>NC_057920.1:724478-1036296 GCF_018873765.1 Telopea speciosissima
CTGCCTCAGCCTTATCCGATGCTTCTTGGGTTTGGCGCAAATTTCTTCCTAGCCGCCACCTGGTGCTTCAGGTCATTCGCTCCCAGATTGGTGATGGTCTCTCTTCTTACCTTTGGTTAGATCACTGGCACCCAATGGAAATTCTTCTCCACTCGGTCACACCGAGAACCATTTATGCTTCGGGTCTCTATAGGCTCTCCTTGGTGGCTGACATCCTTGATCAAGATGGCTGGGCTCCCCCCCCCCCCCCACCCCCCCCCCCCCCACCTCTACCCCCTTCTCTTAACCTTATTTGGAATGAGCTCCCTTCCATTCCAAGAAGTCCTATGGCAAGAGGTGATTGTGTTACTTGGTCATCAAACAACTCAAGCTCCTTCTCCTCCAAAGCGGCTTGGAATTTCATTTGTTTGAAAGGCTCGTTGGTTCCTTGGCGTAAGCTTCTTTGGTTCAAGCGTCACATTCCTCGTCACTGCCTCACGGCCTGGAGAGTCTTCACCAACAGTCTTCCAACTCAAGCCTTTCTTCGCAGCCGACAAATCTCAGTCTCCCCTGCTTGCTGCCTTTACTTGAACAATGCTGAAGATTTGAACCATCTTTCCTTTGATTGCCCTACTGCAGCTGCCATTTGGAAGGGCATCTTGAGCAAATGCTGGCCTTCCCATCGAAGAATTCTCCCTTTCTCTAGAGTGGATCTGGATTGATATGACCTTTGCTGGCTCCTCTATTTGCGATTCGATCGGAAAGATGGCTTTTTACGCAACTATCAACCATATTTGGATGGAATGCAATATCAAGAAATGGACCTCCAATTCTCGATTTTACCAGAAGATTTGGGATTCCATTTCCTTTGAAATTAAAGCAAAGTTATCGCTAGCTCCTCCTTCCCATTGTTTAGACACCCCAAGGAACAAGCTCATTGTTGATTCCTGGGGTCTCTCAAATGTTTCTTTTGTTGCTCCAGCCTCCCTTAGCTAAGGCTTTGGCTGGCTGTCTTTTTCTTATTCCCCTTTGTGGTCCCTTGTAATTCTTTTCTCTTCCCTTTTGGTAATGAATTTATTTATTCACCCAAAAAAAAGGCTAAGGGTTTGAATCGGTCAGTCTTTTGCTGAGTTCTGGACTTAGAGAAATGAAGAAAGAAAGAAGAGGAAGAGGAAATCAAAGGTAGCTCAGTTCTGGTTTTTTAAGCCATAGGAAAAAGAAGAAATTAAAGAAGAAATTTGAAGGAGAAAAGAAGAGAAATTAGGGGATCTACATGTTGTGTTACTGAAGCCATGAACTAAAGAACAATTAAAGGGCATTGGACTATTGGGTCAGAGAACTCTTGAATTAAAGAGGAATTCATAGCTCGATTGGAAGGGTGCTACTGATTTTCTGAGCCACTGCTGGAATTCTACTTAACCATAGGAGGAATTGTAGTAGAAGGGGAAGTATTGGAGAAGTTAGTACAGGTGAATTGAAAGTAATTTGGAGCAGGAAATTGAAGGGCTTCTTTAGTTTCTCAAAGGAGTACTCACATATATTCAGGAAGTTCACCAAGTGTAGAAATATTACCAAAGTGATGGCAAAGGTGAGGGATATGTATATGGCTGTATGTATTTGTATATTGGTATGATTGGCTATTGCTTATGTACATAACTATACATATATAAGTAGAATGATGTGAGGGGGACATCTAAGCACTGTTTTATAATTGAATGTAAGAGCTGTGATGGATTGTATAAATGTAGATGAATATGGATGTGAGGGAAACATAATGTATTGTTGTATACCTGTATGATGTGTATAGTAAAGGTTTTGTGGATGTGAGAGAAGCATACTAGTATTGTTGTATGAATGTGGAGTCATATGTATATTGTTCAATGTGTTTGTTTCATTGGTTGGGCTACAAGTACTGCTCTATACATGTACGAGTTGATTGATAAATGAGAACATGAATAAGAGTTGTGAAATGAGCATTGTTTATGAATGTATTATGTATGTTTGTAGAGAAATATAAGGACATGGTTGAATGAATGCCACAATGAAATGTGAAGATGCAAAGATGCGTAAATGGTTACAAATGAATAATTCCACATACATGGTATGTGATGTTAATGAAAGAAAAGAAAAGTGAGACAATGTAAAAGAGATGTGATGAAATAGAATGAAAGTAATGAGAAGTCTTATATGTAAGAGAAAGAGATAACTCTAGTAGGGATCTCTCTCCCAGTATGCGACAGCGATACGTAACGGCATGATTGGGGGCTGTGCGATGGTGATACGTAGCGGCACCATTAGAGATCCCTCTCCCAGTATGCGACGGCGATACGTAATGGCATAACAGGTGGTGTGTGATGGCGATACGTAATGGCACAACTACAGATGTGGCCCCAGCATATGACGGCTATACGCAACAATATGTCTGGGAATGTTTACTAGCAGGCGACAGCGATACGTAACAGCCTGACTGATGATGTATAGAGACACGAATGACAGCCGTTGATCATGGCGTGTCCTCAGTAATATGAAGTGTTTTATGGCAGTTAACAAATGATGATTTTATGGCAGTTAACAAATGATGACTAGACTAGTGTTTTGAAATACCTTACCATAAAATACTTGTTTCCGGTGTATTTGTACACTGATATGAAGCACATGAACAGTTGAACACTTGAATGTATTGTAACATGATTTCCTCATTGAACTGTTAGCTCACCCCATCTATAATGTTATTTTTCAGATGAAAAGATCAGAGGAGAGGTGTGTTCAGCTCCAGATACTGTGGGCTGTGCATGCACATGGTGCACTAATCTTAGGGATAGAATATGAGGATTTGATACAATGAGATGTATAGAACACTTTTTTTTGTAAAAATAAGTTGTGGAATGTTCTATTTTGTAATATCGTAATCGGCCACCAGTGTTTATATATATGAATATGTTATTTGGTAGTATAACCTAACTTCAGTTTCCAAAGTTTTCCGCTGTGTTATGTGCTATAAATGGAAGTTGTGGTTTATATGTGAATGTGAATGGCGATCATTTGATCAGTGCCCATGAGGGCAGCACCTTATACCCTATCCGGGTTTGGGGTTGTTACAATTTCAACAGTCCAACTCAGGCAATTCACCACAAAATTGCATAGTTTCAATGATCCTGTCTGGCTCCTTCTGCACATTGGGTCAATGACCAAACGGACCTGGCCAGCTGATGGATGGAATGGTTTCGCTTTCAAAACACTGGTCTGCAGTCCTATTTCGTGCATCAAACCATAAAAAAAGCTAAAGATAAAAACAGATAGGTTGATTAATATCATCCAACTCATGTGGAGGTCCCTTGGAATTTCAATTACTGACTACATGGAGTCCCCTTTATTTTTTTAAACATAGAAATTGTTACTTCTATTTCTTATTAAATTTCCACTTGCATGGGCAGTTCACTTTTACCCATAAATGAATAGATGGTGACTCCTAGCTCCCACAAGCATAGCTACCAGAGAATGTATACCTACCTCATGGTCATCCTCTTATAGAGAACTGAATACATTATATCTCACTACAAATTCCTCACATCAAAATACTATGAACTAAGAAACCTCAGCCAAAATAAGAGAAAAAGTTATAAAGAGGAGGCAAACCAGAATTCGTTCATTATTTGTTTAAGCTTAATTTCCAGCCGAATAAACAGAGATGATCTTTCAAAGTCTTGTTTGTCATGTGCTGGTTCAATAAAATTGGCTTCAAGAAACCCTGGCAATATATAAGGTGAATAAATAAATAACAGGAATTTCTTGGAAATATTTGACAATAGTAGCAGCTAGCGCATACCAATAACACCCTGTCCTATGGAACTACCATCGCCAGTTACTTTCCAGAAGGGCTGAAAAAACAGAATATTATAACATTACCAAGGTTATTTGAACAACATATGCCAAAATTTTGAAAGATTGATGACACCCATCAAGTTAGCAGTAAACAAACCCAGTGGAAAGACAATAATAAATATCATAATTTTAGTCATTAATGGAGCATACCCTGATGAGTCGATTTTTATGGTAGACGTTGAACCCAGAAATCGGCAGGGGAGCATCTTTAATAAACCCAATAGTTGTCTCCACTAAAACCTAAAGCCCACATGACATTAGATTTTGTAATGTGCAGAAATATAAAGGAGAGAAAGATGCCAACTCACCATAAATAGAATTAAATTTATAAAAAAAAAAGGGACGGCCAGCCCTTGGAAAAAGGCAAAGCAAATTTGATATACGGTGAATACCATATGTGCCCTTACCAATCCCAGCCATTGCAGTTGGAACTGTTCCAATATAATACTACTTCATGATCTTGACAGTGTGGTATGGAGAGTTCAAGAAAAGATGGAACAACCGAACACGTGCTATTTCTTCTATAGGTTCTTATGGATTTACATGAATGCAATCAGCTCCCTGTTGAAGTGCAATTAATAGGAATACAAAGCACTGGGGATGTAGAAGATTGGATTAATATCTCCCTCTCTTCACAGAGAAATGAACAGAAGGCAGACTTTTTGGTATGGTTAGGAATGACACTATTGTAAATTATGTAGTTTTGAGTTATGACTTATGACTCCACTTGATCTCCCTGGTGACATTATGTTATCCTTTAGGATACTAGGGGATGTATACTTCCACTTGTAAGCAAGCTGGAGACATGGGGTTATACATGCACCCTCATGTGAGGGTATTTTGGGTATTATATCATCTTTTCTAACCTTGATGGTTTACGGTATAAACTTAAGGGCATTATTTTACTCTCTTTCCTCAGCATACAGATATCACTTTGGAGAATGAGAAGCCAATTCTCTATCTCTTATGCTATATCTCTTGTTATTTTTCTTCTTCTGCTGTCTTCTCTTCATTTCCTTTTCCTTCTTTTCTAAAAACCCAAACCTACATTATGAAGTTTCTCAATTAAATCAACTAATCATGCAAGTAGCAGAAACATGATGAACATTTTCTAATGCAAGATGAGATGGCAGAACAAGAAGATGAAGAAGTTTCTTTGTTTCACTTTACTTTCTTACCTCCTTTGATGCAATCCCCAATTGTGGTTTATACTTCACCACCTTTGGAAAATTCAACTCATCTGTAATATCCAACTGCTGAACAGACTTTCCCCTTAAAAGAATACGGAAATTTGAGAATCTTCTGAGATACAAAATTGAAGCATATGTCTGAACAAAAGTAAATTATTTTATCACTGTCATTAGGATGCATCAGATGTATAAGCCGGTCGGCATGGAAAACAAATAAAAGATTAAAATTAAAAACTCACCCTTAGTGAAAAGCGAATGCGGTAGGGTATGAGGGACCTAACTAATCTACTATGCTTAGCTGCATTTCCTGAACCTCCACAGATATCTTCATCTCTCAAACGAATATCCTATAGATAGAAATTAAAATTAGGGAAAAAACAAATAACTAAAATTAGTAAATGGTATGTTTGACATTATTTCTCAATGCCACATTATGCAGAACTAACTATAAATTAAATTCTTACATTTAAAGACAACATTACATTTCTAATCAAAATACATACTTGCAGCACCATCCACATGGTGCTTGTAGCAGCAGAGAAACCTGCAATCAGCACTCACCAAGCTTGAAAAGAGGAGAGATGAAGAAGAAGAAGAGGAAAGCGATGGAGAAAAAGTTAGAACACGATGGACTGAATTCCCATCATGGTCTAGTCCCTTATTATATAAGATCAAGTCCTTAGCTATGAGTAGATATCATACTAAAATGTTAAGTCTAATTACGATTTACAACAAGGTTCTAACTCTCGGGTTTCGACCAGCCTGAAAACAAGATATGGTCGAAACCTGCTACTTTTTCCCAGCCAACTCGCTACTATGGTTTCGAGGGCCATAAATGGTTTTTTAGGGCTGATTTTTTTTATACAGCCTATTTTTTACATTCTAAACACAATGCATGAACTATTTTCATAAAATTAAAAAAAAAACACTCAAAATGGTACTTGTGGTTATTGACCCAAGTTTCCTAGTATACGCTGAAGGATACACTAAATCTGGTATTACAAATACTTAGTTCACATAAAGTTAAAGTACAAGAACACTGAATAATACATGTTATCCAAATAAAAATAAAAGGTACTCAATAGTCAATACTTGCACAATTCCATGCGGAGTTTCTTGGTGGGTCCAACCCACGAGCTGCGTACCACTGAATATTTTGGAGCCGTTCCTCTGAATGTACCACATATGTATCCCATGACATGCTTTGGGCCCAATTGCTCTGATAGTCCATAACTGCCCATCTATAAGCCCCATCATCAACTTGTATAAAATATCCCAACCTAGGGAAGGGCTCACTATGACTGTAAGAAGTGGGAGCCGACACACATGGTTGGGATGGATACCCGAAGAGACTGTCGACAAAGGATGACCTAGCCCTCGACCCATCCCCATATCCATATCTAGCAGCAGATGTATCATGACCACTCCAATATCCATATGAACCGGTGTTCTCGAAGGATGGTCCAGCAGTATATCCACCACCATACGGTTCATACCCAGCAAATGATGCTGATCCGACTCCGCAGAATCGTAGATCGGGCCAAGGACACTAACATATATTAAATTCAACAAATTCTACCATGTACTCGATAGTGTCATACAAAAAAATTGATTTTTGGGACAATAACACTATTACCTTTGAGAAGAGAGGTTCACACACTGTATTAAGAGAGTTGATGTAGGTTGTAGATGCACCAAACGAAGGAAATATGCAAAGAAATCCACACTTTTTAGCCAAACGCCCACTCCCTGTGTCGAAACCACCGAGTTCTCCTATGTTTCGATCAAAACTTTCAAGAAATGGCTAGTGTCAATCGAAACTTGTTACTTTTAAGTCATGGTTTGGTTTGGTTCAACTAGTTTCGACCGAAACCAGTCGAAACCAACTGAAACCTTTAACTTTTTAAACTCCCACTCTGTCTCGTCTTGGTTTCTTGCGAAACCGAGATATCTCGGTGGTTTCAGTCGTTTTCGACCAAGTTCTTTTTCCATGATTTACAATGGAGAATTATAAATTTATAACTAGAAAGGTAAATAACAAGTAAAGACCTAATCTAGTTACAACTCAATTACTATCCCATGGTACACCATACAGCATACAATGGTACACCGTACACCATACTAGACCACGATACACTTTAACAGTGCTCAAAGCACACTATAGGCATGACACTTCATCTGCATCCAATGGTTGTGCTCAGAAGAGAAATGCTATAGGCATGAGCATTCTAATGGTAAGCAATAATACATGATGTTAGGCAACAAGAGATGAAGAAGCATTCAGTATTCTCAGATTTGGAGCCAAGACTAGATTAAATGGAAGCTAAATATTGTAATGTCATAATGTGCAGTATAAAGGAGAGTAGGACTGTAGGAGTCTTCAAATTTAGAAGTCCCAAAGCTACATAACTGCCTTTGCTCAGTCCCCAGGACTGGATTGAGAAGCTTTTGAAGGAGCTTGCTCCTGTCCTGAAAGCAGCAACTGGCCATATTAAAGCAGGGGAAACATTAAGGACTCAACCACTGTCGCAGTCCTCTCTGATTTTTCTTGTTAAAATCAAAGAAAACCAAGAGATATACTAGGTTAAAACAGGAGCACAGAGCAGCTGCTCTGCAATTTCTATTAATGATTGAAAAAGAACAACTGATTACAATAGAAAATAGAATATATTATAAGCCCAACAACCATCAGCCATAATCCTAACTTGCGGTACCAAAAAAACCACAACTTAAACTCTAATAACAGGGACATACTTGTCCAAAATTATTTTTTTTTAAATTACTGAAATAAACCCTCATAACATTATTAATCAGGGGTCTTATTGATCAAAACATTAAGAAAAATAAAAATAGGAGCTAGAAGGGACAGTAAGACTTGAACAGTGCCAAAGTGTATTAGAACTGTCTAATCCACCCTTTCAATACGATACCTGCTACAATACTTTTTTTTGGGTGAATAAAAAACTCATTACCGAAAGGGAGAGAGATACAGAGGGGCCCTAAAGCGGGAAAGAAGAAAAAACAATATAGAACAACAATGCTAATCAAGCAAAACCCAATCCTCAAAGAGCAGAGGAGGGGGGCTGCAAAATGGAGAGAGGTAATCCCCAAGACACAACAATGTCTGTTTTTGGGGAGTCATTACAATAAGAGGTGACTGAAGATAAATTGCTTCTGATGTCAAAGGAGATGGTGTCCCAAATCTGCTGGAAGGATCTGGAGCTGGAGGACCATTTCCTGAGGTAATGCTCCATCCAAATATGGTTAATGGTAGCACCAAAGGTGAGCTTTCCCACAGTAGAACAGATTGATATACCGGCGAATGTCATATCCACTCAAATCCATTCTCTCTAAAAAGGAAGGATCCTTCGATTTCTTGGCCAACACTTTGCTAGGACCGCTTTCCAAAGTGAGGAGGAAAGGGGGCAAGCAAAGAAGAGATGGTCCACATCTTCCGTAGCATTCCAACATAGGCAGCAAGAAGGGGTGACAGTGATCTGAAGGTGGATGAGAAAAGACTACATTGGGAGGCAGTTGGAGAGAGCCTGCCAAACAATAAATTGTGACGAAAAATATGGCTTTTGAACCAAACAAGCTTGCGCCAAGGAGATAAGGAGCCACGAGATTGGATGAAGTCCCAAACCATTTTGGAGCTGAAAAGGCCCAAAGAAGCCGCAAACCAAATCACATTGTCACCCCTACCTTGAGGCTTTCTACTGATAGGGGGCAAGGCATTCCACACAACTGATAACAAGGGAGAGGAAGATGGCCGCCCGGTGGGGTGGGAGGGGCGGCGGGCTCAATCACCATGACTAATGATGTCTACAACCATCAACTGCTTAGAAAGGACTGAACCATATATGGTTCTAGCACTAACAGAGTGGAGAAAGACTCCCATAGGGTATGCCAATGATCAACCCAAAGGAAGGTGGATGCACCATCATCAATTTGGCTTCCTAGAAATAGCCTTGATAGGAATAAGCCGAAGCTTCAATTCTTGCGTCAGATCCAAGAAGCATCAGAAGTGGCAAGATGAAGGAATCTAGAGGATTCAAATCATAGTTGCCATGGCGACGCCATGGCGTCCTGGCGCTGGAGAAATATTCATATCGACCTACGCCATGGCATCCTGTCTCTCTTTCCCTCTTCGATTTCTTCTTCATTAATTTTTTGTTTCTTCCCCAACCTTAGACCCACTCCCTATTTCCCTAAATCTCCTATTTTAGACTTGGCTTCTGAATTTTTTCTTTCTGGGCGGTACTACCAGATTCTGGAAAGCCATCATAGGATCCTTACACACACATCGACTCGTTCTGAGATTTGATCCATAAGTTCTTTTCTCTTAGGCAATCCATACCTGGAAGTTTCATATCCAAAAGTCTCTCTTTCTATGAGATTCAATTTTTTGAAGTAACCTGCAAGTCTGCAACTAAGACATCCGCCAGATCTGATTTCAGATCTCACCATTCGGTTGCCAGCAGAATTTTGGGGCTATTTCTCGTTGGGATTGGCAGACCTTGGTGCTGCGATTTTGTTCCAGAAATTGCGGGGAGAATCATCTTCATAAGGAGTTTCCTCTGCTGGAACTACTCTAGTTCACCGCCTCTCTTTCTATCGTGTTATTGCAAGGTTGAAGAAGACATTAGGTCTTTAAAATTGCAAGAACTTATATTATTTATATAAACCCCCTATATACTCTATTGCTATTCTGTTTAGCCCATTCAGTTTTCTCTTTAACTCCATTAAATTACAGTTCTGCCACTCCTTTACAACTTTAATTACAATTCGGCCATTGCTCTTATAAATCTTGATTTATCTACTAGTTTGCCATTCAACTTTGCCATTCAATTTTGAATTTAATTACAATTCTGCCATTGCTCTTATAAATCTTGATTTATCTACTAGTTTGCCATTCAACTTTGCCATTCAACTTTGGATTTAATTACAATTCTGCCATGGTCGACATGATCGCCATGGCAACGCCATGGTGGGTGACGTGTCGATATATCGATCAGACACCCCCCCCCACCGACTTGGATCACCGTGACGCCGTGACAACTATGATTCAAATCCTTTCCAAAGGAAAGCAAACAAGAGGGATTCCATTTCCTGGATGGTGGATTGAGGCAAACCAAAAATACTAGACCAATAGCTATAGGATGACTAAAGGACTGATTCGATCAGCTCAAAGCGACCGGCATAAGAGAGAAGCTTGCATTTCCAAAGCTAAAGCTTCTTACGAATAAGATCTAACAAAGGAGCGTAGTGATGCACTGTCAACCTGGCCGTAATCAAAGGCAAGCCCAAGTACTTAACTGGGAGGGGCCAATGGAGAACCTTGTCTTCTCAATCATATTAACCTTGTCAACATCAGAGACCCCAACCAAAAACAAGAGAGATTTCTTAGGATAGATATGATGGCCCGACAAATCCTCAAAATGTTATAAGCAGAACATAATGGTCTCAAGAGAGACAATCTTAGCTTTGGAGAAGATAATGAGATCATCCGCGAAGGCGAGATGGGAAAGCTTGAGAGCCTGCACTTTGGGATGGGAGAGATGGACTGCTGATCTGTGCATCACTGGATGCTTCTAGAGAGCGGTTCGAGAGCAAGGGTGAAGATGAATGGAGAAAGAGGACATCCCTGAGGAATACCCACAGAGGAGGCAAAGTAACCCGTCGGACTCCCATTGACCAACACTGTGAAGTATGGAGAGGAGATGCAGTGATGGATCCAATTGACGAACACTGGTGAAAGGCCATCTTAAACAACAACCTTAAAAATGAAGTCCCACCTAAAGGAGTCAAAGGCTTTGTACATGTCAATCTTCATCAAGGTGGCCAAGGAATGGAATTTTTTTTTCTTTAAACCTTGATTGTATATGAATATTGGATGTTTAACTCTTTCTTCTATTATGACAATTATACATAATCAAATCTTGTTGCCTCAAAAGGGGGGAAAAACATGTATTGATATACCTCCTCATCCTCATCAAATTCCAGCTCAAGCATCCCATCATCATTAAGCCAGAGATTGAATATTATTATCTTGGTTCCATGAGGTCCAATATCCTCAAACTGAAAAGTGCAAAACAAAACAGTTAAGGTAACAGTAGATTAGGCACATTGACCAAGATCAGAAATAAATTTTACCCAATAGTATTCAAAACCAAGATATGGTAAAATCAGGAACTACAATAATACCCAAAAATCAGGGGGGAAGAAAGAACGGAAACCAAAACACAAAAAATTGAGCAACCTCATTCTATATATCCTGTAAAAAGAAACTAACTACAAGTTCTTCATAGCAATTAGTGGGGTCTGCTTGAAAATTTTCCTTTTCAAATATTTCATTTCAACATTTTTTTGGATTAGTTTTTTCTCAAGGTTTTCTAAGTAATCCTTCTCCTCTTTTATCAACCCTTCTTTTATCATCTCCTCTTTCCCCTTATTCCCAAAAGAAAAACCATTTCTATCAAACAAAAGAAAAGGTTGGTTCGAGGTCCAATGGTAAGCTAAAGACCACTGGGAAGTTCATGCTAATATAACCCAACTGAATACCCTTGTTATTTTTCATTGTGCATAGATTACAAATCTCCCTTTAATTACTCAATATCAGGATCATGCCACCGTAAAAACAAAAAAAGATCGTACCCAGTGCACAAGGCTCCCGCGTTTAGCAGGGTCTGGGGAGGGTCAAATGTACGCAGCCTTACCCCTGTTTCCAAAGAGGCTGTTTCCAGGACTTGAACCTGTGACCAAGAGTTCAGCAAGTGAGCACTTCACCAACACGCCAAGGATCATGCCATCGTACTGAAGGATATTTTCTCAGGAGTAAACTGTAATAACCAATTTCTTTGATCATATTTCTAATAGTATTCCCATTTTATGGTTTTTGATTCAGAGCTAGAAGATAATATAGTTTAGACACCAAACAGAATTCAACTCACTAAGTCTTATCCCAAGTATTTCCAAACATTTGGGGTTGGCTACGAAGGTCCTGCTCCAATAATCTTCTCAGGTAATTTCTCCACTTCTGCCTGGCATGAAAGTTCATCTTGGGACCATAGAATCAATTGATAGAAAAAGACATGTCCGAGATATCATCTGACGAAGGTGGTTATTTTTACTTTTTATCTGGGAGGCAATGCAAGATAGGCTAAACCAACATTTAGACCTACAAAAGCTAGGAATCCCTATGGAAGTGAGTAGATGCTGCAACACGAAAAATATAGAACATTAAACTTGTTACACCAAGGTAGCGTGCTTGGGCTTCAATCTTATTAGGCATTTGATCTTGCAAAACCCAACCATAAAACAGCAACTGCTATGGTTGTGCAACTGAAAAAATCTGTAGGTTACTTGCTCACCTCTTTAATTCTTTTCTTTATCTCCTTGAGATCTTGTTAGAAACCACTGGTGCAAGGACAAAGACTAGCCCAATTAAAAAAAATGATAAGGTGGCTGAGGGATGTGGATAACCTCATCTTGACCAAATAAAGCTCAATAGTGGAATATACATTATAAAACATCTGTTGAATTCTGTGAATACTGGCTTGAGTCAAAGTGATATAGCCATCTTTATTTATAATGTAAAGAAGAACATTCTGGAATTGGTACAAGGACAAAATTACCCCTAGGACAATTCTACCCTTGAACCCATATTACAACACTCCCCCTCAAGGTGGAGCATACATGTTGAACATGCCCAACTTGCTAATTATAGGACAAAATAGCTTACTACTAATTCCTTTGGTAAGGATATCAACCAGCTGCTCACTGGACTGAATAAATGGAATACAAATAATTCCTTGCTCCAATTTTTCCTTGATAAAATGTCAGTCAATCTCAACATGGTTGGTATGATCATGTTGGACCGGTTGTGAGTAATGCTGATTGCAGACTTGTTGTCACAGTAGAGTCGCATTGGAAAATCAGCATGCATACCCAAATCTTGAAGAAGTTCCTCGAGCCAGAGAAGTTCACAAATACCTTGTGCCATTGCTCTAAATTCGGCTTCAGCACTAGATCGAACCACAACTGCCTGTTTCTTGCTTCTCCAAGTAGTTAAGTTTCCTCCAACAAATGTGCAATATCCGGAAGTTAACTTTCTATCATCAGGACTTCCGGCCCAATCTGCATCAGTGTATACTTCTATCCGGAGATGACGATGTGGAGATTACAAGACCCCTTTTCTAGGAGATGACTTTAGGTACCGAAGTATTCTGTATGCTGCCTCCAAGTGAGAGGAGTAAGGATCATGCATGAATTGACTCACGATGCTCACAGCAAATGTAATATCTGGCAAGGTATGTGAGAGGTATATCAACCGGCCAACTAACCTCTAATAGCTACCCTTATCCACCAGGTCACCTTCCTTACTCTTCAAGTGTGTGTTGGGCTCAAGAGGGGTATCTGCTGGTTTACAACCAAGCATCCCTGTTTCTTTCAATAAATCCAAGGTATACTTTCTTTGGGAGAGAGATATGCCCTTGGCTGAATAGGCAACCTCAATCCCCAAGAAATACCTTAACTTCCCCAAATCCTTGACTTCAAATTCGGTGCTCAGATAAGTCTTCAACTTCTGAATTTCCCGTGTATCGCTGCCCGTGATTACTATATCATCAACATAGACAATCAAAATTGTCACTTGCTGTCCCACCCTTTTAACAAACAAGGTGTGATCAGCATTGCTCTGCCCATACCCATATGCAATCATGGCCTTATGGAAGCGACCAAACCAAGCCCTTGGTGACTGTTTTAGGCCGTACAAGGCCTTCTTCAACTTGCATACCTTTCCCGGAGTCTCTAAAGAAGCAAAACCAAGAGGCATCTCCATGTAAACATCCTCTTCCAAGTCTCCATGCAGGAAGGTAGTCTTCACATCAAGTTATTGGAGATCCCAACCTTGATTCATAGCACAAGAAATGATGACTCACACAGTATTCATCTTTGCTACGGTAGCAAAGGTC
This sequence comes from Telopea speciosissima, assembly GCF_018873765.1. NCBI lineage: Eukaryota > Viridiplantae > Streptophyta > Magnoliopsida > Proteales > Proteaceae > Telopea > Telopea speciosissima. Next base: position 738,502 of record NC_057920.1, read on the forward strand.
TCTTGATAGTCAATTCCTTGGGTTTGAGTGAACCCTTTGGCAACTAACCATGCTTTATATCTTTCCACTGAGCCGTCTGACTTGTGCTTCACAACCAAGACCCATTTACAGCCTACATGTTTCTTTCCTGGTGGAGGATTCACCAAATCCCAGGTTTGATTCTCCTTAAGGGCAAGCATTTCTTTGTTCATCGCATCCTTCCATTTCTGTTCGGCTATTGCTTCCGGCCAATTGTTAGGGAAGGTAACCGAGGATAATGAAGACACAAAGCCATGGAATGAAGGAGTTAGAGAGTTGTATGACACAAATTTGGAAATAGGATGTTGTGTACAACTCCACTTTGGTTTCCGAATAGAAATGGGTAAATCAAGACTGGATCAGGAGGAAGCTTACCAGGAAGATGACTAGGAGCAGGTGCTGATTGTGTACGATCAGTGGTGGTGGTCTCTTTGTACCGAGGGCCATGAGAAGAAAAATCAGTTCCACGAAATTAAGTCTTCACATTGTTCTCCCCCTGGAGTGTTTGTTGTTGCTCATTCTGTCCCACTACTTGTTCCTGACTTGTAATCCCATCTTCCAGTTCAACAAAGTCATCCTCTATAGTAGGTATATCAACATCCAGAGGAGCAATCAGCGGGACCTCTTCATCACTTAGAATCTCCCCCTGCTGAGGTACCGGCTGTTTAAAGTAGGCTTCAGATTTCCAAAACACTACATCCATGGTGACAAACAATTTCCTTGTAGGAGGATGATAGCATTTATACCCCTTTTGGGTAGCCAAGTAGCCGAGGAAAAGACACCACAGCCCTTTAGGATCAAACTTACCGTGTACATGGTGATTTCGGGCAAACACCACACAGCCAAAAACCTTAGGGGGCACAACAAACGTGAAGGTCCCCAACAGAATCTCCAATGGGCAGCGACCTCTTAAGACCCGTGAGGGAAGCCGATTGATAAGATAAGTTGTTGAAAGGACAGCTTCACCCCAGAAACAAGGAGTAATAGCCATAGCAAACATAAGAGAACGAGCAATCTCCAACAGATGTCGGTTCTTGCGCTCAGCCACTCCATTTTGAGCAGGAGTATCCACACAAGAAGTCTGATGGATGATTCCATGGCTATCTAAATATGAGCGAAAGGCACCATCCATGTATTCCTTGCCATTGTCCAATCGGAGAATTTTCACCTTGGCATCGAACTGGGTCTGGACCATCTTATGAAATAGTGTGAAACAGGTGAAAACGTCACTCTTACTATGCATCAAGTAGACCCAAGTGGTTCGACTGTAACAGTCAATTAAGGTAACAAACCATCGAAATACATAAGTAGACACACATCGGGCAGGGCCCCACACATCAGAATGTATCAAACTAAATGGACTCATACATCTATCATCATAAATAGGATAAACACTCCGAGTTTGCTTTGCCAAATTGCAAGCATCACAAGAAAAATTATTTGGATTACAACGCTTTAATATTCTAGGAAATAGAACAGATAAAACCCCTAATGGTGGATGGCCCAAACGACGATGCCAATTATTCACCTCAAACAATGCTGAATCAGAATTAGAAGGTGCAGGCTGGGATGTCAAGGCTGTCGGAGAACCCTCAAGCACGTACAGACTACCAACACCTTACCACATGCAATCGTACTGCCCGTTGCCAAGTCCTAGAACAAACAATGGGTTGGAAAAAAGGTCACTTTACATTTTAAATCCCTAGTCAAGCTACTAATGGAAAGCAAACTAGTAGAAAATTTAGGGACATGCAATATAGATGAAAGGCAAAGAGAGGAGGTGCACCGCACAGATCCCTTTCTCGAGATGGGAGAAAGAAACCCATCAGCAACACAGACCTTATTATGACCAAATAAAGGGGAATATTTTAAAAAAAGAGAGGAAGAACCTGTCATATGGTCGGTTGCCCCTGAGTCAATAACCCAAGAATCGGGTATGACTGAGGTGAAGCTCCCACCAAATGAAATACTTGTGGAGGAAGTGGTAGTGGGATTGGAAGGCAGAGAAATAGCCAAAGCAGCTATTGAAGGAGATACAGATGTCGAAGATGTGTCCAATCGAGTCACCATACCCCGTAGACTTTGCAGTTCAGCCACAACTTGGGAAAGAGATTGATCAAGCTGCTCTTCAGTAGATGCCTGATTCGCACAGGAGTTAGTAGGCCGATTGGAACCACCCTTTCCGCGCCCACAAGTATCTGCAGGGCGATCATGGAGCTTCCAACATCGGTTCTTTGTGTGCCATTCCTTTCCATAATAATCACATTTAATAGGGGGGACGATCACCAGATGTCCTATCACCAGGAACAGGACGGGAAGAATTCCCACGGGAAGCTGATTGGAAGCTAGAAATAAGGGCCAATCATTCCTAAGTGACGGGGGTAACCAATTAACCATGGTTGTACGTCTACTGTCTTCAGCCTCAAGAATCGCATAGGCCTGCTCAAGTGTAGGCAGAGGATCACGATTCAGAATATTGGCCCGGATCAGATCAAATTCAATGTTGAGGCCAGCCAAAAAATCAAAGACCCTCAAACCATCTTCCCACTTCCGGAAAGTTGTGGCGTCAACATCACAGGTTGCAGTGAAGGTACCCAGAAAATCCAACTGCTTCCACATAGTGCACATTTTACTATAATACTGAGAAACGGACAACTCCAACTGCTTGGTAGAATGGATCTTCTAACGGAGTTCATAGCATTGGGCGGCATTCCCAACCTGAGAATAGGTATCCTGGGCTGTCTTCCATATTTTTGCAGCGGTATCAAGGAGAAGGTAACGCCCGGCAATTTCTTGGTCCATGGAATTAACCATATAGGACATGACCAAGAAATTAAAATGCATCCATCGATCCTATGCAAAACCAGCCTTGGTAGGCCTGACATGAGTGCCCGTGATGTAGCCAGAAAGACCACAAGAACCAATTGTGAACAAGCAAGAACGAGACCACAAAATATAGCTACTGCCATTTAATTTGATGGGAATCACCGGAAACGGAATAAAGTCACATTGCGACGAACCATCAGGACTAGAGGAAGCAGAAGTGATCTCCGAAACGTCCAGTATGGTGGCTGGAAAAAAATCACAGGAACCAAAAATTCAAAGCCTCCAAAAAAAAATCAGAAAATAAGGAGGGAAAAAAAGGACCCTCGGTGGGAGTCAACTCACCAAGGGTGGGAGCAAAAAAAGGGCAAGGTGAGAGAACCTCTCGTGAGAAAGGGGGGAGGCAAGAGGCCTGCGGGGATAGTGGAGGTGGCGGAAGGTAGTGGAGAGGTCTGCGGGGGCTGGCGGGGCTGTGGAAGGTGGTGGAGAGGCCTGCGGGGCCTGGCAGAGGTGGCAGTAGGTGGTGGAGGGGTTGGCGGAAGGCGGAGGAGGGCTGGCAGTAGTGGCGGAGTGTTGGCGGAAGGTGGAAGAGGCTGGCGGTGGTGGCTGTCCTTGGGGCAGAATCACGAAGAAGAGAAATAGAGATAAAAAAAAAGGGAAAAAAAGGAAAATATTTAATTCCCATATTCCTGGAATATTTTTGGCCCTGATGCCATGTTGAATTCCGTGAATACTGGCTTGAGTCAGAGTGACTACAGCCATCTTTATTTATAATGTAAAGAAGAACATTCTGGAATTGGTACAAGGACAAAATTACCAATAGGACAATTCTACCCTTGAACCCATATTACAACAGCATCTTTGATAGAAATGGACCTCAATTGAGAGCTCAACCGATGAGATGGACAGAGAAGAATAACAGATACGTTAAGACTGAATACGGATGGCTTGTCATGAGGAATCCCAGGGCCCACCAGTGAATTTGGACTATAGAACATAATGCTTCTAGGTAGATGCACTACTGAATTGTCTGATGTTCTCTTACTGAATGATGGTCTGGAGCTACATAGAGATCTAAAACAATTTTGTCCTTGAGGTTGAATTTCATTCTTTACAGATAGCTTATTCAAGGCAAACTTTCAGCCATCTTGAACCATATGACATCACTGGAAGAAGCTTAGAAACTGCTTAATCAACCGAGAGCTTGCCACTCTCACACTTAAGAGGGAAGAGAATTCGGTTTTGGACAGCCTTCACTCACAGCCTTACACTAAATGTCTCAGTGAATTTTTCACATGGACCAGTTACAATAAGAAATCAAGCTTGCACTATTTGATGACGTTGACTTACTGAGCCAGTGGTATTCCAGATTGCTAGATAGTTGGCTTAGCTTTTTGCTTTATTCTTCATCATGATTTTTTTTAAAGTAGTGGAATCCAGCCCACCTCTGGCATTTAGGTTATCACTTACTCAATTTGATAAATAAATTTTCAGGCATCCCAAGGTCATGAGTTTATGGGTTGATAGTGAGAATAAAAAGCCCGACGCCTATAAAAACAACAATTTACTACCATTTTATTACTATAATTGCAAAAAAACGACGACACCCCTTAACATAATTAAGTCAGCATATAATCACCAGTTCAACACCAAGAAATAAATCACTCAAGAGGATGATCTTAAGACTTCCCAAAGAGTCAAAATTTGGGTTACATCAAGAAAATAGTAGTGACTATCACAGGAGAAAATAGCAATCATCCACAAGCAAGCATATATTGAAGTTACGAAGGATAACAATTCTGAGGTAGTTTGAGCAATAAAGAAACTACTATTTGGAAGCAGGACAGCCACAAGCAATTGATCCTAAAGATCAACACCACATGAAAAAAAAAAAAAAAAAAAAAACTTCAAATTATATAATTTAAGAAGCACAAAGGAGGACCAGACAACACAAGCACTGAAAATTTTACGAAAGAAACTGAAAGTTTTAGAATGTAACAGAAACAAAGTTAAAAAGACACTAATATCAACTAGAAGTAAGGCTGCATGTCTTCCAAAGAACCTGTAGCATAAGCTCCTCTTTGGATGCAAACGGAGACCACCCAAGAATAATTTGTAAGTCAGTATCCCAATCATCTTGTGAGCTGTAAATTATTGGTTCCATTCGCTGCTCAGATAGTTCAAAATCGACCTGTATTACCAGCAGACAAACTAGAATGAAAAAAGAAATATATATATGTTTGTGCTAAGGCTCAAACAGGATACTCAAAATTAAGAAGAAAAGTACCATGGGAACAATCACATCGTCCTGCCCAGTTCTCCTCAAAAAGGTATACGAGAGAAGACCAACGCTTTGTGTTACATGGCTAGGGAAAAAGATTATCACAGAGAAGTTAGAGACCATCGAAGACTTCAATAATATTTTGTTCTTTATCAATCAAAAAGAAATGATTTAGTGCTACGTTTTGGCCAAGGAGAAAAGATTATCATAGGGGGTGATCTGAATGGACATGTTGGGAGAGACTGTAGAGGATATGAAGGTGTTCATGGAGGTTATGGTTTTGGCGAGAGGAATGAAGAGGGAATCTAGGAGGGTGGACCTTGGTGCAATGGTAAGGTTGCTCCATTGTGACCAAGTGGTCATGGGTTCGACACTCAGGAAACATCCTCTCTGCAAAGCGGGGGTTAAGGCTGTATACATTCTAACCCTTCCCAAGAACCAGCAGTGGCGGAAGCCTCGTGCACTGCCTTTTGAATGAAGAGGGGATCTTAGTTTTACATTTTTCTGTCACCTATGATTTATCCATTGTAAACACTTATTTTGAAAAGGGGGAGGAGCATATAGTTACCTATAAAAGTGGGCATCATAGTAGCCAAATAGATTTTTTTCTAACTAGAAGGTCTGATAGATTACTATGTAAGGACTGTAAGGTGATACCAGAGGAGATCCTATCCACTCAACATAGATTAGTGGTCATGGTCATGGATATATGTCTCACTCAGCAAAATCATAAAGAAGGGGAGCCTATTTGCCCTAGGATAAGGTGCTGATGCAGGTTTATCACCAAACTGGGCTTCTTTCCTTAGAAATAAGTCTAGGGTTGGGTTATAGAGATGCTGGGCCTTTGATCCCATGGGTTTTCAATGTAATAGGTCACATTTATGGACCTAAAGTAGGGGTACATAGGTTGCATACAGGATTAGCTCTATACTTATTTTATTTTCATGTTTTAGTGTTTTAAATAGAACCGGTTGAACTACTAGTCCAATTTAAGTGATTTTACAATATTCTTTTAGGATAGAATCTTTTTAACTTAAGTAATATTTTAGGGTCCACACCTCTCCACGAATTTTAGAGGAGTATTTTGTATTTAGACTTAGCTTGGGATTTCTTATTCTTAGGCTGCATAGGAATTTAGGCCTTTGGCCAATATAAATAAAGGACAACCGTGGGGCTCCTCTTTACCTCACTGTTTTATGAAATCTGCTCTTGCAAGCTGCTACAACTTCTCTTCTCTTTGAAGATCTGCTTTCTGTGTGATCAAAGCTGGTGGGATTGGTGTGTGATCCAATCGACACCTTGTGGTGTGAAACCCGGGTGGTTCGTTGGTGGGATTGGTGTTTGATCCAATCGACACTCTGCAGTGTGAAGCCCGAGTGGTTCCTTTCAAGTTCAAGTTTCTAGTTTCAGTCCAAGATTTGATTTTTTATTCAAGTTCCACCATCAACAAGCTGTTGCCGATTACATTCTGCCATTACATGTAAATCTGAAATATTCCCCATCCCCCAATTCTATTTCTAATCCTCTACAGCCCCAAACCCTAGCTTTCCCTATTGACTATTTTCAATTTCCCATAACCTAAAATCTCCACAGACCTAATCAGCCTGCCAAAACCTGTCATATTTGGATTGATTACTCCCCTGCCATATTGGGAAACTCAATCCAAAGATTAGCTCCATCCTCCCATTCAAACCCTAGAAAACCCTACTTCCACTCAAAACCCAAAAACCTTAGTTTTATGCCCAGCAAATTCCAGCCATCAAAACCCTAACCTGACCTAACCGAACTTCACTCACAACCCCCTTAGCACTTGATCCTAACCCTAGGTCCATCCCTTCACTCTAAACCCTAAATTCCTTCTAGTTTTTTAAAAAACCCTAACCTGCTGCCATTCTAGTTTACACACTTCCACCCATCAAACCATCTCAGGACCTTCATTGATAGAGTCCTCCACACTTGTCTAGCATAACCAACACCTCAAACCCTAACCCATTTTGACCTAATCGGATCATCAGTTCATATCAGATCCTGGTTTACTGGCTCCTAGTTGGTCTCCTACCAATCTAAGACTACATTAAGTGGTGGAGCTAAAAGGGGGTTACCTTGAATTCATTCACTAAAAAAGTGGTCAAACAAGGACAGTGGGACTTTGAGGGGGACACTAACACGATGAGGAACGAGATGATGACTTGTATGAAGAAGGTTGCCAAAGATGTCCTAGGCGAATCGAAAGGAAAACGTCATCCCACTAGGGAGACTTGGTGGTGGGATGATGAGGTTCAAACAGCCATTAAGAATAAGAAAGCTAGCATTAATACTTGGCAAAAAGACTAAAGATGTAAAAGATTTAAAAAGGTATAAGTCTGCCACAAATGAAGCTAAAAAGATTGTGGGGAAAACAAGGGCAAAGAAGTATGAGGATATATATAACCATCTAAACATAAAGGAAGGAGAAAAAGGTATCTATAAGATAGCTAAAATGAGGGAAAGGAAAGGTAGAGATTTCGACCATGTTAGATGTATTAAAAGTGACGATGGTAGAATGTTTATAAGGGATGGAGACATTATCAAGAGATGGGAAGAGTATTTTTACGGCCTACTAAATGGAGCCAGTTCGACTAAGAGTGGCCCGGAAGACTACATCACTCATCAAGACACCACATGCCATATATATATATATATATGAAAGGTTAGGGTGTCTGAAGTCAAAGCAGCTTTAAGAAAGATGAAAATAGGCAAGGAAACAGGCCCAGATGGGCTCCCAATAGAAATGTGGAAGAGCTTAGGAGTATGTGGTTTATCTTGGTTAACCAAACTGTTTAACAAGATTATGAGCACAAGGAAAATGCCAAATGAATGGAGAAGAAGCATTGTGGTTCCAATCTATAAAAGAAAAGGTGATATTCAGAGCTGCAATAACTATAGAGGCATAAAACTAATGAGTACTATGAAATTATGGGAGAGGGTTATTGAAGCCCACTTGAGAAGAGAAACTACTATCTTGAACAACCAATGTGGTTTTTTTTTTGTACTAGAGCAGAGAAGGGTGTCGAGTAAGTATGCGGATGTAATTAAAGATGTATATGAGGGCATGCTGACTAGTGTGAGAACCATAGGAGGTCTAAGTAGTGATTTCCCAATTATAATTGGGTTACATTAAGGATCAGCTCTAAGCCCTTATTTGTGTGTGCTTATCATAGATGAATTAACCAAGAACATTCAAGTGTATGCTTTTTACTATTGAAATTTCTTTGCTAGATGAGTCGGATGAGACAAAAGCAGGGATTAATGCTAAGTTGGAGATATGGAGATCAACCTTGGAATCAAGAGGTTTTAAGATAAGTAGAATGAAGACGTAGTATATGGTGTGTAACTTTAGATATACTAAAACGGATAATGAAATGGTGAATATTGAGGATAAAGAGATACCGCAAAGTGATTATTTTAGGTTTCTAGGGTCAAACATAAATAAAGAAGGTGATAGAGGATGATGTTTCACAAAGAGAAAGTAGAAAGGATCTCTATATGGTCTTTATTGACCTAGAAAAAGCCTATGACCGAGTCCCTAAAAATTTAACCAGGAATGTTCTAGTAAGAAGAGGATCGAGTAAATATGTGGATGTAATTAAAGATATGTGTGAGGGCGTGGTGACTAATATGAGATCTGTGGGAGGTCAGGGCAAAGAATTCCCAATTACGATTGGGTTACACCAGGAATCAACCTTAAGCCCTTATCTATTTGCACTTATCATGGACGATCTAACCAAGAACATTCAAGACGAGGTCCCGTTGTGTATGTTCTTCGTTGATGATACCGTTTTGGTGGATGAGACAAAAGAAGGGATTAACTCTAAATTGGAGCTTTAGGGGTCAACCTTAGAAACAAGTGGCTTTGAGATTAGTAGAACAAAGACGGAATATATGATGTGCAATTTTAGTCACACTATGATGGATACCTAAACACCAGGGATTAGCCTTGAGCCCTTATCTATTTGCGCTTATCATGGACGATCTAACCAAGAACATTCAAGACGAGATCCCGTGGTGTATGCTCTTCGTAGATGATATTGTTTTGGTGGATGAGACAAAAGAAAGGATTAACTTCAAGATGGAGCTTTGGAGGTCAACCTTAGAAACAAGAGGCTTTAAGATTAGTAGAACAAAGACAGAGTATATAATGTGTAATTTTAATCACACTATAATGGTTATCGATAAAATGCGAATTGAGGAAAGAGAGATACCGCAAAGCGACTATTTTAGATATCTGGGGTCAATCATAAGTAAAGAAGGTGACATAGAGGATGATGTTTCATAGGGAATTAAAGTGGGATGGATGAAGTGGAGAGGTGCATCCAGAGTGTTGTTTGACCAACATATTCCTTTAAAGATTAAAGGAAAGTTTTATAGGATCGTAGTACGACCAGCTATGATGTATGGGGCAGAATGTTGGGCAGTTAAGAACATGGTACTAAATCTCGTTTCATTTCGGTGTTTCGGTCTGACCGAAATTTCCGAGATACCGAAATTTCGTCGAAATATGGTATTTTTCTGTGGCTGTAAAATGCCAAAATGACCGAGATTTCCGAAATTTTCGAAACGAGATTACCGAAATTACCTACATTTCCGAAATTTCCGAAACGAGATGACCGAAATATTCGAAATATTGCACGTGACTTTTTCAATATCTCGCGATATATCGTGAGTCCACGATATTTCGTCGATATCTCACGAGATATCGTCGAAATATGGTATTTTTCCATTTCGGATTGGTATCGCATCTCGGACACCTCGAGATATACGAAATTTGGCGAAATATCGCCGAAATTTCGCGAGATTTTGAACTATGGTTAAGAAGTGTCATATTGATAAGCTACGTGTAGCAGAGATGAGGATGTTAAGATGGATGCATGAAAAACGAGGAAGGACAAAATACGAAATGAATGTATAGAGCGGACTTCAGAGTCGCATCGATCAATGACAAGCTCCAAGAAAGTCGTTTAAGGTGGTATGGTCATATTCAACAGAGGCCTAGGAACGCCCTATTAAGGAGGAGTGATATGATTCCGATTGAAGGAGCTAAAAGACCTAGGGGCAAGCCTAAAATGACCATAGGAGAAGTGGTGAGGAAGGACATGCATAGTCTAGGTCTTGTACCAAGTATGACCTCGGATAGAGCCTATTGGAGGGCAAGAATCCATGTAACAAACCCCATTTAGCTGAGATTCTCCTGTCGTGCTGGGTTGTACCTCTTTCCTCTTACTATCTTTCATCTTTCATTTTTCTATTTATTTCCATCTTTGATTTGGCATTTTCTATTTTTCATTTCTCTTCTCTGTCCCCATCTCTCTTTTCTCTTTGGTCTAGAACTCAGTTTTCCAAATTTGTTTTGCTTGGATCCATATAGCCGACCCCATTAAGTTGGGATAATGCTCTGTTGTTGTTGTTTCACAGAGAATTAAAGTGGGTTGGATGAAGTGGAGAGGTGTGTCTGGAGTTGCGTCATGTGTGATCGTCGTATTCCTCTAAAACTTAAAAGGAAAAAAATCTATAGGACAGTCGTAGGACCAGCTATGATGTACGGGACAGAATGTTGGGCAGTTAAGAAGCGTCACTACGTGTAGCAGAGATGAGGATGTTGAGATGGATGCGGCAAAACTAGGAAGGAAAAAGTAAGGAATGATCATATTAGAGCTGATTTGTGAGTTGCCCTGATACATGATAAGCTTTGAGAAAGTCGTTTGAGGTGGCATGGCCATGTTCAAAGGAGGCCTTGGGATGCAACAATACAGAGGAGTGATCTGATTCAGATCAAAGGAACTAAAAGAGCAAGGGGCAGACCAAAAATGACCCTAGGAGAAGCAGCGAGAAGAGACATGCATAGTTTAGGTGTTGTCTCAAGTATGACCCGAATAGAGCTGATTGGAAGGAAAGGATCCATGTAGCCGACCCCATTTATGTGGGATACTGCTTAGTTGTTGATGATGATGTGTTCCTTTCTTTTTACTATTATTATTTATACCCTATCTTTGCACGGATCCATGTAGCCAACCCCCCATTTAGTTGGGATAAGTCTTAGTTGCTGTTGTTTTGTTGTTATCAATCAAAAAGAAAATGAGAATTTTGAAGAAAGCTCATTAGTTAGCTAATAGATATTGAGTCATCCAAAATTAGGGAACATGAAAGAGGCAAGCATACTTGTGAACATAGTTGTCAATGCGTGAAAATACGAGTCAAGGCGGTGGCCTAGACAAGGCGTAATTGGCCAAAAAGAGCATAAAGCAGGGTTTACTCTAGGACCTTTCAGCTTATGTTAGTACTTTTACTAGTATCCAAAACAAATTATGTCAATATTTAGTCTTTGATGAGTACTGTGGGTTGGAATATTATCACTTCACCTTAGGTGACGTTAGGGTTTTATTATTTTTCCCTCTTTACTATTTTACCCTTGGGTTGTAATTCACATTATAAATAAAGTGGACCTCTGTCATTAACGACAAGTCACATCATTCTCTAAACTCTGATTCCGAAACTTTGGTATCAGAGCCCAAAATCGAAGGAAATTTTTTTTCTTTGTGCGTCGTGCTCTTCCACCGCTGTCGCCACCCATTGGAAGCCTAGCCTCCTCATCTAGCATGGTAGACAACACCTGCACCATGCGCCATTGATTGTTCTCCCTTATATTGCGCCTCCTCACCGCACTCTCGTTCGCCACCGCCGCTGCCACTTTGTCCGCCGGCCTTCTAATGTAGAAGGGGTTCAAGTAAGAACAACTCTACAGTAGGATCGATGATAGGCGGCAGCAAAACATCAAAATAGCAACAAAATCAGAATTAGTAACTTAGAGAAATAAAACCAAATCAGCCAGTAGTTTGGATCCAGACTTGGATCGAGTGGGGGTCCTATGAAGGTGATCTTCTGCTGAAAATTTGGTACAATTCTGCTGGCAGAATAGGGAGTTGCAGGGGTGTTCCCATAATAGAAGGTTGGAATGTAAATGCAAACCAGAGGGATATCTGGCCACCAAACCAGGGTCGAGTATAGGGCCTGGTGTGGCGGTTCTATGCTCCAAAACTCTGCAGAAACTGATGAAGAATGATGGTGTTGTGGGGCCTTGAAACTTGAAGCCAGTCTGGAACAAAAACTGGAATCCGCAGGAAATGGAATCTCTTTGTTTAATCAGCAACAGTAGCAGGAATACTTGGTGTTGATGGAGGAACCGATTAAGGTCCTCAAGGATTCTCCAGCAGCAATTGGTGCAGACACAAGAGACAGCAGCAAGCACACTCGATTGGGAGCAGAGGATAAAGAAGAGAAAATAAAATAGGAGGGAAGAATAAGGAGATTCGGCTCTCAGTAGCGGGCAGCCCTACAGTTTCAGCTCTCTCAGCCAAACCCTCTGCCCTTCAAGCTTCACAATCAAACTTGAGAATAACCATGTTTGCAGCAAGAAAACAACTTTCATTCAACTTAGTAAAATCGTGGGGAATGGCAACAGCAACCTTACAATTAATAGAGGACTATGCTTGCACCTCAATTTAAAAGAAAATAGAAACTAGGCTTGATAGTTCAGCCAACATGCAAGGAACAAAATTAGAAACTATAAAATAGAAACTAAGTCAAACTATAAAATAGAAACTTAAGCCTACTTTCTAAATCTAAAATTAGAAACTAAACTAAATTTCTAAATCCCCACTCATAGACAAAAATTGACCCTTCTAAAAAGTCTTCACATGATCTGGTCTTAGGCCCCACAGGTTCTGCTAATAATATTCCACCAAGGCAAAATAAGGGACTGTACCACTGTTCACGTTTGGCCTCTTTTTCTGAAAATAGGTTCCAGAACAGGGGAACCGCAGGTACAGTTAAATCAAAGATTGAAGGGATTTATTTGATCATATTAAATCTCTATTACCTGGAACCATATCAGTGAGGGAGCCCAAACAAACAGTGATTAAAAAAAACTCAGAAACAGAAGTGAGCAAACTTTGGTGAGAATCCAATGCCCCGAAAACCTAAGGGTTCCTCCGCAAGGTTCGTCCATAGAGGGTGAGTCAGGGCCTAAGATCAGGCCGAAAGGCGTAGTTGATGGACAATAAATGAGATCGATTGAAAGCAAAAAACCAATACCTGCATGGTACTAAAACGGAGCATAAGGAAGAAGAATCAAGGCTTCCCAGCTACGGATTAGTTTCTCACTGCTAAGGCTTCTCACCCCAAAACTGATTCACACAGCTCACACGCAAGCCAAACTCCATATCTTTCAATATCCAAATTGTGTTGAGCTCTTGGCTCTACAATGATAATAGAAAGCAAAATAATAAAGCCCTATTCTGAATAGGAAATATTAATCCCAATCTAACTATGGTAACTTAGTTGTTAAGTACAACTTAACTAATAAACAGCACTTATATAAACAAACTTCTACTTGAACTAGGAAAATAATAAAGCAAATAAAACTATAAAAACTGAACTCCTGCGAGCTGGCTGTGATCTCCATGAACCTGGTCCACTTTAAGGTCTTGGTTCATGCGGGTTCAAGTGGTCCAAACTACATCATATGATCTCTATACGAGTAAGGGTTGACCAAGTGTAGGTGATTATCTGTCCAACAGATCTAGAATTTTGGTAGAATTTTTTAATATGAAACTTAAGTTTCTATTTTTTATTTCAATCAGAGAATGGAGTATAGCCAATAGATTCTTATCATATTTTCAAGTCTTATTCAACGGTTTTAAGGGCATACTCAACCAGAAACTAGCCTGATCAGAGTGGTGGATCTTAAGCTAATTTTTCTCCTATTATGGTCTTTATTGATGTCCTGTGATCCTGCATTTGGGAAGAATCTGAAACCTTCTGTAAGGTTAATTCAGATTCCATTGCTTTCCTTTTATAGTAGAAACAATACCTTGCACAAGAGGCACGAGTAAAAACAATAACATCGGCACCCAATCGCATGGTACTTGTCTTGAACCCATTACCATCTGGAAAAGGAAACACACTTGTTAGGTCACCAAAAACACAAGAAGCCAAAAAAGATCTGTCAGGGGTAAAAACAATATGCAAAGAGCTAAATATATTCTAAAGATATCTTGCTGTAGAGAACATGGCTATGAAATATTTAGAAGACAGCGGCAGAAAAGGGAAATAAAAAAGGATTTTAAAAAAAAAAAAATAGAGCTTCCACCAGTTAATTTTTCATTAAATTCTTTATTCAAACTCAATTCCTTCCGGTTAGAATCGATTTCACCTCTCTTTTCAGTCCAAGTTGGATTCTAGCTGTGACAAGAAGATAAAAGGAGCCGCCAGTTAATTCTAAGTTGAATCAGAATTTACACCTCTAACTGTTTCATATCTTTGATTCTTCTTCTATCTTGGTTTAAATTAAACAAAGTTTGGTTGGTTAGTGTAATTTTTTCCTCTAAGAAGGGTCCTGAACTGGTTTTGGGCTGGTTCAAGAGTTGAGACTACTCTTAGCAGAAATAGGTACACTGTTGGGTGCAAATAGGACTCGAAATTTCTATTCTATTTTCTTTTTGTCTCTGTCTTTTTCTAATGGAATAACAATATTTTATTGGTCAAAGCACCAAAGAGAATCATGCATCTCATATGATATCTACAAAGAGATATCAAAAGGGCACAACAAAGAAACTCTCAATACAATTGGATATGACCCTTTACATGTAACCTCTCTCACAAGTCACAACCCCTTCTCGAGCTAGAGCATCTGCCAAGGAATTTGCACTTCGAGGTTGCGAAAAAAATGGGATGTTCTCTTGGTCACATAGCAATTGAGCCTCCAAATCAGATAAGCTAGCTTACAAGGAAAGTCGCACGCAGTGACCATCCACCTGGACCCAAGTCACGCTGTACAATTCCACTTGACATGATCAGATGTATCGGAAGATTAAAATATACAATAGAAGACATAAGATAAGGGGAGTCTTCTTCGTTCCCGATAACTCAACTTCACTTGTCCACATCACTAGGTGACACCCAAACACTGTATAACAACAACAACTCAGCCTTATCCCAACTAAATGGGGTCAGTTACATATATCCTTGCCCTCCAATTAGCTATATTCGAGGTCATACTGTAATATCTTTACATACCATTGGAATAGTGACCTTCAAACTTCTATCTTATGAGACAATGTTTACACGTAGCTGCCATGTTGCAAGTGTTGGCCTTTGGGCCCAATCGTATTTTGTCTTGTCTTTTAATGATAACAAACATGAATATGTGGTTAAGATGAACCTTGTATTTGTTGGAATATGTAATCCAGAATACCGTGGGAGTATTCTGGTCATTTTGGGGTAATTTTATTCTTATGTTATTAAGTTGAAGTCGGCTATGTGGGTTTTAGTCCCACATCGCCTATTTCAGTCCCCTTGTAACTTTCCCTTCTATTATAAATAGAGGGGCTTGCCTATCAATTAAATAACTCGAGCATTACAATCAATTCTTCTTCCATCTTTTCTTCTCTCTCAAGTTACTGGTTACAAGTCCTAGGTTTTCTACATGGTATCAAAGCAGGCAGGGGTCACGGTATCGAGTCCCCCTAGGAGCGAGCAGGTGTTAAAAAATTATTTATCCACCCGTGTCCCCCTTTGGATAGTCCGCCATGTTAGAGCTCCTGTATGATATACATATTGTTTCCTCCCTTTCCTACAAGGTCGGCCTTTTAGAGTCTCCATGTGGAATTCCATGAATACTGGCTTGATCAATGTGATCATAGCCCAGCCTTTATTTATAATATTGAAATCATATGACAAAAATATAACTAAGCAATGTGGGACTAAAACCCACATACAAGAATACCCCCATGGACAGATTTACCCTTGGATCCATATTACAACACTCCCCCTCAAGTTGGTGCATACATATCAAACATGCCCAACTTGCTAACAACAGGAAAGAACAATTTTGTACTGATTCCTTTGGTAAGGATATCAGCCACTGTTCACTAGACTGAATAAATGGAATATAAATAACTCCTTGTTCTAGCTTCTCTTTGATGAAGTGTCGGTCAATCTCAACATGTTTGGTCCGATCATGTTGGACCGGGTTGTGAGCAATGCTGATTGCTGACTTGCTGTCACAATAGAGCCACATAGGAAGATCAGCACTCATCCCCAAGTCTTGAAGAAGCCCCTTGAGCCAAAGCAGCTCACAAATACCCTGTGCCATAGCTCGGAATTCAGCTTCAGCACTAGATCGAGCCACAACAGCTTGTTTTTTGCTTCTCCAAGTAGTTAGGTTACCTCCAACAAATGTGCAATATCCAGATGTGGACTTCCTATCATCAGGACTGCCAGCCCAATCAGCATCAGTGTACGCTTCTATCCGGAGATGGCCGTGTTAGAACTCTTGTATGATATACATATTGTTTTCTCTCTTTCCTATAAGGTCGGCCTTTTAGAGAAAGCGGTTTCCACATGGTATCAAAGCCAAAAATATTCTGGGGATATGGCAAGTAAAATTTTTTCCTTTTTTTCTCTCTTCTTCTTTTTCTTTTCCGCCATTCTGCCCTAAAACCACCCACCACCAGCTCCTCTACCACTTCCACCAGCCACCAACCACCCCTCCACCACTTCCACCACCTACCGTCAGCCCCTTCACCACTTCTGCTAGCCACCAACAGCCACCGCCTCCGCCAGCTACCGCCGACCACCACCGGCCCTCTCTCTTCCTCCCGCCACCTCCGCAGGTCCCTCCCTCCTTTTTCCGCCACCTCTACACACCTCAGGGGGGGCTTCCACCTTGTTCGAATTTTTTTTCATCCCTTGGTGGTGAGTTGACTCCCTCCAAGGGTTCATTTTTTACCCTATACATGTTCTGATTTTTTTGGGGGACTTGTCTCTGCCTATTTTCTCCAGCCACCATGCCTGACGAGTCCGAGATCACGATTGCTTCGACTGGTTCTGATGATTCCAACCAGCGGGACTTTGTTCCCTTTCCGGTGAATCCCATAAAGTTGAATGGCAACAATTATCTTCTGTGGTCTCGTTCCTGTTTATTTGCTATTGGTTCTCGTGGGCTCTCTGGTTATATCACAGGCACTAAGGTCAGGCCTACAGAGGCTGGATCGGCTCAAGATCGATGGATGAATTTTAATTTTTTGGTGATGTCCTATTTGGTTAATTCCATGGACCAAACCATTGCTGGTCGTTATCTGTTCCTTGACACCGCTGCAAAAATTTGGAAGACGGCTCATGACACATACTCTCAGGTTGGGACTGCAGCCCAATGCTATGAACTCCGCCAGAAGCTCCATATACCAAGCAACTGGAGTTGTCTCTATCCCAATATTACAATACCATGTGCACACTGTGGCAGGAATTGGATTTTTTGGGCACATTTAAGGCTACCACGGATGTTGACGCAACGGCCTTCAGGAAGTGGGAGGATGGTATACGGCTATTTGATTTTTTTGCCGGCCTCAACATTGAATTTGATAATATTAGGTCCAATATTTTGAATCGGGATCCTCTTCCCTCTTTGGAGCAGGCCTATGCCATACTTTCTGCTGAGGACACAAGGCGCACTGCCATGGTTCATCATGTCACTCAGGAACGATCAGCCCTTGTTTCTGGTTCTCAATCTTCCCATGGAAATTCCTCTCGTCCTCCTCCTATTGATCGGCCATCTAGTGATCTCCCGCCTATTAAATGCGATCATTGTGGGAAGGACTAGCACACCAAGGACCGATGTTGGAAGCTTCATGGTCGTCCTGCGGATACTCGTGGGCGTGGAAAGGGGGGTTCCAATCGGCCCAGTTCCTCTCGTGCTAATCAGGCTACTACTGAAGATCCATCTAAACAGTCTCTTTCCTCTGTGATGGCTGAGTTGCACAATCTGCGGGATATGATGAATCGCTTGGACACATCTTCTTCGGCATCTGTATCTCCTTCCATGGCGGCTTCGGCTTTGTCTCTACCTGCTCCTTCCAATGCACCTTCTTCCACAGATATTTCTTTTGGTGGGAATTGCACCTTGGTCATGCCTGACTCTTGGTTTACTGACTCAGGAGCAACTGACCATATGACAGGTTCTTCCTCTGTTTTTACCACATATGCTCCTCTTTCAGGCCAGTCAAAGGTTCGGGTTGCTGATGGGTCTCTTTCTTCTATTTCTAGGAAGGGATCCGTTCAATGCACCTCCTCTCTCACTCGTTCCTCAGTTTTACATGTTCCTAAATTTACTACTAACTTACTGTCCATTAGTAGTCTAACTAAGGATTTAAACTGCAAAGTAATATTTTTTCCAACTCATTGTTTATTTCAGGATTTGGAAACGGACAGTACGATTGCATGTGGTAAGGTGGTTGGTGGTCTGTACGTGCTTGAAAGTTCCCGGACAGCATTGACATCGCAGCTGGCATCTTCTACTTTTGATTCTGCATTGCTTGAGTTGAATAATTGGCATCGTCGTTTGGGCCATCCCCCGATTGGGGTTTTATATGCTTAATTTCCTAGTCTGGTAAAACAATGTAATAAACACAATTTTTCTTGTGATGCTTTCACTTTGGCAAAGCAAACTCGGAGTATTTTTCCTATTTCAGACAACAGAAGTTTGAGTCCTTTGGTTTAATTCATTCTGATGTTTGGGGCCCTGCCCGTTGTGTTTCTACCTCTGGGTTTCGATGGTTTGTCACATTTATCGATTGTTTTAGCCGAACGACTTGGGTATATTTGATGCATAGCAAAAGTGACGTGTTCAATTGTTTTATGTTATTCCACAAAATGGTCCAGACGCAGTTTGATGCTAAGGTGAAGATTCTTCACTCAGATAATGGCAAGGAATATATGGATGGTGCTTTCCGTTCCTATTTGGACAGCCATGGGATCATACATCAGACTTCTTGTGTTGACACTCCCGCTCAAAATGGAGTAGCTGAACGCAAGAACAGACATCTACTGGAGGTAGCTTGTTCCCTTATGTTCACCATGTCTGTCCCTCCTCGTTTCTGGGGTGATGTCGTGCTTACAGCTACTTACCTCATCAATCGACTTCCATCTCATGTCTTGGGTGGCCGCTGTCCCTTGGATATGTTGGTTGGCAAATCCACCTTTGTGGTGCCCCCAAGAGTGTTTGGTTGTATTGTGTTTGCACGAAATCACCACGTCCATGGTAAGCTTGATCCCAGAGGATTACGGTGCATTTTTCTTGGTTACTCACCGACTCAGAAGGGCTATAAGTGCTACCATCCTCCAACTATAAAGGTGTTGGTCACCATGGATGTTGTCTTTCGGGAGTCAGAGGCTTACTTTCCACCGCCGGTACCTCTGCAGGGGGAGACTCAAAGTAATGAAGAGGTCCCGCTGATTGCTCCTTTAGATGTTGAGATACCAACCATTGAAGATGTTTCTATTGGCCTAGAGGATGGAGTTACAAGTCAAGAACAAGAAGTGGGACAGATTGAGCAACAGGTGCAGGGGGAGAGACTTGTGAAACAGAAATACACTCGGGGAACTGATTTTCCTACAGATGGCCCTCGGTACAAAGAGAAAGAAACCACCAATGCAGCACCACCTACGCAATCGGCATTTGTTCCTACTCCAAATCTTGCTCCTAGTCATACTTCGGGTAAGCCCCCTCTTGATCCTAGTCTTGATTTACCCATTATTGTTCGCAAACAAAAAAGAAGTTGCACTCAACATCCTATCTCAAACTTTGTGTCCTATAACTCTCTAGCTCCTGCCTTTCATGCTTTCATATCCTCTTTGTCCTTTGTCTCTATACCTAACACTTGGCAGGAAGCAATAGTCGAACCAAAATGGAAGGAGGCAATGAATGAAGAAATGCTTGCCCTTGCGAAAAAGCAGACCTGGGATTTGGTAAGTTCTCCACATGAGAAGAGGCATGTTGGTTGTAAATGGGTCTTTGTTGTGAAGCACAAGGCTGATGGTTCTGTGGAGATTACAAGGCGAGATTAGTCGCCAAAGGGTTCACTCAAACCCAAGGAATCGATTATCAAGAGACTTTTGCTCCTATAGCGAAGATGAATACTGTACGGGTCATCATTTCTTGTGCTGTAAATCAAGGATGGGAACTTCAACAACTCGATGTGAAGAATGCCTTCCTACATGGGGACTTGGAAGAAGATGTCTGCATGGTATCAGAGCAGGTAGGGGTCACGGTATCGATTGTTTTAGCCCCTTTACATGGTATCAAAGCTAGTCTGATCTAGGTTAGAAAAAGAGAAGAAAACCCTCATCCATCTCTTCAATCGACTTCTCCCTTCTTCTCCCTTTATCGGCTTCTCCTTCTTTTGTTCTTCTTCCTCTCAACCTGTAAAGGGGCAACACTAATGAGGTAAACACAGCATATCAATGATTTAGTTGCTGCCCCCCTCCCTTTCTACCTTTTTTTATTAAAAAAATTCTGTTCGAAATCTGCTAGAGCCATACCTAGAATATTGGAGCTGTCCAGAATTTTTGGAGATCTGATTTCTACCTAATGAAGACTGATCCTCCATTGTTGGAGCCCCCTATGCAGCCTTTTCCAGCACTCTTCTACCCTATTTCATAGTCTTCCTTCCCTTTCTTTCTTTCTCTCCATCTTTTATTAACTTTTTCCAACTCCAATCCATTTCAATAATTCTAATTCCCTTCATATCCCATACATTTGGCATTTACCCATAACCCCTTTGGAAGTTTATGGTATACTCTAACTTGCCATTCCTTCCTTTTTTCATACCCATTGCACATTTGCACCTTTAGAGAATTCTGGAAGTTTATACTTTTGCACTATCTCTTACGTCATCTCCGTTATTTGTCCACGTGTACTACTACACGTGAGGGGGGATTATGTATAATACACGTGCAGACATTGCAGAACGCAGAACTTGCAGAAACATTGGTGCAAAACATAGAAGATCAGTTTTCTCCACCATTGCTGCCATTGGGTATCCTTCGTTATTGGGTTGAGTTTGCCATAAGGGGGAGATTGAAGAGTATTATTGAAGATATTTGGTTGTTGCCCATTTGAGGACTTTAAGTTGGGTTGATACAGTTTTTTTTTCCGCTGCCTGATTCAGTTTGTTTTCGCTGCTTGCTGCTCTAGTTATTTTACTTCAAGATTCTATGTCACTGTGATAATCTGAGATTCATCAATGGATAGCTATTGAAGATCATTGAAAGCTGCCTTTTTTGGAAGACATTCCAGTCCCGGTTTGCTGATCATGTCTGTCCAGGTTTTGAAGATCAATTATTTCAAGATCTTGAAGGTTTATTTGGGAGCTACGTTCATCTGTCAAGTTGGATTCTGCTACAACTTAGTTTTTTCCAATTTTGTTCAAGTTGGGCATTAGTACCTTATATGCGCCAATTTGAGGGGGAGTGTTACCATTATTAGTAGTTCTTTTTTCTTTAGTTCAAGCTGGATCTTCTTTCTTTACTTATTTGTATAATCTAGCTTGGGGGGGAGTGTTGGAATATGTAATCCAGAATATCGTGGGAGTATTCTGGTCCTTTTGGGGTAATTTTATTCTTATGTCATTAAGTTTTAGTCAGCTATATGGGTTTTAGTCCCACATCGCCTATTTCAGTCCCTTTGTAACTTTCCCTTCTATTATAAATAGAGGGGCTTACCTATCAATTAAATAACTCGAGCATTACAATCAATTCTTCTTCCATCTTCTCTTCTCTCTCAAGTTACTGGTTATAGGTCCTAGGTTTTCTACAGTATTATTACGGGTGCCACGAGATTTTGCAAAATCTCACTAATTTTGGTAATTTCAAGCCTACCGAAATGAAATGGTAGGCGAAATATGAAACCTACATTGTTTCAGTCAGCATCTCCATAATTTCGACGAAATTTCACCACATTTCGTATCAATACAAGCAAAGACTTTTAAATACCCCCTTTAGTGAGTTCTGGTCAAAATTTCAACCAGAACACGACTATTTTGCCTATTTCGACTTGGTAAAGGAGAAATCACCTCCTTTGTTTGGATCTTAGCCACATATCGCCTCAAACTGCTAGGGGTTGCCACATCACTCCACAAAGACCTGTTGCAGCTTACTGGTGAAGATTTGGCCACATTCAATAGATTTAGGTAAACAACTTTTTTCCCAAAAAATATGATAAATACTTGTTGGTTTGTGATGAATTTTTTATATGTCAAACATCGGAGGCCGATCTACAACCTCACGGTGTCAGAAATTTTTTTTTATTTATATATAGTTTTTTATTTTTCTAGTGTAAAAAATAGATTTTCCTACAATAAAAAATCAAAACTTGAACCAGAACTTAAATGAGAGCTTCAAAGAACCACCTGGGCTTCACACCACAAGGTGTCGATTGATCAAAGACCAATCCCACCAGTCTTGATCAAACACAAGACAACAAGCTTCAATGGAGAAGCAGAGCAGCAGAAAGCTTTTCATTAATATCAAAATTTGTGTTCAATACTTGCCCCCCTTACAACCTTACATAACAACACAGTGGAAAGAGAATGCTACCAATACGGTGGTGCAACTTATGCCACGCTAGGAAAGGTGATTAAACAGTAGCCTAAGTAGTATATATGCTTACAGTTCATAAATAGAGGAACGCAATACAAATAGAAGATTCAAATAAATAAATGATATGAGACTCATATGTGTTATAAGATAATAGCTTAGTAATTAACAAAATCAGTGGCAAAAGTGTTAAGTAATCTACTGAGAAATAGATAAGTAGTCTAATGAGATATGATAAGTGGTCTAATGAAAAGAGGTCTGACCAGTACAGAGTTAAAAAGAACTAAATGAAACAGATCACTTATAAAGTAACACTCTAGAAAACAGGAGCTACGACAAAGGGACAGCTTAACCACGAGAAATATACAGTACGATAAACAACAGGTTAATACTGCAATGGAAGCTAAGGTACCAAGCAACCCTACGCTCAAAGGAGCCGAAAATTCTTACTGAAGTGGTGTAATATAACGTAACCAACCAATTAGTAAGCTTCATGCGGCAGCTCTACCGAAGTTCAGGGTTGCTCTCCGGTCACCTCAATGGTACCAGCACGGGGGTTGCCTCAAAGTGCACGATGGGTGCTCGGGGTTGGAGCCGTGGTTACGGACGGTCAAGGGTTGGTGGGTATTGTGTTAGGTATGTGAGGGGTGATCAGAGTGATGGGGTTAGTCAGGATGTTTGGTGAGGTGAGTGGGGTTGAGGGGAGAATCGTGTGTTTAGGGAGATTTCTCTACAAAGGCTCTGAATGGTGGAAGATGTGGGAGAGAGCATCATTAATGGGAGCGTTGTCCGTAGGGGATCGTATATGGGGATGTGGTAGGGGAATCTTAGGTTCGAGAGGTTGTGAGAGGGAGTGTGAGGGAGTAGAGGCGGTGAGATAGAAGAATCTGCGACAGAGGATGGGGAGAGATAATCAGTGGGGGTGAGTGGGATGTTGGTCGTAGGGTGAGAGAGTCGAGTGTGAGTGGTTGTGGGAACGAGGTAAGAGAGAGGATAAATTGGTGGGAAAAATCGTGGGTCTGTTAGCGGTGCGAGAGAGAGGGCTGCGTTGGTAGGGGGTCATGGTGAGGTGTGATGGAGGAATCGTGGAAAAGAGGTAGGAGGTGGGTCGTCAGCCTGGCTATAAGAGGCAGAGGATGTGAGGGAATCGTGGAAATGGGTGGGAGGTAAGTCGTCAATCTGTCAGAGAGAGGTAGAGGAAGAATCGTGGGTATGTAAGAGGGAAGGTCAAGGGTTTACGAAGAAGGAGAGTTAATGAATGGGAGGGTTGGGGGGGTACGTACCTGATCAAGATATACCGGCGAGGATCTTCACACACCAGTTCCACTTAAAGGACAAGCTTCGTAGCCATACACTATGAAGAGCCATTATGGGAGAGTTGGTGGGGCTTAGAGGGTGAGGTAGTCGTTTCAGTGTGGAGAGCCGTTCAACCAGTAAAATACCTGCTTATCCGCCTGAGAGAGAGTGAGAGAAAGGAAAGCAAGGAGAGCAAGAGGCTCACCGGACTCTCTGGTCTCACCGGAGACTCTTCGAGAATATCTAACAGTTATAGCGAGAGAGAGAGAGAGAGCGAAGGCCCCCCTTACAACCTTATACAAAGACTGAAAAATAAACTCCGACACTAAAAAGGAAAGGCCTAACCCAATCCTTAACCTATTAGGTAACTTAAACTGACTAGGAAACTGAAATAGATTCAAAACAGAGTCCTAATCTAGCCCCACTAAACAATTAAAAGAAAAACTACTAAAATCACTTAAATTTGAACCACTAATTCAATTTTGGACCGGTTCACTTTAAAACACTAAAATCTTTAATGGAGAAGAAGAGCAGCAAAAAGTTTTTCATTAATCAAAATTCGTGTTCAATGCTTGGCCCCCTTATAACCTTATATAAAATACTCAAAAATAGATTCCTACACTAAAAAAGAAAAGCCTAACCCAATCCTTAACCTATTAGGTAACCTAAACTGACTAGGAAACTGAAATACTGAAGGAAAAGACTCACAACATGGCTGCACTTATAGAGTCCTAATCCAGCCCAACTTACATAACAATTAAATAGTCACATGACCACTATTTACATAAAAATAAAACTAAGGAATTAAAACAGCTAATCCCGTATGAAACCCTATTACCCAAACTTTAGGTCCATAAAGGTGACCTATTACATTGGAAACCATGGGATTAAAGGCCCAACATGTATACAACCCAACCCTAGACTTATTCCTAAGCAAAGAAGGCCAGTTTGGTGATAAATCTGCATCAATCAACCCCAACTGATGGACAGATTCTTAGAATCCATCGGCCGAAGTTTAAACTAGTTTGCTGTCCAACCAGATATAACAGACATGAAAACAGTAGTTGAAAGTGGAAATCACTAACAGAATATGATAGGACTGAGTAGCAGTGATAGAAACGGAGTAATACCAAAGTAGAAGGTTAGAGGTAACCTAGATATGCCCACATAGAAACTGGACAGTCTGGACTGCTGGAATGTTTGCTGGAACAAAGTAGAACAGAGAACAAACTCAAGAGATAACTGAGACCAGAAAGAAAAGATATGACCAATAGGCGTCACCACCTATGGCCTGCGGTGGGGCATCACCACACACCCTCCACGGCTTCACCGCCAAGGATGTGACTGAATCACCACAGTTCACTCTTAAAGAGCAAGAAAACTCAACCAAAACCGTGGCCTATGGTGGCCAATCCTCTTTAATTATAGTAAGCTCACAATTACAACAATAGTAACTCCCAATAGCGTGGCGAGAAACTTGGCTTCCAAGCAAGTTTTAGAAAAGTAACTAACAAAAAAAAAAAATAGAAACTCCTACTTCGTCTAGCTATTGACTAAGTAGCATTACAGGAAAATAGCAACTAATGAAAATAGAAACTCAAAGATATCAAAGATATTGGCCAGTACTATCTCTCCCACACCACCTGTCCATATGGGGCCCACAACTAAAGCAAGCGAAAATCAAATCTGGTCCCATACAGCTGGCGTAACAGAACCAGAACCGTGGCCACTGTTTTGGGCCTGGCTCTGGCCTAAGACCTAGTCTGCCTTCTTCTTCCTTCGATAAACCTTCAGTTCTGAATCAAAAATCCTTCAACTCGTTTCTGTGACAACCGCTTATCCCAAAAGCTCAAGCTATTAGGTAAGTGATACAACAATGTATATCAGCACACAACAACACCCCCCCATACGTGCACACAGACACACGGCTCTGCACGTGACACCATCATGTGGCAACGAGGGGCACAACAGCACACAAAACAAACCCTTCGCACTTACCAGGGATCACCTTCTAGCTCTGATACAGTGATACTATGTTACAACCGCTTATCCAAAAGGCTCGAGCTATTAGGTAAGAGCTACAAGCCTACAACAAAGTATATCAACATATAACCATGGTTCGAGAACTCGCAAGATCTCGGTTTTTTGAGAAATCGAGTTGAGTTACCATACGATTTTAAAAATTACATTATCTCGGTCGAGTTCTCAGACAACTCTAGATCTCAGGTCGAGATCTCGGGTCAACCCAGAACTCGACCCATCTACCTCTTTAAAACTTACCTAACTCGACAAAACTTGACATATCACAGTCGAGTTCTGTCCAAAGCCCATTTTCTTCCCCATTTGAAGCTCCATCTTCATTTTACCTGTGGCTTTCAAGTTCTGACCTTCGGGAGAGTTGAATCAGTTGCACATTTGAAGGATTCAGCTACACATCTTCAAGATTCATCTCAAATTTGAAGCATCTTTGAGAGGTAAACAATTCTTCCCCAAATCTTTTTTTTTTTTTCAAAAAAAATTGTCCAAAACTTGTTAGATTCTTGTAAATTTAAGATATGTTACATAAGGGGATGCGTGAACAATACCAACATGAGGTGCGTTACACATGTGAGTCTCAGTTTACGCATGCCACACAGGATCGAAACTATGGTGCCCACGCTACGTACAAGAGAAAGAAGGGTCGCAAACAATCACAAGCTCAGGATGATGACATGAGTATGAACACCATGCTTGCAAGTTTCGAAAGCATGAGTATGGATACTGCTAGTGAGCGTCAGTCGTGGCATTTATCTCAACCTCATCATGACTACGATTATGGCCAGGAAAGCACCGGTTCTGAATATAGTGGCTACGGTCAGTTTGGGCAGTCAACACATGAGTTTCACAATCAAAGCATTGGATCTGGTTTTGGGCTCATATTCCAAGTCCCAAACCAGCCATACCCATACATTCCTCAATATGATACTAGCAGTGGATCTCACGCCTCATGGCAACCACCTCTTCTATAACTAGGATAAGGGACTTGGCATATGTTGATGACAACACTTATATGAGCGTTGTGGCAAACTATATGTAAAACTACAACAGCACTATGACATAGGAATTCTATGTGGATCGTGTTGAGCCTGAATACATTAACATATCACATTTTATGTAACATTTGTTTAAGGATTGATGTATTGTACACTTTAACATGTCTAATGCTTATTTAAGTTGTTTTACATTAATTGAATGTTTTGATTGCTTTATATTACTAAATTATGTGTAGAATAGGGTATTTTAGTACGTCGTCGCCTACCAACCTATGGTCCGAAGTGAAACTCATATTTGGAATTTGTTTTTGCAAAATCTGATAGTGCCATTGTGTTTAAATGGCCGAAAATAGGCTGAATACCAAGTTTCAAACCCAAACTAGGTCTAAAACCCACCGAGTTGAGGCTTCGAGTTGGGGAAAAAAAATGCACCAACTCAGCGAGATCTCGACTTGACTCAGTTTTTCCAAAGATCGAGTTGGTACCGAGTTCCGAGTTTTAGTATCTTGCATACAACAACAGTTTCCAACGATATTCCATCCCTTCTGTGAAAAAACAAGTTAAAAACAACTGACTCCAAGGATTTTTCTTGTTTCAAACATTTCACAAGAACAAATCTCGTGTTCCATTGATTCACTTTCCAAGGACACCCTCTATGGTGTTCATTAATAATGGAAGGCAGCTCAACAACACCCAGATGTGGTTGCTGAATCCAACAATCCAATTGATATAGGTATCATAAAAAGAGCCAGTTGCGACCATTTCCTTAAATTCCAAGCTCACCCTTAATCTTGCAGCGTGGTGAATTGTTTCAGATAGTTTGCAAACAGATGGAAAAATCTCATATCTCTTTCCCAGCTTTGGTCCAAATAGCCCTATAATTCTGTCTTCAATGGACTTTCTCCAACTAGACAGTCGATGCCTAGTCAATAGTCATCTCAAGGATTTCATGTCAAATGCCTCCTATTGAGCTATAAAAGCCTCATCTTCCTTCAATCAAAAACCATCAGTTGATTTTTAGTCTTCTTTGAAACATCCATGAACATTTCTCTACTCCATTTCCTAATATCCTCTTTTAGCAACTTTGATTTCAAGGTGAATTCTGACCAGCCCAACCCCACCCCAAAGAGAATAACTCTCCCACCATTTTGGCAAATCTTGACTCAAATTTGAACAGGCATATATCCTTTGACTTTGAAATGCCTTTATTTTATTTTTAGAAGTCAAAATTGAGTCTAGGCACTATTTTCATCAATTTAAACCAACTACTTATATGTCAAAACTCGCCCATTTTGCACTAGTTCAGTATTACTTGAACTGACCATTTTTATGAATATGAATTGAAATTATATTTATCTAACCATCCAATGAGAATTAGATCTCAGAACCTGAATTGGTTTGAAGAAAGTCTTTCTTTTTTTTTTTGGTACATGGTTTGAGGAAAGTCATGAGCAAAATACTAGCAGGTATCAGTCTGATGGGTTTTCTATTTTAGAGTCATGGTTTACTCAAGAGTCCAAGAGTCTATAAACACCCCATGTCCCCATGTAGTCAGGTGGGCTTTTCAGTCTCTATTCTACCGGTTATGCTGGAATAGGAGGAAGGACCTGTAGAAGGATAAGAAAAAATGATGTGGAGAAAGATTGTCCTTGTTGTAAATGTGGAGAGAGAAGATCAGAAGAATCTGTGTGAAAGGTGGTTACGATACTAAAAAGGATGATTCTTTTTTTTCAACTGTCCCATAGTTTAGGGGACAGAATGCTTATGCTGTTTGGGATAATTGGGTGAATTTTGTTAAGGGGAATGGGTTTGTGAATTGTATATGGTAGGCCTTTGTCTGTGTGGCTTCTATTTTGGCGTATAACATCCTCGTATAAGGTTGCATCTTTTGCAATTATTTAACGAAGATATCTGCTAACATTTTTAAAAAAAAAACAAAAAAAGACGAAAGTCATACTCCAATCTGTGAAGACGTATGAAAAACTTCTCATTGGACAGCTCAGAAATGAATTTGTAAAGCACAATCATTTGGATTTATTTATGCAGTTAGCCAGTTATTCAATTTACAAAACCCACGACTTTGAGGGTAAAAGCACAATACAACAAAATTGTACAATGAACATTAAGTTGGTTAGTTAATGACATGAAAAGCCCATGAATTTTACATTGACCAATTGTTGTATTTGCCTTCTTTGAGGAATACCCCAGGCTCATACATTTCCGCATACTCTCAGGACCCATTCCCGCTCCATCATCTGTAAGGGACATTCCGAATAGCTACTGTCATTAACAACTACTACGCACCATATAACATGATTCCAATAAATGAAATATTCGTATGATACCCTGGAAAAGTAAAGCTGGAGTATTATCCTTCATATTACAGATTTTATCCACCTTCACAAAAGTTGCACCATTACAGATCTGGAAAATCATGGAATCAATATGTGAACAAAAGGTTAGTCCTCACTGCCAAATCTATTATCACATTCAGTCACATAAGATTTTGAGGTGGTTGAATTCTTCAAAGGGGTGACTAATCAATGTAGGTAAATTAACATAGAACTCATTGATCAATTGTAATATGAATTATAGTTTAATTTAAGCATACAAGTGGAGTTAGGAAAATGAGTTTTGCTGCAGCAGCTGGAGCCACTGCATCAAAAGAAAATGTTATACAGTCCTAAATAACTATAACAACAACAACAAGAAGAAACTCAGCCTTATCCCAACTTAATGGGTTCAGCTACATGGATCCAAACAAAACAAAGTAGGAAAAACTGCGGCCTAAACAGCGAAGGGCATGAAGAGATGGGGGAAGGAAGGAAGGGGAATTAGATGAGAGAAGGAAAATGGAAAATGATAAATGAAAGATGGCAAATGCAAAGAAAAATGAAAGATGGGAGTAAGAGGAACGAGGCAGTCCAAAATAACTAACAGCACGTAAATTATGTAAGATGTATGCTGGTTACCTCATCAACCGCATTATCCAGAAGCTCCGCAATTGCTGTATAAAACAGAAAACAATCAGGTATAACCAAACAATGCTCTTTATTAGAAGAACAAATCAAAAATTAATACCACAAAAATAGTTTACAAATTATTAAGTCTGATTAGACTGAAAATTAACATGAGTAATTGATGGTGTTTGACAATATGTCCATAAAATCAAGAGCTAACCAAAATGCCACATGGCAGGTTTTGTCAACACAAAATGACTCCAGTCGCTGTTGGTGCAGAAACCCTAGCACCAAAATAGTAGTTCTTTAACTTATTATGATATCAAACTTAGGAGCCACCAATTCCAATGCATCACAAACTTTATTCTGGTACTCCACCATGTGGGTTCAGCCACTTGTGCCTCACATAACAAGATCTTGTCCATTGGATCAACCTTCAATGAAGTTCAAGGAATGCATAAATACACATGATATGGTACAAATAGATCGTAACGCTTTTTGACTTTGGGAAAATGAATGCCTTTACTCCCTGAGGAAAAAAATTTGGGTTTACATAGGAGTAATTCGGAAAATTGTATCTCTTTGATTTCCCTATAAATTTTAGGGTTACAGGAAATTCTTTGTGAACACAGAGGCATGAGGAAAAGAGCTTGTAACCCTTTCTCCAGTGCTAGTGAAAGTGCTCTCATCACTCCATGTACGTAGGCAGCTTGCCGAACCACATATATCCTTGCATTGTGGTTGTGTCATTATTTCTTCCATTTGTTCCGTTCTGTTTTCTACATCGTGTATAGGTTTTCACTTCCACAAATTGGTATTAGAGCTTCGAGGTTATTCCATTTATGGTGCTTGCTATCACGATCACAGGAAAAAGCCCAAGCGTCAAGTACAACATTGAGAGGTTCAATGGAAAGAACAACTTCACTCTTTGGTGGCAAACGATGAAAAATCTTCTGATACATCAAGGCTTGGCTAAGGCTTTGCAGGGGAAATCAAAGAAACCAGAAAAGATGGAGATGATGAGTGGGAGGAGATAAGAGGAAAAGGCGGTAACCGCTATTCATCTGAACCTATCAGACAATGCATTGCAAGTCTGCAATACGTGGTGGATCTCGAATCTACTTCTGAAGTTTGGACAAAACTTGAGAGTATATACATGACGAAATCCCTAACAAACAAATGAAGGATGGGAAATAAAAGAAAAATAAAGATGAAAGATGAAGGTAAGAGGACAAAGGCACAGCCCAGCAAGCCAGGAGTATCTCAGCTAAATGGGGTCTACTACATGGATCTTTTCCCTCCAATAGGCTCTATCCGAGGTCATTGGAACAAGACCTAGACTATGCATGTCCTTCCTCACAACTTCTCCTATGGTCATTTTAGGCCTACCCCTAGCTCTTTTACCTCCTTCAATCGGGATCGTATCACTCCTCCTTACTGGGGCATTCCTAGGACTTTGTTGGACATGACCATACCACCTTAAAGGCTTAAACGACTCTCTCGGAGCTTGTCATTGATCGGGGCAACTCCCAAGTCAGCTCTAATACGTTCATTCCTTACTTTATCTTTCCTAGTTTTTCCGCACATCCATCTTAACATCCTCGTTTCTGCTACATAGAGCTTCTCAATATGACACTTCTTAACCGCGCAACATTCCAGCACACACATCATAGCCAATCGTACAACAGTCCTATAGAACTTTCCTTTAAGCTTTAAAGGTATACGTCGGTCACACAGCACTCCGGACACACCTGTCCACTTCATCCATCCCACTTTAATTCTTTGTGAAACATCATCCTCTATGTCACCTTCTTTATTTATGATTGACCCCATAATGTAGTTCTAGATTGGATGTAATCCAACTAGAAGCCAAATAACTAGGATCTGCTAAGAACAGGGTAGTTCGGCTAGGCAAAAATAGGAGTTTGTGGTCAAATTAGGGTTAGGGTTTAGTGGAAGTTAGGGTTTGATGGTAGGGTTAGGTCAAGTTGATGTAGAGAAGTCTCCCGGTGAAGGTTACGTTAAGTTTTAATAGAGGGAAGTGTGCTGGAATGAATCAGCAGCAAGATTAGGGTTACTATTTGGGTTTTTTAAAAGAGAAGAACAAGGATTTTTAGGGTGTAGGATGGTTAATTTGGGATAGGACTTGAATCGAGTGTTCCTTAGTATGAGAGGAGAACTCAATCAGGTTATGGTGTGATTTGGACGGCTGGTTTGGTCTGGGAAGAATTTAGGTCTTGGGAAAAATTGAAACAAATAAAGGGGAACCTAGGGTTTGGGATGTTTAGAGGATTAGAAGAAGAATGGATGGATTGGGGATGATTCAAACTTACTATAGTTGCAGAATTCCTTGGCAGCAGCTTGTTTGATTGTAGATCTTGAATAAAAATCAATACTTGAACTAGAACTTGAATGAGGGCTTCAAAGAACCACCCGTGCTTCACACCACAAGGTGTCGATTGGATCAAACTCCAATCCCACTAGTCTTGATCAAACACAAGACAAAAATCTTCAATGGAGAAGAAGAGCAGCAGAAAGCTTTTCATTAATATTAAAATTCGGGTTCAATACTTGCCCCCCTTACAACCTTATATAAAAGACTCAAAAATAGACTCCTACACTAAAATGGAAAGGCCTAACCCAATCTTTAACCTAATAGATAACTTAAACTGACTAGGAAACTGAAATAGACTCCAAACAGAGTCCTAATCCAGCCCCACTAAACACTCAAAGAAAAAACTACTAAAATCCCTTAAATTGAACCACTGGTTCAAACCAGTCTTGGACCGGTTCAATTTAAAATACTAAAACATGAAAATAAACTAAGTATAGAAGCTAATCTCGTATGCAACCTAATTACTCATACTTTAGGCCCATAAAAGTGACCTATTACATTGAAACCTATGGGATCAAAGGCCCAACATGTATATAACCCAACCCTAGACTTATTCCTACGCAAAGAAGCCCAATTTGGTGATAAATCTACATCACCCCAAATATCTAAAATAGTCAGTTTGCAGTATCTCTCTTTCCTCAATTCGCACCATGTCAGTATCCATCATAACATGACTAAAATTACAAATCACATACTCCGTCTTCATTCTACTAATCTTAAAGCAGTTATATTCTCTTAAAATGGAAGAAGGTATAGATCTGTTAGATCATCTCAACAAGTTCAACCAGATCATAAGTCAATTAGTAAGCCTTGGGATAACAATCGAGGATGAAGATTAAGGCCCTACTTTTGTTAGCATCACTTCCAAGATAATACAATCACCTGGTTACAACTCTCTTGTACGAAAAGGACACTCTTGAGACCATGGAACAAAATCTTGTTTGAAACCAACTGAAACTTCTGAGATATCTCGATTTCTTATGAAACCGAAACGAAACTTCAAGGGAGTTTAAAAAGTTATCTGTTTCGACCAGTTTCGAAACCAGTTGAACCTAACCAACCTAGCTTTTAAATATCACTTAACTTGATCGAAAATTGTGATATTTTGCAAGTTTCGATCGAGAGGAGGGAGAACTCGCAAGTTTTGACACTGCAGTGGGAGTCTGGCCTCCTAGGGTGGATTTCTTCGCATATTGTTGTCATTTGGTGCATCTATGACCTATATCAAGTTGATTCTACTAGTGTGTGAACCTCTGTTCTCAAAGGTAATAGTTTTGTCCCAAAAATTAAATTTGTTGTACAACTATTGAATACATGGTAGAATTTGTTGAATTTTATATATGTTAGTGTCCTTGGCCCGATCTACGACTCTACGGAGTGGTCGGATTTTTTTTTGGTAGGCTAATTTATTTTTCATTTTATGATTTATAAAAATCATTTTCATGCAACATATTTTTGAAAAAAAAATATGACATGTATATGATGGATAGACACCAATTTAATAGATATTAGACACCGTTGGCCAATCTTTGGCGTGACGGAGTCAAAAAAAAATTCTGTTTTTAATTATTTATTTAAATTGTCTACTTTTTGAAAAATAATTGCTGATATTAGACACCGTTGGTCGATCTTTGGGACATATTGCTAGGGACTACCCACATAAGAAGAAGCCTCTCAACGTGGCTGAAAAAGAAGAAGTTCAAGGTGAAGATGAAGACCAAGGCGGCATTCACATTCATGCACTTCCCCCTGACGATGATGAACATTATTTTGATGATGAAGATTTACAAGGTGTTCATTTAATTCGTCAAGAGGCTGCTGTCCAGCCAGCACTGCACTCTTCTTCATCCTCCAAAGAGCTGCTGTCCGCATACAAGATTGCACCATCCGCTGAAGATGAACTCAAGCAACTCGACCCTGATTTGGAAGACCATTCTGTGATCTCCAACCATTCATCGGGGATGAATACTTTCAAGACGAGGAGAGTTGATGCAGCTCCAAGAAGGAAGAAGAAGAAGAAGAAACCCTGAAGGAAGAAGAAGAGCAGCCTTGACTAGGCTGAATTTCGTTGGAGCCTTTTAGAGTTTTTTTAGTTTTTTTAGGAAGGGCAAAACAGTCTTTTTATTATGTTTTATTTCTCTTAGTTCCCCTCCACGATTTTAGAGGGATAGGTATTTTAATTGTTTGTTGTTTTAAACTTATACTCCCATTCAGAGTATAAGTCTATTTCTGTTTTATGCTTTATTATTAGGACTCAGATTAGGACTGCCCACTCCTAGTCTGACTAGGACTTGCTTTAGATTGATTATTTGTAAGGCCTTTAGCCCCCCTTTATTATTATAAATAGTAGAATCATGGGAGGCTCCCCCACAACAGATTTGAATTTAAAAAAAGTGTTTTTCGTGGCTGCTTGCTGCTCCTTGCTCTCCAAGAGTGTTTGCATCCTTGTGGGCTTATCAAGGTGGAAGGGTGGGTGGAATCCTGCGACTCCTTACGCCGTGATGGCTGGGAGGGTCTTTCTTCGAAGGAGATTTCATCCTTCATCCCTCAATTTACTGCCGGTGGAATCCTATAGTAAGTTGAGATTTAAATTTCTGTTTTTAGTTTCCTTCCCTCCCCCATTCGATCTCCCTTTAATTTCTGTCTTTTCTCATAAACCCTAGAACATCTAAGTTCTGCCCAGCCCTACCCTTTTACCCAAATCCCCTCCAATTTCAGGCATGACATCCTTGCAATAACCCTCACACTCGATCCAGCTTTGAGGCTAATCTGATTAGTCTAAACCCTAATTCCCCATTGCTCCTCACAAACCCCAAAACCCTAAATTTCCAGGTTTCCCTCTTCTGACCAGCAAACCCCCCCCCCATATCAGGATCGAATTTCCCTCCCATACATCTGAACACTCGACCTTGGTTCCAGCCCTTAAATCCCATTAAGAACCTAGATTTTAGTTGTTTTCTTATTTACAAAACCCGAAACCCTAACCCTAATTTCTGCAGGAATTCAAAACTGTTTCAAATCCAGATATTTTTATATCATAATGACCCCCTAAACCTGCAGAATAAAACCATATAAACCCCATTCCCAAATTCCCATTCTAAACCCTAATTTTGCCCTAATCAGCCCCAAACAGCAGGCTTGACCAGACCTTATTTTTACTTGGCTCCTAGGAGGATTATTTCCTATTCTAGGACTACATTAGGAGGACATTGCATGGATGCATGGGAGACCCCTTTTAGCTGACAAGAAGAAAAGTCAGAATGTAATTATTGTAAGAAGCAAATAATGGGAGGTGGAGCGACTAGATTGAAGGCACATCTTACTGGAGGAGATAGGAATGTGATAGGCTGCCCTAATGTGCCAAGTCATATAAAGTTTGCTATGGCATAACATCTGAGGGGTAGAGTGGCAGCTAGGAGGAAGAAGAGGGCAATCAGGGAGGAGTTTGAAGAGACATGTCTAGATCAGTATCCTGAGTTAGGGGAACAAGATTATGATGATGAGGAGCCAGATGAGTATGATGATTCTGAAACACCAGCAGAGGTTGCACAATTGAAGAGGGCAAAGGTGATGAACAAAGAGCAACAACGAATTGATGATGAGAGAAGGTTACAGATGGCCAAGGGAGCTAATTCATCTAGACAGGCTAGAGATGAGCCAGTCCCAGAGCAACCCTATAGGAGGAGGTTGAGACTTAGAGAACCAAAGATTCCACTAAGGAGGATCCAAAGTGTGAGGGCCCCAAAACCAGACCCAGTACCAGCCCGACGGGCCCAAGCCCCACGGGTTGTACTCCCACCCCACCCCCACCCCCACCCCCACCCCCAATGAGGGCCCCAGATGTTGAGATACTCTAAACAGATCCTGTTCTCTTTCGACAACTAGAGTTTAAACAAAAGAAATTGAAACAGGATGTGGACTACTGTGAAGGAGAAAGTGGGGATTGCTTTCTCCAAGTGGGCTTTGTAACACAACATTCCAGCCAATGTCACCCAAGGGCCATACTATCAGCATATGTTGGATGAGATAGGTAAGGTTGGCTCTAGAGTGAAGGGGCCAACACCATATGAGATGTACAATGTCTACTTGCCCTATCACAAGGAAGATTTGATGGAGTACATTGATGGATTGAAGCCTATGTGGGCGCACTAAGGAGTGACTGTGATGTGTGATGGTTGGACTGGACCCACTAGACAGTCCATCATCAACTTCATGTTGAACTGTGATGGGATGACTGTGTTCCTCAAGTCTGTGGATGCATCTAAAGAAAAGAAGGATGCAAAATATATCTACAAGTTGTTGAAATAAGTAGTCAAGGATGTGGGAGTGGACAATGAGGTGTAGGTTATTACAGACAATGGTAGCAACTTTAAGAAGACTGGGGAAAAATTGAAGAACAATCCCAGATACAAACTCTTCTGGACACCATATGTTGCTCACTACATCGATCTCATGTTGAAGGACATGGGACATTTGAAACTAGTAAAAGGGTGGTGGAGAGGGCAAGACAAGTGAGCACCTACATTTATAATCATAGATTT
This sequence comes from Telopea speciosissima, assembly GCF_018873765.1. Taxonomy (NCBI): domain Eukaryota; kingdom Viridiplantae; phylum Streptophyta; class Magnoliopsida; order Proteales; family Proteaceae; genus Telopea; species Telopea speciosissima. Next base: position 775,314 of record NC_057920.1, read on the forward strand.
ACTCTATATATGTTGAGGATCGGGTGTGATGGTGACCTAGTTCGGCCAGGGATTACACGCTTTGCAATTAATTAGATTACACTTCAAAGCTTCGAAGCTAAGAAGGCTGATCTTAAGTCGATGTTTGCTTCTGAGGAATGGTTTAACTGGAATTTCAACTAGTGGAGGTAGGACAGCCCAGGCCACCATTTCTAGTGACAAGTTCTGGGATGATCTGAAGAAGGTTGTAAAAATCTTAGACCCAATTATTACACTGTTGAAAATGGTGGATCAACAGAGGAAGCCCACCTTACCACACTTGTGGGCAGCAATTGATATGATGAAGATGCAGATTGAGGCAATTTACAGAAGGGGTAATCAAAAGTTTCTTGAGATTATCAAGGATCAATGGGAGAGGTAGCTCATGCATCCACTACATAAAGTTGGTGAGTTATTACTAATAACTTATTAGTTTTTTAACTTCAATTCAACTTATCAATGTGTCATTGTCTTTTAGTCTCAGCATACTATCTAAACCCTAAGTACCACTACAAGTATCGACTTGGGATGCAACTAAATTTGATAAATGCAGTTCACAAAGTGGTAGAAAGGTTTGAGCCAAATTCAACTACCCAGTCCATCATCAATGCTGAGGTGAGAACTAGCCATTGTTTAGTTGGTAAAAACATATGCAATTATGTTCTTTGGTATTGATATTAATTTAAGGTTGCATAATGTCAGATGAAAGCTTTTCAGGATGCCACTGGGAGTTTCGGCCGATCAGTGGCAATAGTTGCTCAGGAAAGCACTGTTCTTGGTTAGTATGGCTGAATTAGTCCTTCCATTTATGTTTTAGTATATAACTATATACCCTTATTTACTATTACCTAATAATAATCTTTAATGCTTTCTTGCAGCTAACATAGTTGTCAAGGCGGCGCCTTACGTCCAGGCAGATTTCTAGATGCTTAGGCGGCTGCCACCTTATTGTAGGGGGCCTTGCACTTGTTCTGGCACTTATTTATGCCAAATATCATTTAAGTAAATGGAATACATTTGGTACTTCATTTACTTAAGATATTATTCATAAATAAACAAATACCCCCTATTTGAATCCAATAAAAATAGTTGAAAATCAAATTCCAAAGGATAAAAGTCAACCCCCCAGTTCAAGAACAAAAACTGGATTTTTTGCGGTAGGTGACATTTTCAACTTTCTAATGTTGGGGTTTTTCTCAAATCTAAAAATTCCATAAATCTTAATATGATAAAACATTGCTAAAAACCAAAAGTGCGGCAAAATATTCATTTGTTTTGTTATCTAAAAAATATTTTCATTCAGACCAGTTTTGACAGCATTCGCGCACACCAAATAAGGTTTGACCGGAACATAACTCCTTCAATATAAATCAGATTTAAGCAATCTTGGCTTTGTTGGAAAGTTGGTTTTGTGCTCTACCTAATACAAAAAGTCGCATGTAAAAATAAAAACATTTGTAATTTATTAGAGAACAAGAACATTTCTTTAAATTGAGAGTAGGTTAATTACTTATTGATAAGATCATATTTTCTAAGAATAGTACAAACCAAATGTGAGACTAGGTATACCTGAAAATGACCAATTCCAAGAACATATAAACCAAGTGTATGTTTTGATTGTTTTAAACTTCCAATAGCTTGCTAATGTAGTCCTAGATAGGTAGGAGACCTACTAGGAGCCAAACAACAAGATCAAATACCAAAAGGGGCTACTGGTTCGAATTGACAGCACTAGGATTTAGGTCAATTCCTAGGGTTAAGGTGGGATAACAGGAATATAGTTTATACGATTAAACTAGGCAGGTTTTGGGGAGTTTAGAAAGCTAGATTTGGTTAGGTTTAGATGAGAATTCAAAATTCCAGAAACTAGGGTTAGGGTTTCAGGTTTTGGGTTTTAGAAACTAGGTCAAATTTAGGGTTTTGAAAGACAAATAGGGGCAGCAGCTTGGGTCGAGTGTAGGGGGTGTTAAGGAGAGGTTGTGGTTTGAATTTGAAGTAATTCTATTGGTTAAATATGGCTGGACAGTAAGATCTAGGGTTTAATGGAGTTAGGGTTTATGGGATTCAAACCAAAAATAAAGGGGATCGATTGGGGGAAAGGATTAGAGGGTTAGAAGAAGAAATTGGGTGTCAAACTTACTGGAGATTCCGTTGGCAGCAGCTTGAACAGATGTGAAGGATAGAACCACCTTCGAATTAAAGAAGATCCTCCCAGCCGTCACGGCGTAAGGAGTCAACCGGATTCCACCAGTCCCTTTCCACCTTGATAGAAGTCATAGAACCACAAGGATGCACACTCACAAGGAGCAACACTCAACAGAGCAGGGTAGCAGCAATGGCAGCAAAACAAAAGCTTTTTCATTAATCAAATTCGTATTCAATGCTGGCCTCCCTTACAAACTTATATAGAAGACTCAAAAATAGACTTAGACACTAAAAAGGAAAGGCCTAACCCTATCCCTAACCTATTAGTTAACTTAAATTGACTAGGAAACTGAAATACTAAAGGAAATAGACTCAAAACATGGCTGAACTTATAGAGTCCTAATCCAGGCCAACTTACATCACATGACCACTTAAGTAGTCACATGTTCACTTAACCAAGTCATATGATCACTTAAATTGAACCAATTGGATGCAACCAATTTGAACCGGTTCAATTAAAAAAACATAAAAATAAACTAAGTATTGGGCTAATCCCGTATGCAACCTATATACCCCTAGTTTAGGCTCATTAAAGTGGTCTATTACATAGAAAACCCTTGGGATCAAAGGCCCAACATATATATATCCCAACCTTAGACTTATTCCTAATAAAAGAAGCCCAGTTTGGTGATAATTCTGCATCACTTGCTTCTTTAGTTTTGTTGTCTTCTATTTCTATGTTGATTTTTGATGACTTGATGTGGCTTAATGTTGATATTTGATGATATAAGGTACACATAGTAGAATACTAAATAATGTTAGAAAAGAGGGGAAATAATAAAAAATAACACTTGGGCGTCTTGGTCACCTAGGCGCTTAGACACTCCACCACCTTGGATCGCCTTATCGCCTTGACAACTATGCCAGCTAAATGCTATCCCAGACATGTTCTGCCACTGAATGCGAGCGTAACTGGAGTACATTCAACCTCATACACTCCAAGAGGTAGACCTAGTTGGGTGTGAAGAGACTAGAGGACTTGGTCTATGTGCACTACAATATGCGATTGAGAGAGGAGCACATACAACTAGGCACGGAAGTTGATACAACCCCAATTGAGTTGGCAGCTATATTCCAAGTGGATGATGATGAGAATCCACTTTATGAGTGGGTCAAGGATCGAGGTGAACCTTTATTAGATGAGGATGGGGCCGACCCAACAGCCATATTGCTTCACAGATGAGCATGGGCATTGGAGCACGCCATCCTTCATAGCAAAGAGCCCCTAGTCCATTACAAATCATGATAGTGGCTTCGAGAGCGTCGGATCAGCATCATATGCTGGGTATGGACTGTATGGTGGTGGATATGCTGGTGAACCATTCTTTGAGAGCACCAGTTCATTTGGATATGGTAGTGGTCATGATACATCTGCCGCTACAGATGGATATGGGGATGGGTCAGGTGTTGGGTCATCCTTTGTCGACAATCTCTTCGGGTATCTATCCCAGCCATGTGTGTCAAATCCAACTTCTTACAATCACATTGAGCCCTTCCCTAGGTTGGGATATCTTATACAAGTTGATGATGGGGCTTATAGATGGGCAATTATGGACTATCAGAATAATTGAGCCCAAAGCATGTCATGGGATACATATGTAGTACATTCAGAGGAAAGGCTCCAAAATATTCAGTGGTACGCTGCCCGTGGATTGGACCCACCAAGAAACTCCGCATGGAATTAAGCAAGTGTTGATTGTTGAGCACTTTTTTCTTTATTTTGATGACATGTATTATTCAGTGTTTTGTACTTAAACTTTATGTGAACTAAGTATTTGTAATACCAGATTTAGTGTATCCTTCAGCGTACACTAGTAAACTTGGGTCAATAACCACACGTACCATTTTGAGTGTTTTTGTGTGTGTGTGTGTGTGTGTGTGTGTGTCAAAATAATTCATGCATTGTGTTTAGAATGTCAAAAATAGGCTGTACACAAAAAATCAGACCTAAAAATCCATTTATTGGCCTCAAAACCATAGTTGCGAGTTGGCTGGGAAAAAGTTCCAGGTTTCGACCTATTTTCGGTAGGTTTCGCCCAAATCTCGGTTTCAGCCTGGTCGAAACCCGAGATTTAGTACCTAACTTGAGACAAATGAATTTATCGTTGCTCTTATGTCCAACAACACAAGGAAAAAGACAAGTAATATTAAATCTCAAGGAGAAGGTGTCTTCAGAAACTGTAAGGAGAATCAGGAAAAGGGGTAGATCAAATCAAAAGGGATCTGGAAGCAGGAGTCGATCGAAATCAAAAGGGGCAAAGGGCAACTTCACTTGCTACGTAAGAAGGAAGGCCATATGAATAAAGACTATTTGAAAGGAAGATTTGAAAAAGAAAGGCAGAGGAAAAGCATCTAAAGAAGCTAGCATGGCTGATAACTCGAACGGAGATGATGGAGATGTTCTCTCTGTATCTTCAAGTATGAATCAACTCTTTGATTCTTGGATTTTAGATTCTAAATGTTCATAGAAATTGGTTTGATACTTACAAATCATATGGTGGTAGGTCCATTTAATGGCGAATAGTGTGGTATGTAAAACCATTGGAATAGGAACTAACAAAATCAAGATGTTTGATGGGATAGTAAGAACCTTTTCAAAGGTAAGACATGCTCTAGAACAAAAGAAGAACTTACTATCTTTGGGAACACTTTATTCAAATGGCTGCTAGTATACAGTAGCAGGTAGAATACTCAAAGTTAGTAAGGGAATTATGATTGTCATGAAACGTCAGACGACAAAAAACCTATACAAGCTGATAAGGAATATAGTGGCAGGCGGTTAGGACAAATGGGTGAACGCGGCACGATGAAGCTTCACCAAAAAAAAAAAACTGTTGAAGGGAATAAGAACTTGCAAACTGAACTTCTGCAAATACTGTGTTTTGTTTTCAGTAAACAGTGTCAGGTTAGATTCAGAACTATAAACCATACAAGCAAGGATAAACTTAATTATGTACACACTAATGTCACTAATGTATGGGGAGTCGGGGACCTTCACCAATCAAATCCAAAGGTGGGGCAAAATACTCTGTCACCTTTGTTGATGACTACTCAAGAAAGATCTGTGTCTACTTGATGCAGACCCTAGCCTCCTCAAATTGAAGAAGCCACCCTAAACCTAGGGTTTTAGTAGGAGCCTTAGTTTAGTTTAGTTTATTTCCATACTTAGTTTTTATTTTGTGTTTTTAATTGAACCGGATTAAATTGGTTGCATCCAATTGGTTCAATTGGTCTAATTTAAGTGAAGTGATCCTATTGGCTAAGAGGTTCTTATATCCTATTGGCTGGTAAAGAATCTTCTTTATTTTAAGTAGTTAAAGTTGTTTTTAAGTCATTAGGGGTAGATGAGTCTTTTCTTTTAAGTTTTTAATTTGTTTTTACATTGGTCCACCTCTCCACGATTTAAGTGGGAGATTTAAATTGTAATAGATTTAGGAATAAGCCTTTTGGCCTCTTATTTAATAAGAATCTTGGGAGAGGCTCCCCCACCAGTTTATGTTTAAAAATTTTCGTTTCCTGCTGTTAGCCTTTGCTGCTGCTGCTTCTCTCTTCAAAGACTGTCTTGTGTGTCATATCAAGACCCCTTGTGAGTCATATCAAGGGTTAGGGCTGGTGGACTCCGGCGACTCCTTGCATCTTGTAGATCAGGAGGTCCTTCTTCTTCTTCAATCAAGTTTCTCCAAGCTGCCATTGAAGAACCTGCAATTCGGTAAGTTAATTTACTGCTTTAGTATTTCCCCTCCTCCTCCTAACCTTCCAACCTAACCCTAATCGATCCACATTCCCTTCCTCCATTAAAACCCTAATCGATCCCATAAACCCTAGCTTCATCCATAATCACTACAGCCCTATTCCCTCATCAGTTTACACTCAAATTTAAACCACAGCTCCTGCCCAGTAACCCTCCCACTCGATCTCAGTTGCAACCTCAACTGTCCATTAAAAAACCCTAATTCCCTCCATCACCATTAAGACCTAAAACCATAAAGCTTACCTAGACCTAACCAGCCTACAGAATCTAACCCTATTACACTCGAACCTTCCCCATACTGTCCTTATCACTCGGTCAGAACCCCTGCCCAGAATTCCCCCTCCCAACCCTAAATTGATCTCTTTTCCTAAAACCTAAAACCTGAAACCCTAACCCTAGGATTCCAGAATTTTAATTTCTTGTTAAACTTAATTAAACCTATGTCTTTAGCTTCCTACAAACCTGCATATCATTACTACATAAAACCCTAACTCAAACTCCTAGTCTTAACCCTAATTTCTGCCTATTTAGCCTAAGCTGCCCCAATCTGCCAGCCTTGTTAGTTGAACCCATTACCCTGGCTCCTAGTGGGATTACTCCTACCTAGGACTACATTACTACTCTATTTTATTTTATAGTTAAGGTGGGAGGGAAGAAGTGAACCAGGAGGCTTGAATCCAAGACATACTAGTAGCAATGTGCTTTTACACACCACAAGCTACCAAGTGCGCTAGGCACTTGTTCACAATTTGGGTCTACTTCATGAAGCAAAAGAGCAAGGTATTCACAAAGTTCAAAGAGTGGAAAGCAAAGACAGAAAGGCAAACAGGAAAGAAACTCAAAAGCTTAAGATTTGATAATGGAGGGGAGTACAAGTACAATCTATTTCTAGAATTGTGCAAGGATGAAATTATTGCACGTCACTTCACCGTGTCAAATACTCAATAGCAAAATGGAGTGGCTGAGCGGATGAACGGGACTCTTTTAGAAAGAGCTCTTAGTATGAGGTTGAATGCAGAGCTAAATAAAGTTTTTTGCGCAGAAGCAGTGAATCGTGCATGTTTCATTATCAATATGTCACCATCTAAAGTAATTGATTGCAATATTCAAGAGGAGGTGTGGAAATGAAAGCCGACTGATTACTCTATGTTGAGGATTTTCAGATGCCCAGCTTATGTGCATGTGTAGACTGGGCAACATTCCAATTTAGATTCGAAGTCTAATCAGTGCATCTTTCTTGGATTCAAGAAGGGTGTGAAGGAATTCAAGCTTTGGGATCCGATTTCTCAAAGGAATGCAATCAGTAGGGACGTTGTGTTTGATGAGTCTCACATGGTGAAGTCAAACGTCAAACTGCAAGCAGATGACAATGAAAATGGAAGATTTTCAGTGCAAGCAGAGCTAGATAAGTCAGAAACATCAGAAAAGGAAGAATCATATAGCAACTTACCAGAACAACCAGAATCGGCAATTAAACCCTAGAACTTGGTAAAAGGGAAAGGGAAGCATACTCACAAAGCACCTATGAGATACTGTCCTCACCGTTTTGACTTTTGAGGACATGGTAGCCTATGACGTCACAGTTGGTACGGGTGATCCCTCATCTTATCAGGACACTTTGAGTGATGCATAGTTGTCAAGGCACCGCCTAGGTCACCTAGTTGGCGGCACCTTACTTTTGGACCCTCTCCAACGCCTTGGGTCACCTAGACGCCGTGACAACTATGGAATGTTGTACAAAGTGATAAATGTAAAACAAACATGATGAAGGAGATGGAGTCCCTACAAAAGAACAAGAGTTGGGAGATTGTCAAAAAGCCCAAGGGAAAAAAGGTGATTGGGTGTCAGTGGGTCTTTCATAGGAAAGAGGGCAGCATCAAAAAAGGAAGGTGAAAGATTTAAGGTCAAACTTGTAGCCAAGGGCTACGTTCAAAAGGAGAAAGTGGGATTACAATGAAATATTCTCTCCGGTAGTGAAACACACTTCAATACGGTAATACTTGATTTAGAGTTGGAACAACTTGATGTGAAAATGACATTTCTTCACAGTGATTTGGACAAACAAATTTTCATGGAGCAACCTAAAGGCTTCAAGGTGCAAGAAAAGAAGATTACGTTTGCATATTAAAGAGATCGCTATATGAACTCAACTCTCAAGCAATGTCCTAGGCAGCGGTACAAGTGCTTTGGCTCCTTTATCGTGAGGATCGGTTATTCAAGAATGAGTATGACTATTGTGTGTACCTTAAAGTGTCTGATGATAATTCAGTTACTCTCTTGATGCTTTATGTTGATGACATGCTCATTGATGCAAAGAATACGCATAATCTTATCTCTCCCAAGTTTATGTTGAATGCTAAGTTTGATATGAAGGACCTAGGTACTGCTAAAAGAATCCTGGGTATGTAAATTCATAGAGATAGAAGTGCAAGTAAACTTTGGATAACTCCGAAGAGGTACGTTGAAAAGGTGTTTGAACGTTTCAACATGGGGAAGGATAGGCCTGTTAGCACACCATTGGGTAGCCACTTCAAGTTATCTGAATTGCAATGTCTGGCCTCAGATGAGGAGATAGAGAAGATGTCTCTAGTGCCCAATGCTAGAAAAATTGGGAGCCTCATGTATTCTATGGTTTGTAACAAGGCTGATTTATCTCATGTTGTCAACATCGTTAGCCGATACATGAGTTATCCAATAAAGGAGCATTGAAATGCAATCAAATAGATCTTTAGATCTTGGAATCATGTTTAGCGGAAAGAAAAGTTCTACAGAACTTGATGGATATGTTGATGCTAACTATGTCGATGATTTAGACAGACAAAGGTCTACTACAGGGTATGTATTTACTTCAGCAGTTGGACCTATTTCATGGAAGGCAATTCTTCAATCTACAGTTGCCTTGTCCATGATAGAGGTAGGTAGAGTACATGGTGGCAGTTGAGGTTGCCAAGGGGGGGGGAATCTGGTTGACTAGTCTGGCTTGTGAGTTGGGTAGGAGCAAGAAGATGCAGTGTTGTACTATGTCAAAGTGCAATTCATCTTGCAAAGAATCAAATGTTTATGCAAGGACAAAGCATATTGATGTGAGATTTCATAAAATCAGGGGGCTTGTGTCAAAAGGAAGCACTCACTTGAAGAAAATTCATACAGATTACAAACTTGTAGATACAAGTATACAACAACAAACTCAGCCTTGTCCCAACTTAATGGGGTCGGCTAAATGACCAACCTATAGATATCTTCACCAAGTAGATCATTACACAGAAGTTCAAGCTTTGCTTGGACTTGATTGATGTCACTCGCTACTGAGAGTGAGGGTTGCACCCCTTTACGACTGGGGTGTGGTTGCGTACCTTTATGAAGGTATGGGGATGAAGACATCTATAGGCTATCTTCATGGGAGCTTTGCAGAATCGAAGGTAAGGTGGAGATTCGTTGAGGATTTGATGTATTTTATTTTGTAGTCTGGGTTATGGGTTGCCACCAAAGGGCCGTTAAAATCCCATAGGAGTCGGCTCACCTTACTGTTTATCTTCGTTTCTTGGACCACCCCGAGCTGGGGGGTCCATGCAAGGGTTTGAGGCAGCAGCCCCGATGAAATTTTTTGGGTTTGCATGGGGCTAATTCGGTAAATTGTACTTTTTTGTTTTTCCTATAAATTGTTAGAAATGGAGGTTATTAGGGTTACAGGGAATTCTTTGTAAACACATAGAGGCGTGAGGAAGAGAGCTTGTAACCCTTTCTCCATTGATAGTGAAACTGCTCTTATCACTATGTGGACGTAGGCACCTTGCCGAACCACATATATCTTCTTCTTTATGTTTCATTTTGTTTTCTGCATCGTGCGTAGGTTTTCGTTTCTACACGTATGGAGTAACCTAACCAGATAACACTGGTAGAACCTCTTTTAGATTCAGTTGGAGACAAGTTTAATGGAAGGATTAAGATCATAACTTCCTTTATAGGTATTCCTGGATTTGACTGTATGGGAAGAGAATTCAACGATAAAAGTACCTGGTAAATATGAGGATTAATTGGAAATTCTTGTAATATTGATACAAACTCATTTCTTTGTTGTCGAACGAAGGAAAATACAAGAAGTAGATGAGAATGTGATACATCCAATATTCACCGGGCCAATCAGCGGCCGCCACGTGTCACAGGGCGACCCGCTCCAGAACCAAGGGGAACAAACCGGGGTCCCAGCACCCAGGCGCGGCCCCACCCACGCGGCCACACCCAGGCGCGGCCTGCACCCAGGCGCGGCCACCACTCAGGCGCGGCCTCTCGCCCAGGCGCGGCCTGCACCCAGGCACAGCATCGTGGGCACAGACGTGAGGTGGGGGCTACTCACCTATGACCCGATCGTATCGCTACAGACTCATGTCACCACCAGGACTCTAGGCCACCGCTTAGAAGTCACGTCACCCAGACGGATTCAAGCACCAATGACGTTATCACCACACGCGGGTATCTATCCACCAAGGATCTTGATACCACTAGGACACTCCCTCCCGCGGGGAGATGGTCAATCAAGATAGAGCCCCGTTACCCAGGGCCTCTATCCACTCAACGGCACAATCGCCATCAAACTGGGACTCTCCACACCGCCATACACTGCTATAAAAGGCAAGGTATACCCCATCAGGGGGATCTAAACTCATATTGAATAATCACTATTCATCTGTTTGCGCCAGGAGATCTAATTTTGGCATCGGAGAGCCCTAGGCCGGAACCACACCGGTTCTCTCTGTTGACCCCTTGGTCCATTTGCAGGTGACGGCACTCGCAGGACCGCTCGACGATTTCTTGACGCAACAGAATGATTGACCACATATGAAAATTTACAAACTAAAACCTAGTACACTGTACACGACACCAACTGGAAACTTAAAACCATGGCAAGATAACTAACCTCCAAAAGCCCATTTGTGAGATGTCGCATTGGAATGAAGAAATTTCGGATGAACACGTGCATGTTCCAGCGGACCTGATAATAGGACATGCCAACTTATTCAGTATTGGAAGAGCAACAATAAAATACTTTCAGCTTGTGTAGGGGATGGGGAGACCTCGTTCGGGAGCAGATTCCGTATGTCCAACATCATAGTCCCCTGCTTTCCAGAAACAATGTAACTGCGACATCTGGTTCGAGTTACTGTAACTACTCGACTCAGGAATTTCTACGGGAGTCTGCAGTTGCGCTGCTGCACCTGTGTGTGACGCCTTATCAACTGATACATTGTGCTTCTTCTTTTCTATACCGTCTTCGTCGTCGCTACTAGGGATATCGACAACATTCGCAGGCTCCATTTCTCGTTCCTAAATTTAGGGCTTGCGACTTTTTTTTCTACACTGCATGAACCCAGTATCTGGAATCCGGAACCACGGTTTCACAAATCACAAACACATAGACACAGGTACCGGGAAAGAACGGGAAAGGCAACTAATAACACATGTTTCTTCGTTTTTTAGTTTTTTTCCCCTAATATCGACGGAACCGATATAAACTGGTGAATGGCGATCCCTTAGACATATCCATGGGAAGAACACTGATTGGTCGTGTGATTCTTGCGCCTAAGCATCTTGTGCCCAGAGTCCACACATAGGAGTAATCAAAATTACCCACCCAAATCCTCTTGAAAAATATAAAAAAAAATTCCCAATCATATTTAGTGATGCCCCTATATTTACTCTCATTAGTCATCGCCCCTTAGTGCAGGACCTACACGACCAATCGACAATCTCTTCCCCCTCTTCTTTTTTATAGAAAATGATGTTTCAATCTAAAATCAATCCTGACATGAATACATGTTAGTATAGGGGTCACCAATATCATGAACTAAATCCATGAGTAGAATGATAATGTACTCGAGCCTTCAGATCTATTGTTACATTAACAGTCGTTCAACCAAATGAACAAAAAATAGTAAAAATTGATAGACTAACCGATGAGTTCGATAGACCATCTGGCAAGTCTAAATAACCTTGTTTTGACTGTTTTGCCCATTTTAAGGGGTTGAACCTTGTGAGACTTCAAATTTTACTTCTTTAAGACTTTTAACCCACTCTTTTGTGATTGTTTGCAATAGGTAACGACTGACTTTAAGTTTAAGCAAGTAAAAAATTTTGAAAAGCGATTGAAAGGTGAATTAGGATTCTCAACCGATGCATTCTAGAAAGTTAATCCCACATGATTGAATGATATGTTTGAATGCATTAATTACATATGTGATAGAGTTGCAAACGATTGATTGGTCTAGTTTTGGTCAATATTTGTGCATATAATGAAACGGACTCAAATCGAACTACTAAAATGTTCAATCTATAAAATACAATTCAATATTAATGGCCTTTTATTTGTTTATTATCAATTGATATCATTTTAATTCCTTCTTTTTTGTAAATAATATTGAGTTATGTCGATTTCATTTGATTTTTTTTTCAGTTTTAATCGTCTTTTAGTTTCAAGCCAAATGATTGTTTTGGTTTGTCTCATCGTTTAAAGTAGGTTCATTGCATCATATAACACTATTTGCATGGAGGACAACTACTAATGCAGTTGGTAGGAGCTTGGTGTAGTGGAACTAGGCTCCCTGGTTGATGTAAGGAGTTTGTTGTTCTTTCTTGGTTGGGGGATCCTTTCCCTCTTTTTCCCCCTTATCCCCTCGAATCCCCAGGTTCTATACTTGTATTCCTTTAGTTTTTTTTTTTTTTAATTTATGATGAAAGTGTAATCACACAAATCACACACCAATCCCAAAAGGTTAACCGACTTTAAGGATCATGGAATACTGGATATACTTGTATTCCTTTAGTTTTGTACTCCTCTCTTCTAGCCATGTGATATTGTATCATTTTATGTAATCAACACAAATAATCTAGTATATCTGAAGGGAAAAAGACCTCTACTTGGTGGTGTTTCCTATGCTCTCCAATAGGTGAGCACACTTGGGTATCTAACCAGGGGGCAAAGGCATCATCTCACGATGCCCGGTGAGAGAGCGTAGGAAACACCACCAAATAGAGATCTCTTGCCCATATCTTAAATGGTACATACATTGAAATGATAAGTGTAGTGTATTACAAAATTCGTAACATTATATGTATGTATAAATAAGTAATAAAAAGAAGCATAGATCATTAAGGAAATTGAAAATCTTAATTTTATTCTTAAAACTTTAGAATCATATACAGGTTCCAATTTGTACTCAAAGCCCAAATTCGCAAGGTCAAGCCTGAAAACCAATGAGATGGGCTTAGCTGAGTCCATCCTAATATGACATTGGGCCTAGCCAAGCCCAAGCCAAGGCTAAGGTAGGATGTCAATCGATTGGGCCTAATCGGTCCCCATCAAATTACTGCCCAAAATTGTTTTTCCCCGTTTAGGTATTTGGGCCCCATGGGCTAGGGCATGGACACATTTCTATTTAGTAGGTCAATTACTAGTCTGTAACCAGGCTCAACATAATTGGGCTATAAATGATCCTGAAATGGACCGTAAACGGACTCTAAATGCTTTTTTGGTCAGTCAAGTATTTGGTTAGGCAACTATTAAGTAGGGGTGTCCATTGGTCCGATTCTGGGCTATTGGTCCGGATCCTTATTGGTTTCGGCTCTAAAGTGTCAAGACTCAAGACCACAATCGGACCAATAAGCTTACTGGATCCAAATCTGAGACTCATGACTGTTACCTAATGGGTGGTCCGGTTCCTAATCGGCTCGAAACATTATTGAGCCCAAAACAATGACAATGAGAGTTTATCTAGGAAAGCGGGAGCTTCATCATACATAGATATAGTCTTGTAGAGTCCAAAATAAAAACATTGATGCATATATAAATAAAGATACAGTTCATAATTTCTATTTCAAACTCAATTCAGATACTTATGATTATTTTTTTGGGGGGGAGGGGGTAAACAGATACTTATGACTTAAAGAGCAACAAAAGAGCACCAGTTAAAAGTCCTAAACAATGTAATATTATTAATAGGTTAGTGTTTAAAGCCTTTTAGGGTTTTAGAGATCTATTTTCCCATTCAATTTGTTTACATATCATCTGATTCCAACGGTTCCGGTGCTATCAAGTCCTTAATGATCTATCGGTTCTAGAACCATTGGGAGATCCGGACCAATAGTATATCACTAGGACCAGATCCGTTCCCATAAGCTATTGGATGGTTTGGTTCCGGTTCCTTTCGATCCGGATCGATTCCAGTTATTGATTATGGTCCTAATTGATACCCTTACTGTTAAGCCACTACCTTGCACTGGCTTTTGAGCCAACAAGAAAAGCGGATCTACAACCGCCTTATATAAAAGGGCTTTAGTTCCAGCGCATTTGTTATTCTAGCGCGAACAAATCTTATGGAGTGGATTCTTTGTTCCCATGCCTTTCTTGGCCGGACCATCCCAACCGGCAATTTTATTAGTCTTGAGTTGGGAATAGGCGTGTCAACCGGTCGGACTCGGTCGGTTTCGGTCGGGCCTGAACAGGCCTCACCGATTTTATAGGCTACACCATGTCCGACCTTTTAAGCACTTATGTTGGGTGGGCATGGTACAGTTTCAATTCGGTCGATCAGTGTTCGGTCTTTAATCGGGGCAACCTTATTCTGGCTAATCGGGCCTTAATCAGGTTTTAACCGGACTGTGGGCATGTCTAGCTCTAACCGGGCCTTAACTTGACTATGGACATGTTTAACTCAAACTGAGACTTAATCGTCCGGGAGGAGAATGGTCATTCCACCCGGGTCAGAGTGGGAGGAGAGTTCAAGTGTGAGGTTTGTAAGAAAAGACATAATATGGATTTAGTTCCAAGTATCTAATAAGTCAAGTTAAAAAGTTGGGCCAGCTCATGTAGGTACAGTAGGAACACAATAGTAATGGTTTAATTTTAAAATTAAAATTTTTACCTGAGCGAAGTTGGGAGAGCAAGCCACTTGTTATGGTCCTTAAGGGAGTTGGGTAAGTATTGAAGAAAGAAATAGTCACTCCAGTCAAGAATGGCTCCCTTCTCAACACCCAATCTGGTGCCATAACCTTCATAGGTAAGTGGGCTAGAACCAATCACAAGGTTTCAAAACTAGTAAATAGGTCGGGCTATGTCGGGCTAGCATTCGGTCAGTTCGGTCGGGTGCCCGACGGTCTAGAACCTCACACCGGGACCGCTCAGTTACTAAACGTGTCGGGCCAGGCCGGGCTTTAGCCAGTCAGGCTCGATTGGTTCTGCCGGGCCGGGCTTGGAATTGACACCCCTAGTTGGGAAGCAAGAACAAGTCTCTCCAAATGATTGTTGCAGAATAGTTGTTCCTCCCAAATGTTCTTTATGAACGCCTGATTATAAATTGTCGGTGATTGAGTCCGACATGTTTAATAATTGATTGAACCAGTCCTAGACTTCAACCAATCGGTTCAAATTGGACCTATTGGTGCAGACCAACTTTTGACACTCTTAAGCTAAGGTACCATAGTGGGCTAGCCCCGATGATGGGCCTATCTGGCTTGCTTTTTTTTTTTTTGGTAGAAACCCATATGGCTTGCTTGCACCCATAATTTATGGGGAGCGGGTGGGATTATTATCCTCTCCAATTCCTAAAGCTCGGCAGTGCGGCAATGCTAGGTGGAGATGCCAACATGTGGTAGCTCGGACATCCAACGGTCTGTGCTCATTGACTATGTTGAGATCGGACCGTAGGATGCCCGAGCTGTCACGTGTCAATATCTCCACCTAGCACTAGTGCAAGGAGCTTTAGGGAATTAGAG
The DNA here is from genome assembly GCF_018873765.1 of Telopea speciosissima. Classification (NCBI taxonomy): domain Eukaryota; kingdom Viridiplantae; phylum Streptophyta; class Magnoliopsida; order Proteales; family Proteaceae; genus Telopea; species Telopea speciosissima. Next base: position 791,053 of record NC_057920.1, read on the forward strand.
AGGATAATTTTATGAGGGGTGACGTGAATCGGTATCGCCTCTAATTCCTCCAATTCCTTACATAAGAGCAGAAATGACCACCCTACCCCTGCTCGAACACACTGCCCAAGGTGGGATAAAATGGTCATTTCCGCTCCTGAGGAAATTGTAGTGGGCAGCGAATTGGAGGTGATAATTATTCGGGGTAACGGATGCATTGTTTTAAAAAATGGAATCCAGATCGGTATTGGTTTCGACCGAAACTGATACATCGATCTTACTGGGCAGAATTCAACCATATGGACACAGGACACGGACACATGATACACACGAGAGGATGAGGAGACTATAGAAAGGAGCGGGGATCATTATAACATCAATATCATCACCTCGCATTTTAATATTATCATCTGTTTCCGGAAAATTTTAATATTATCATCGATGGATCTGGAAAAACTTCGGTAAGGAGAAATCTCAGTTTCGTGAATCACACAAACGATCGGGGGTGGGGGTTCGGAGTTAGAAAGGCAACGCAACAATGGTTGGGGGCGGGTGCTGTCCGTCGATGGAGCTGTTCCGCTCGGAGCCGATGCAACTGGTGCAGCTGATCATCCCCATCGAATCTGCCCACATGACCATTTCTTACCTTGGCGACCTCGGTCTCATTCAATTCAAAGATGTAATCCTTCTTCTGTTTATTATGTTGTTTTGTTTCTAACCTAATCCTTCTTCTGTTTATTATGTTGTTTTGTTTCTAACCTGGTACTCTGATTCTAAATTCCTTGATGGTTTCTGTAATTAGGATTTCACATTAGTTGTTTATCCGAATAGATGGTTCTGCTTATATCCCAACTCTCAAGCGATCGGATTCTCATCTACCTATGCCCCAATATCCGGAGAGTTTTACTATTAAAAAAAAATCAATTTATTATTGGCATCTATAATTCTGTATCTGCACCTTAATTAAGCGAACTTGACGTATTTTGGGATTTTAGAATATGCTTTTGATTGACATCCCTCGTCATATGGGCAATGACATTGTGGTTTAGTTACTCAGTAGTTTGTGTGCTGAACATTTCGGTGTAATAGATTCACGTCGTTCAGTGTGCTTCAAAATATAGTTAAAGTGTTCCAAGACTGGTGAACATGTAACTATTAATTTATTGTCGTAGTTCAGGACTTGATCAGTGTTTGTCGTTATAGTGATGTTTAGAAGTCAGTGGGGTGCAGTATTTGATTACTCTAATGCTTGCAATTTGCGACAGATGATACAAGTCAACTCAACCAAGAAGGGCTTGTCCATGCGAATGCCATTTGACAATTCCACTTGATTTACAGCCTCTAGCTTCTGTGTAATCATGTTTCATTAAGTCTAATTAGCAGCAGATGATGATATTACCGCCGTATCAGTGTGCATGCATAAAATTGAATTCCTCACCCAATACCCGCCCCACTTCCCCCCCCCCCTCCCCAACAAAAAAAAAAAGGGAAAAGAAAAAAATAGTTATTGGAATTGACCCATGAACTATGCCATACCTGCTGGTACAAAAGAGTCAATAATTTTTCTCTGTGAATTCTTTGAGGATAGGAGACTTAAGGGACAAACGAGGGCTTCCATGGTTTTACCAATGAAGACTCCAAATTTCCATGCTGGTTCATAGAGGTTTTATTTTTATCTTTTTTTTTTTTATTTTTTCCTCTTGAAAGCATCGACTGATTATGAAGGGCATTGACCTTGTTCAAGATCTTATTCTGCTGGATAAGTGATCCACCCTATGCCTTGTCTCAAGTTATGCTCCAGTTTGCCGCCGAGCATCTCGATTGGTTGAGGGGGTGGCTGGATGGACTGGTGAACATTTTGAGGGAATAACAGAAACAATGAAGAAGAATCTATTGTGACTTGTGCCTTGACATGTAGCACAAACATTTGATAACTCCTTTAGTTGAGAACATACTTTTTAAGTCAATCAGATCAGGCTTTATATATATAAATATATATATATATATATATATATATTCTGACCCCCCCCTTTCAACTCTTATGTTTGTACTGCATAATTATAATTTTTTTATTTATTAATCTCTCTTTAGTCACTCTAACACATCTGATGCCCTATTTCTTTCAGCTAAATGCAGAAAAAAGCCCTTTCCAGCGAACATATGCTACTCAGGTACCTTTATGCTCTTCTTTATTTTGTTAATATTGTCCATCCGTATCACCATGAAATTGTACTCTACTTATTAAGTCTGTAGGGTTGTGCCAGTGGAAATACTATTGATTCGCTAAATTCTGTCAAAGTAAGTTGAATCAATTCACTTATTTATTCAGATGTTGCAAGCCAGTAGTTGCACTGAAGCAAGAAATGAAGTTTTTAGTCCTCAAATCTCTCTTAATTCTGAGAATCAAGAGGGGAAAGAGAATAATTTGGAGCTCATTTATCTGAAGGAGAGTATGATGCAATTTTATTGCGAACACCTCAAGATTTTATCCAGAAGTGGTGACTGTTTGTTCTCACAAAAGATTAAAAGAAGCACAGATAACTTTGAGAATTTAGCTGATTTCAAATTGATCTTAACACTAGAAGAGCTGTAAAGAGGTCATATTGAGATATTTTAGACTATGAAGTTCTCTTCCAGTATTCTCCACTGGAAATGAATGTAATGGAATCTCTTTCATTGCCAGATATAGTCACCTCAGTTTTTTTTCAGTTCCAATTAGCCTTTTGGATGTATTTCTGTATCAAATGATTGGTCAATGAGCTATGATTCATTGCAAAGAAATTGCAGTACACAATGTTCATTAAAAATAATTACATGACAGAATGATGTTGACTAGCACATCAATATGGTCTACATCGTAACAGAGGATAATGGCACTTCTTGCTTTTATATCTCATAATACTTGTGGTTTTCTTTTTTTTCTTTTTCTTCTTTTTCTGATACAATCTCTATTGATGAATGGGGGTAAAAACTACAAGAGCGTCCTGCTTATCTGTAGCAATGATATGACCCATGCATGGGTGGATACTTCAAACTAAATCAAGATATGTGGTTCATATTTCTTTGTGGATGTTGCAAAAATCATGTGGTCAATAATATATGCATGCAAGTTTATATTTTTTTTCCATGCAGATTAAGAGATGTGGAGAAATGGCACGTAAGCTACGTTTCTTTAGAGAACAAATGATGAAGGCAGGGGTATCACCTTCAACCAGTCCTGCGAGACAAGTTGATATTGATCTGGATGACTCGGAGGTATGTTCTCTGTTAACTTCTACTTGTTCTTCTTTAAACAGTTTACATATTTTTAACTTTTTTTTCTTCTGTTTATTGCTAATGTTGCTAGTTAAAACTTGGAGAATTTGAAGCTGAGTTGATAGAGATCAATGCAAACAGTGAAAAGTTGCAACGCACTTATAATGAACTTCTAGAATATAAGCTAGTGCTACAGAAGGTATTAATTATTTTTGCTGGTGTCATATTGAAATTATCTCGATCAATTATTCCATCTAATTTTTTGCCTCCTGTTGAACCTTCAGGCTGGAGAGTTCTTTTACACAGCTCAGAGTAGCGCTACTGCTCAGCAGAGAGAAATTGATGCTCATCAATTTGATGAAGGATCGATTGACAGTCCTTTATTATTAGAGCAAGTAAAATTCACTGGCTGCAATTTCATTTTATTAACAACAGCTGTTTTCTGCAATTTCATTTTGTTAATGACAGCTGGATCTGCTTTTCTCCGGAAATAAATTCTATGTATTGGTGGCTGTCTAGGAAATGTCAGCGGATCCTTCAAAACAAGTTAAACTGGGTTTCATCAGTGGCCTTATACCTAGAGAAAAGTCAATGGCATTTGAAAGGATTATATTTCGTGCTACCAGGGGCAATGTGTTTCTCAAGCAAGCTGCGGTTGAATATTCTGTAACTGATCCCGTTTCTGGGGAGAAGGTAATATCAGAACATCCCTCTAGTGTATTTTTACTTAAATATAGTAATATATGGAGCTGTTTTATATCCATTTTTCCTTACTGCTCTGAACTTAATACTTTATCTCAATCCTGTGATTGAATGATTGAATCAGGGTTCATCACATGTTGTGGGATGGCACTGATAGTGGATAGTATATTGGATTGTTGATGGCTAAGGTTTTTGCTCTTGTTAGATTCGACTTGGGACTCCTCATTCTCCCTCCCTTCTTTAGACGACCAACCAAGACATGGCATCATTCATTGTTAATATTTTTGTTTTTTTATTGGAAACACAAGAAATATTTATTCACAGGGAAAAAGTTTCCCATGCCGTCAGGGTTCTATTTCTCTCATTTGGAATTCTTTATTATTTTCTCCCTCTTGCTCGACCATATGGGTCCCATATGAATGATACCGTCCTCTGCACCGCCATTTGTGTGGCGTGCAGATTCCTGCCCACACTAGCGTCATGGAGAACCTTCTCCCTTATTTATATATTAAAAAGTAGCAATTACAACCACAGGAAGAGAAGGGGAGAAAAATGAGATTTAACTGAAATGCTGCATTCAAAAAAATATAGTACACCAGGTATGTGTGAGCTCCTGGTAACTAATTCTTCAGTGCCCCATAACTTCTTTCACTCCGCAATATCCAACATAGTACAAAAGGAATTAGGTTCCACATCATCACTGCTTTTGGGACATGTCAACCAAATTTCGCGAAATATTTTCAGTTTCAAGAAGCCTCGAAATGAAGCAGGAGTCGACTCTACAGGCATACAAGATTTCGACTCGTTTTGGCAAAATTGTGAGATTTCGCCCCTGTTCGCCTGGGAACTCCATAACTAGAACACCTCAATTTTTTGGCGAAGTCCTTTATTTTGTTACTGAATCAAGACTGGTGGTCAACTGTGGAGCATCCACTTCAACATTTAGGTGGATTTGAAGCATCATTTGGCAAAATTTTCCACCTCCGTTGAGGTGAACTTTGAAGATTCTTTAGGTAAAGGATGACATGATAGCTATATGTCATAGGGTTCAAAGCCAAACAGTCATTTTGGTTGTTCTTTTTTCCAATTTAATGCTTCAAACATATGTAAAAATGCTTAAATAGACAATCTCTATTACTTGTCTATGGTGACACTTTTTGACATTGGTATACTATTAATGGGTTGTCATTCTTAACACGTAAATTGCTTTCATTGAATATTATGTTTTCTACTATTAAATTATGTGTAGAATATGTTATATAAGATAAAGGATACTGAAACATACAACGTACAATACCAGTCTACAGTTCGAAGCCAAACTACCATTTTTATTATTTTTTTTAAAATTTACAATTTAAAGGTTCAAATATGTTTAGAGATGCTTAATTAGGGTTTCCCTGAAGTTTCGGACAAAACAAATGGCCAACCGAAATGTACCAGATTTCGGTTGAATTTCGACTGGAATTCGAAATATTTCGGTTCAAAGTCCAGGTTGAAATCTCGAATTATGTTTTGAGGAAGAATCAATTATGCCTGAATATATATTTTCAGTCCGGGGAGGGGGTGCGGAAATCAGCCACGCCTGAACAGATACATGTAGAAGGTCCAAAAACTAACAGCCTCATCATATTGAAGGCACAATATTTTGGAATGTTACTTCAGCTTTACAGCATGGATGGCATCTGCTTGCCAAGCTCAAACCTCTTTTCTTTAAATTGCTCTATAGTAAGACTTTGTTTAATGATAGAACCCAATCAAAGATCTAGGATCAGACTTTGTGTAATGATTGAACCCAATCAAAGACCTGACTATAGGAGGAGCTGAATTTTCTCAAATGCATGCCCTATCTGCGATTTCTGATTCTTCATGACAGAAAATTATAGTACGGTTTAACTGAAAATTCACATTTATATTTAGTACTATTCATCCACCTCTTAGCTGGAACAGTGATATCAACTATAATGTTTTGTAAACTCTGGAGGTCAGTACACTGATCAAATTTCAAAATCCAATTGGTGCCTTTATAATTCTTGAGTCCAAATGATAGACCTATCCCTAACTTCAAAACTTGATTCACCAAGACCCCTTCAGATGTTTGAGTACTCCTCATTTGTTCCCCCACTTCTGTTTCTTAGCCTGGTAGAAGTTTTCTGGACGTTGCATTCTTGTTCCATTACCCAGCTGAAATGCAGTCCTTTCAACAAAATCTTCATGAACTTTCATAATGTTCTTCCTGACTGACACCCTATGAGAACCCCTCACACTTAAGGTGTCCTAACCTACATTAGCCGCCCCCATATTTACAATAATTACCTCTTTCATTGTCAAATTTTGAACTTTCAGGTCTCTGTTTGGCATGAGTTCCTGTTATTGGAATGGGCATTCCCATTAATGTCATTAGGTCAGTGAATTTTTTGACCATGCATGTCATTTTTTTGATATATGTACATGTGTTTTAGCCATGTTGTTTTTGCTTTCTTTGTCATAGCTGGAATTGGAAAATTGAGCCAGCTTGAAAGTGTAAGTGCTTGGCAGGTGTGTTTCCTTTCCATTATAATCATCGGAAATGGTTGGGCCAAGAGGTTTTAACCCTCATCTCTCTTTCTGCTTTTGTGTTCCTTAGATGTTAGAAGACTTAAGAGTTACCCTCCATATTTTAACCCCAAATAAGCCCATGGACATTAAAAAATGGCACAAAGCCACCCATAATGAGCACATTCTTTTTCAGGAACTCTCAGGACCCCACCGTGAGCTTTCTCCTGACAGTCCCCCATTTTGGGCCATGTGGAGGGTGGATCTTAGGGGACCCATTAGTTGATGGGTTGTGGAACCTGTGGATTAGCCACATGTCATTGGGGGCCCATCTCAGTTGTGTGACTCACATTGCATTGAGCTTTTTCCCTTTTGTATTTGATGGTTGAACCAATTAACAAAAACTACTAACATTGAACTTTCAACCAATTTTTGGAGTTTCATATCTCCACATGGGAAATTCGGGATGGGCTAAAACTTACCAGGCTGATAGATGACGACGTGGACAAGTAGGCTACAAAATTTGAGAACCAATGGAATTGCCACGTGGTAGAAAACTTGGCCTTCAATAGAGGTTTCTCATGATGGATGTCCAAGCGATGATGAAAATGTGTGCTTAATCAATTTAATGTTGATTGCCCAAAAAAAAAAGTTCTCCTACAACTCGTTTCATGCCAAAAAATGCATTCCAAGAATTCACTCCGACACTTTATAGGTTAGTCAGTGTCCTATGATTATAATATCTCCATTGTATTTCTTGTCGTGTCCACAGGTGTTGTGTTGGAAAACATGGACACAGCTAGACACTTTTTTGGACGTTCGTGTATTGTAGCATATAATCTGTTTGTACTGTATGCTCTTTGTGCTGGTGGTTGTCTTGAACCCTAACAGATGTTTAAATATGCTGGCTTTTGCCCCATTCCCTTGTCATCTTGATTTTCTAATGGCTAACAACTTTGCTCACTGCTATCGCATGTAGTGCAATTGCATTTACTATTCTTGCTGGGGTGTCCCTCATACTACAAATTTGCTTGTTCAACCTCATTGTTGATTTAGACCCAAGAACTTAGACCTATGCAAAGTAAACTCCACTTTATAACTTTGTCAATAAACAAAGAAGTTTCATGTTTCTTTGTGTTGTGGCAGTTCATTTTTTGTATTTTGTCCAAGAAAACTTGGTGTTCTGCTCTGTGTTTTGTTTCTCATTTAATATCACTCTACAGATTGAGAAAAATGTATTTGTGGTATTCTATTCTGGTGAAAGGGTAAAGACCAAAATTCTCAAGATATGTGAAGCTTTTGGAGCAAATCGTTACCCATTTACTGATGACTTACGGAAGCAAGCTCAGATTATCACTGAGGTATGCATTGTGCTTCATTCTCAGTTTCTTTGTTCTCAGCCCTGTGATGGGGCTGAAGAGTTCCTCATGTTAGAAGTTTCTTCCATGTTTCCATTTTACTGCGTCCTGATATTATTTTGTTGATTATTGGGGTATTCATTACCAACTATTCTTTCTTTCTCAGGGATCCTGACAAAGTAGAGTAATTCATTCGTCCTGTAATTCAAATATTTTTACTATGATATTTTGCTGCAGCTAATGACTTGACTGTTTCACATTGTACATACTGCATGAACTAATGCCAACAAATGGTATGCACTTCAGCTTGGATTTAGTGTTGTGCAACAGGCATGTGCCCTACCTGGCATTGGGCACTTAACTTTGGTCAGGCCTGGGCATTTATGCAGCTGGATTCAGTCTCAAGGCACAACATACCAGTTCACTGTATTATCCTTATTGTTTTCATTATCTTTAGCATATGATTTGTTTGCAAACTTGTTAATGCATCTTAGTGTTGGTTTCTTTTGCCAAATATGCTTGTTTGGTCAGGTGTGTGCTTTGCCTGGTTCCTCAGGCAGTGGGAGGCCTGGTTGCCTTTTTTGGTGCTTCTTGCCTTCAATAACTCTGAATGTACCTTTTCGGATTTTCTTAGAGATAGTTGTACTGTGAATTTGTGATTTATTTACTTATTCAGCAGTCATCTGCAGCAGATTAATTATTGGTTACACTGGGACCTTTATGAGATAGTCTGAATTAGCAACAATTTCATTTTTTAGGTCTCTGAGAAAATTGCAGAGATGAAGACTACAATTGATGTTGGGCTACTACACCGAGACAATCTCCTAAAGACCATCGGCTATCAATTTGAGCAGTGGGACTTTTTGGTTAGTTTGGACTAATGTTATTAGATAAGCTTTTGGGCCTCTGAAAACTGTGCATTGACATTTATTTGGGGAGGGGTTTCTATTTGGTTGTGTGGATGATGTTTGAAAGTTCCACTAAAAAAAAGGGTGAAAATTTGCACTTTATTTTCTTCAGGTGGGAAATAAGCATTTTGAGGAACCAATGATTTTCTATTTTCCTACCCCACCCCCCATCCCCCCAAAAAAAGCGAAAATTTTGATTGGATTTTAGAAAGTTAAGTTTGTTTCATTTTTCCTTCACTTGCTTTTCTTCCTCACTTTATTTTCTTCTCTATTTCTGCCACTCTCAAGGCAAACAAATGGATCCTTCATGTCCTTCATGTTGTAACTGTTTATTTACCACATTGCAATTATGTATGATATTTGTTGGGGGAAATTGTAACTAATTATCTAACTTTGTCTTTGAAATTGTGAAGGTGAGGAAGGAGAAATCTATTTATCACACTTTAAACATGCTCAGCATTGATGTGACAAAGAAGTGTCTTGTGGCAGAGGGATGGAGCCCCGTTTTTGCAATAAAACAGGTATTCTTTTTCTCTCCGTATAATATCTTAAAAAAAATATTTTCTTGGGAGAAGGCTACTGTGGATTCTTTACCTGGAAGGGTTTCTGCCATGCCTACTGTTTTGCTTCCATGCTGACTGATGATTGTTAGAGTTCATGGAGTAAGGGTATTATGGGACTTTGTTAAATAAGTTTGTATTTACCTCCCTGGGTTCTCTTATGTTAGTGTGGGGGTATTGATGTAGATTTCCGTGAAGCTATCCCTGCGAAGTCGTAGGAAGTTAGGTTACATCACTGGTAACGTCAAGGTGCCTTGTTCAAGTGACCCAACATATCAGAAATGGTAGACAGAGAATTCTACTTTAATGACCTGGTTTATTTTTTCTATGAAACCTGAGATTGGTAAGAGGTTTATGCAAAAGACAACCAAGGATATTTGGGATAGTGTTACTAAGACTTTTGACCTAGTGGGTGACTTTGCTATTAGTCTACCAACTCCTCTAGAAGATTATCACAATAAAACAGGGGGATAGGACTATCTTTGAGTAGTATAACACGATTGTTGGTCTTTTGGAGGAGTAGGACCACTATAGGGACCTCTAGCTGTCCAGTCCCGAGGATGAGGTGAAGGTCTATAGAACATTTTAGAAGGAGCATGTTTTTTTTTTGGGTGAATAAAAATTCATTACCAAAAGGAAGAGAAAACAAGGAACCCCAAAATAGGGTGGGGGGAGGGGAGAAGATACAAGACAATACAAGGAAAAAATAAAAAATACAAAGCTTATCCCTTAGGAATGGGGGGCGAGCAGGGTGAGGGGGAGGCCCCAAGAGACAATAATATGCCTATTTCTTGGGGAGCTAACACATCTAGAAGAGATCCTCAACACTTCACTTTTGTCTTCAAAGACTATGGAGTATCAAATCTGAATGAAGGTTCTTGGGTCAGAAGACCATTTCCTGAGGTTACGCTCCATCCAAATATGAGAGACAGGCTCTCTAAAAGCAAGCTTTCCCATCACATCACAGATAGACTTGCCGGAAAAAATCATATGTACCCAAAAACATTCTCTTTGGAAGGGGAGAATTCTTCTTCGCCTTGTCTAGAATCCCATGCCAAATCATGAAGGAGAAGGGACACATGAAGAAGAGATGATCAACATCTTCAGAGACATTCCAACAAAGACAATGGGATAGGGAAATTGGAATCTGCCGATGGATGAGAAGTGACTGCGTTGGGAGGTAGTAAGAGTGGACCTGCCAGACAGAGAAGCTGTGGCAAGGGATGTGGCCCTTGAACCAGACCAACCTGCGCCATGGAGAGATAAGGCACGGGTTTGGATGAGGTCCTAGACTAACTTAAAACTGAACAAGCCCATAGAAGAGGGAGACCAATTGACTAAATCGCTTGAACCCAGAGTTCTTCTAGGGATGGAAGGCAAGACACTCAAAATATCGGCTAATTGAGAAGAGGGGAGAGGGGCCCAACCATCATGGCCTGCAACCAGCCATAGATTACTTGTGGAGCCTCGAACTGTAGATGGCTCTAGTGCCAAGTGCTGCCAATTAAAGGAAGGAACACACCCATGGGGTGGCAGTTGTCAAGCCAGATACTAGTAGAAGCACCATCCTCAATCTTAGAGATGACAACCCCTAAGGCGAGAGGCCGGAGATAGAGGATCTTCCTCCAGACCCAAGACGCATTAGAGCAACGAGTGACTGTCCAAATGAAGTCATTATGGAGAAGGCTAGCATATATCTAGTCGACCCAAACACTTGTATTTTTAGCTACAAGCTTCTAGATCAATTTGAGGATGCCAACAGAATTGGCCTCAATTTTTCTCAGACCAAGACCCCCCTCATCTTTTGGGAGACAGACAGAAGCCCAACTGATAGGATAGAGAAATCTAGAAGCTTCAGATCCTTTCTTGAGAAACGTACACATAAGGGACTCCAGATCCTTGATGGTGGACTGAGGCAGCCCAAAGGTACCAGACCAATAGATGTAAGAGGATTGAAGGTCAAATTTGATCGATTCTAGACGACTAACATAAGAGAGAAGCTTGCCCTTCTAGTGTTGAAGCCTTATGCACATGAGATCTAAAATAGGAGTGCAATGGTTAGCATTCAATCTAATAGGGATAAGAAGTAAACCCAAGTATTTGACATGAAGATGACCCAACGAAAAGCCAGTCTTCTCCTGCAGAATAGACTTGTTAGCATCTGAGATCCCTGCCAAAAAATGGAAGGATTTTGAGAGATTGATCCGGAGGCCTGAAACCCCTTCAAATATCCTCAAGCACAACATAATAGCTTGAAGGAGCGTGTCTTGATTCTCCTTAACCTGGAATATGAACCAATCCGAGTGCAAATGTTGGGCAAATCACCCCTTCCATATCTAGATGAAGTGTGTGGCTATTTGGAAAGTAAAGAAACCAGAAGAGTGGCCATGGAAACTACACCATCCATTGAGAGATCTACTTTTGCCTCTGGTGCACAGAGAGGATGACGTGGTAGAGGAAGAGGCCAAGGTTCAACCTGTGGGGATGACAGAGATAGACTTAGATGTCACCATTGTGGCAAAACCAGGTACACTAGGGAAACCTATTGGGACCTTCATGGACATCCTCCTACACCTGCATCCATTGGTATGCATTGTGGCATGAGAGGGGGAGCTAGAGCAAATGCTGTGATGACTGAAACCAAGCCCATAGGGCATCCCTCTGGCCTATAGGCGGACAATTGTTTCCTCACAAAGGGAGATCATGCAGTTTTCTGGTGGGTTATGAGTTATGACACAGTTGGGTAGCTCCTCTCCTATAGCAACCGTGTCAGATTCTTCGGCTTCAGCATTGTAGGCTTCTACCACTGCTACTTCCTCCTCTTGGGTCATTCAGAGGACTGGTATGTCTCACTGTTACAACTCCTGTTTGCTCAAGTAGGGATAAGGTTAGAATTGCTGATGGTTCACTTTCCTCAATCTCTGGTGAGGGTAGTGTGCAAGTCTCCTCTTCTAATCTCTTGACTTTATCCTCCATGTTCCAAACATTGATACTGACCTTCTATTTGTGAGTCACTTAACCAATCTTTAAATTATTGTGTCACCTTCTTTCCTTCTCATTGTATTTTTTAGGGGTGATGAAGAGGATTATTGACAGCGGACATGAAGAGAAAGGGCTATATCTTCTTGAACCAAGGCCATCTTTTTTGAAAGAAGCTCAGTCATATGTTTGTGGGCATAGTGACAACAGTACAATTGATTTTCAATGCTTTGGCATCAGCGTTTAGAACATCCCTCTTTTGTTGTTATAAAAAAACACTTACCCCATTTGTTTTCCTCTATTTTTAATTCCCATGTTTTTCAATGTGAACCATGTTTGTTTGCTAAGCATTGTCGTTCCCATTATCCCTACCATGGTAATTGGTTTACTACTCCATTTCTTATTGTGCATTCTGAATTTGGGGATCACTCCTACCTCTTATTTATTTGGTTATCGTTATTTTGTTTCGCTTGTTGATGACTACTCCCGCACCACGTGGGTCTTCTTCTTGAAACACAAAAGTGATGTTTATGATGCTTTCAAAAATTTCTACCAGATGATTTGCATTCAATTTGATACTAGACCGAAAATTGTTTGCTCTGATAGAGGGGAGAGTATGTATTGGGGCTTCAAAACCTTTTTTACCAATAATGGTATTGTCCATCATCTTGCTTGTGTTGACACACCCCAACAGAATGGGGTAGCTAAGCGAAAGAATAGCCATTTTTACTAGGAGCCTACTATTTGGTATGCATGTCCCCAAGACTTTCTAGTTTGATGCTCTTTAGTGCTTGTTGTCTTCTTGATGAATCATATGCCATCTAGTATAATTAGTTTTAAATCTCCTTTAGAAATCCTGTTTCCCCATGTGTCTGCCTTCTCTCTTCATCCCAAAGTGTTTGGGTGTGTGTGCTATGTGCATGTTAATAAGTCTGCCCTGACTAAACTTGATCCTAAAGCTCTTAATGTTTTTTCTTGGTTATGCCCCTTCTACAAAAGGCTATAAGTGCTACCATCAATCCTCCAGGAAGCGGCTTATCTCCAAAGATGTCACTTCTTTGAATTTGTGCCCTTTTTTACTCCCCATATGTCACCTCTTTAGGGGAGAGTAGTGGAAGTGAAGAGGTTGCTGTTGTTGTCCACCCTTTTCAACCTTTGCCTATTCTTCTCTTTCTTCTTGATGTGGGAAAGCACTAGGGTGTGGATGTTGTTGACGTATTAGACCGGTCAGGGGAGCTGGTACTGAAGGGGAACCTTGCATTGAGAAGGTTCACAAGGAGAAGGAGTTACTTGTATATACAAGAAGGGAAAAGAAGACCTGCCCGGAATCCTCTTTGGTTCCGCATTATGAGCCTCACCTTTCCAAGTCAGGTAATACTTCTTCCCTTCCTTCTGAGTTAGATCTCATTTCTGTTCGGAAAGGAACAAGAGCTTGTACTAATCCCATAACCAAGTTTGTTTCCTATGATGCAATCTCTCCTATAAGTGTTGCTTTCTCAGTTACTCTTTCCTCAACTCCTATTCCCAAGAATGTCACTGAGACCATGTCTGAATCCAAAGTAGATGGAAGCTATGAGTACAGAAATGACAACCATTGAGAAGAACAGTACTGGAGAGCTTGTTGATCTTCCAAAGGGGAGAGCCCCGGTTGTATGTAGATGGGTTTACTCAATCAAGAATGGATCCGATGACACTATTGAGAGATATAAGGACAGATTGGTGGCCAAAGGATATAGTCAAGTGTATGGAATTGACTATCAGGAGACATTTGCCCCTGTGTCTAAACATAATTCGATAAGAGTCCTTTTATCATTGGCAGCCAATCGAGACTAGCCACTGTATCAGTTGGATGTCAAAAATACATTCTTCCATGGTGACTTGAAAGAGGAAGTGTATATGCAAACCACTTTAGGCTTCAAGTTTCCCTCAGCTGAAGGAAAAGTATGTCGTCTTAAGAAATCTATATGGCCTCAAACAGTCCCCGAAGGCTTGACTTGAGAGGGTTTAGACAAGCTATTCTGAAGAATGGATACACCCAGAGTCGAACTAATCATACTCTATTTACCCGACGTGGTAATGGTACCATCACAACTCTAATTGTCTTTGTGGATAACATTGTGGTTATTGGAAATAATCGGGAAGAGATAAAGAGACTTTTAGGTCAACAATTTGAGATTAAGGGCCTTGGGCCCTTGAAATATTTCTTGGGAATTGAAGCGTCAAGGTCACAAAAGGAGATAAATATTTGTCAAAGGAAGTTTGTGTTGGATTTGTTGAAGGAGACCGGATTGTTGGGCTGTAACCAACAAACTCACCTATTGATCAAAATCTCAAGTTAGGTGAAGATTGTAGAAAGTCTCTACTCAATGTAGGGAAGTACCAGAGGTTAGTGGGAAAGTTCATCTATCTTTCTGTGACTCGCCCTGATATTGCTTACGCTATTAGGGTAGTGAGTTTATGCATGTTCTCAAGAGTGGGTAATGAAGTCCTAGAATAGGTGATAATCCTACTAGGAGCCAATTGGAATCAAGCTTTGGTCAAGCCTGCTGTTTAGGGCTGATTAGGGGCTGTTTTAGGGCAAAATTAGGGTTTAGGATGGGAATTGGGAATGGGGTTTATAGGGTTTTAATCTGCAGGTTTAGAGGGTCATTATGATATAAAAATATCTGGATTTGGGTAGGTTTCAAAATTCTGCAGATTTAGGGTTAGGGTTTCGGGTTTTTTAAATTAAGAAAATAGCCAAAACTAGGGTTTACAGTAGGATTCAGGGGCAGGGGTTAAGGTCGACTGTTAGAGGGGCTAGGGGGAAGATTCGGTTGCAATATGGAAGGTTTCTGATGGCTGAATGTGTCCCAGCAGAAAATTAGGGTTTTTAGGGTTCAATGGAGAAGAGGGATCTTAGGGTTTGGCTGGACAGAATGGGTAGCAAGTCTGGTCGAGTGGGGGAGATGGTACGGGAAGGCTGTGCTCTGATTTTGGTGTAAAACAGAGGTAGGATGATGGCTGGATAATGCCTAGATGATCTAGGGTTTTGGAAATTCAAATAGAAAAACAAGAGGGATCGAATGGGGGAGGGAAGGAAACTAAAAACAGAAATTTAAATCTCAACTTACTATAGGATTCCATCGGCAGCAAGTTAAGGGATGAAGGATGAAATCACCTTCGAAGAGAGACCCTCCCAGCCGTCACGGCGTAAGGAGTCGTAGGATTCCACCCACCCTAAGGAGCAGCAGCAAGACAGCCACGAATTCTGTATTTTAATTTCAAATCTCAATCTCGGGGAGCCTCCCACGGTTGCTTTATTTATAATTAAAGGCCAAAGGCCAAATCCTAATACAATCTAACTTCCTCTTCACTTAAAATCGTGGAAGAGATCTAATTACAATCAAATTACTAATTTAAAACAGTAAAATATCCTAACTACCCCTACTAACTTAAAATAAGAGAATCTAACTTAAAAACAACTAATTTAAAGTAGATCCCATGTTAGCCAATAGGATATAAGGACCTATTGACCAATAGGAACACTTCACTTAAATTGGACCAATTGAACCAATTGGATGCAACCAATTCTAAACCGGTTCAATCTAAAAAATAGGAAAATAAACTAACTATTGGGCTAATCCCGTATGCAACCTATATGCCCCTAGTTTAGGCTCATTAAAGTGGCCTAATACATAAAAAACCCTTGGGAACAAAGGCCCAACATGTATATAACCCAACCCTAGGCCTATTTCTAAAGAAATAAGCCCTATTTGGTGATCATTCTGCATCAGTGGGTAATTGGATGCTATGTATCGCATCCTTAGGTACTTGAAGTCTAACCCGAGGAAAGGGCTATTGTACACCAAACACAATCATTTGAGGATTGAAGGCTGCATTGAATTTGATTGGTCAAGATTTGTTACTGACTGAAGGTCTACATTGGGTATTGCACATTTGTAGGTGGTAACCTAGTTACATGGAGTAGTAAAAAACAACTGGACTGTGTGGACTTCTATGGTTGAAAATGGTTGGTTCAAGAGTTGGGGTTTGATATTGAGGGATCCATGCGGCTGTATTCTGACAATAAAGCTGCTATAAGTATCGCTCCTCTTGGTGTTGGTGGGGGTGGAGGGGTAATAAGGGATAAGGAAGGTGTTGTTTTGGCTGCCTTCTCTCATTTCTATGGTGATTGCACTAACTCATTGGCCGAGCTGAGAGCTCTGAGAGATGGCTTGAAGTTGTGCCATGATTTGTGTCCTTCTGATGTTGTGGTTAATTCAGACTCTGCTTCCATTGTTAGAATGATTAGTCATAAGAGGTGTAATCTCTAGAGGGGTTGGTATTGTTTCCAGGAGGTCATGGCCTTAATTTGTTCTACTTGGGCGCTGGTCACCTTTGCTTATAGGGAGAGTAATAGGGCGGTTGATTGGATGGCCAACCTGGCTTGTGATAGTAGTTCCTCTATCAGTTACCACGTTGGCAGCCGGCTACCGGGTGATCGGCAACGTATTCTTCAAGAGGATAGGGCTGGTTTGCCAGTTCTAAGGAAATAGATGTTTAAATTTGTATGGGGTGGGTCCAGAGTTGAGTTGAGAGTGAGTGCTCCTATGGATTGGGGTAAGGTGGTACATCCCCCCTTGTATTCGTTATTCATTGATTGATTTTAATAATATTCTAGGGTCTGGCCCGGGTCCCAGGTAATATTCGGGTTTTAAAAAAAAAAGTATCGTTCACAACCCTGTGCAACACGACCAGGCTAAGCACATTGAAGTGGATCGGCATTTCATTAAAGGAAAAATTGACTTTGGCTACATCTACAAGACTGCACTCCTTTGTGAAGACAGACAACTAGTTCGCCAATATTTTCACCAAAGAGATTAACTCTCTCCAGTTCAGCACCCTCTTGAGCAAGCTGGGCATGTATGACATTTATTCTCCAGCTTGAGGGGGAGTATTAGAGTGCATGGAGTACGGGTATTATGGATACTTTGCTAAATAAGCTTGTATTTACCTCCCTAGGTCCTCTTATGTTACCGTGGGGGTATTGATGTAATTTATATGACATTCAAAAGTAAGTAAATATAGGGTAAAGAAATCAATTCTCTCCCCAAGCATTCCTACATACTCTTTTTCTCTTCTTATTCTTCTCCCTTTCCTCTTCTCTCATCATATTTCCTTTTATTACTTTGAACTATGATTTGATAGTTTGACCATTGAATAAATGAGGTGTTCTTTGGATAGGCTACCTGCCTATCTCAACCATATGACCCACCATATTCGGGGCTTTCCATCTTGGTTTCTCAATCTTTCCTGTTGTGCTCATCTCCTTTGGTTTTAAAAAAAAATTATTAAAGCACCAAAATGACTTGTGGATGTTAGATTGGGGCACCATAATGACACATGAAAATTTTACCTATGACTAGATAATGATCTGTATGATCTGTCCACCAAAATTTGGCACTCACCAAACTTGCACGTGGCAGTTAAGTGGAGTGGAAAAAAAACCTTGTGGCTCCTTTATTTTTTTACATTCCTCTTTTGATGCTATGGACGTTTGGCTCAAAATTATTAATCCTTCTTAGGCCAGATATAAACGCTGTATTTTGTGCAGAGGTTCTCACTGAACAAGTCTACGCTTGATTTCTGCAGATTCAGGATGCGTTGCATCGGGCTTCATCGGAGAGCAACTCACAAGTTGGAGCAATATTCCAGGTTTTGCATACGAAGGAATCACCGCCTACATATTTTCGGACAAACAAATTCACTTCAGCTTTTCAAACAATTGTTGATGCATATGGGTGAGTTTTTCTGAGATAAGTTCACTTTATCAATATTCTTGGTATGTAAAAGGAATCAAACTTACTGTACATAATATTGTGGATGGGTTTCTAGAAGCCTAAAAGATTAGGGTTAGAAACTCAGTTGAAAACCAGAATCGCGGTGACATTTCAGAAGAAATTGAATAACAGTTAATCCAAGAATCAGAATGGGCTAATATTCTGGTCGAAGGTCTGGATAATGGAGAAGAATAACTTCCCAAATTCTGGATCAAATCTGATGGACGGATCTGAAGTTTTGGGATAGTCCTACTGGGGGTTGGATTCTAGAAACAGAACTCAGATTAGCAATCCAAACCAGTATACTTAGGAAGACAGCAGTAACTATGAACTGATTTGATGCATAAACAGTGGCTTGAAACTATAACAGATAACAGAAATCAGATCTGAAAGATAAGCCACAAAACTGAAGAATTCAGAAAATCCTAGTGAGGAGGATTTCTGGAAATCAGTTTAAAAATTGGATTTTAAGTTCAAAACAGTAGCAGAACTTTAGAACAAAAACCAAAAGCCTAATGTGAAATCAGATTTTGAATTTCAATGGTTAAAGTTTGAGTTTCAAGAAATTCCTTGTCGGAATAGAAATTCAAAAACTTGAAGGAAAACTGGGTTTTATGAAAAGATCTGAACGGAACATTAATGGACGGTTAAACAAGAGGATAGCAATTTGAGACCATTAACCAGTAACAGATTCGACAACTAAAAGATATGAATGAAAGAAAAGTTATGTTACTTGAATCGATGGAAGGATTTGAGAAGAGAAGAAAAGAAGAATCGAAAGAAGCATAAGACCAGGCTTCTCACCCAGCCTTGCTGGATCCCACCAGCAGTATTGGAGTCTTACCAATATAATAGTTGAATCGCGCAACCAGATTCTGAGTCCCAAAGAAAAGAGCAGCAAAAAGACATCTTAGAAATTCGTGTACAGGGCTGTACCCCTTACAAACTTATATAAAAGACTCAAAACAGATTCAAACACTAAAATGGAAAGGACTAAACCAATCCTTAACTAATAATGTAACATAAATTGACTAGGAAACTAAAATAGTGAAGGAAAATGACTTAAAACCAGATTTAACTTATAGAATCCTAATCCATCCTAACTAAAACCCTTAATAACAATTAAAATAAAGAAATAACGATACTTGACTAATTTCATAGGCCTAGCCTCTACCCATATTATAGGCACATTAAAGTGGGCCCCATTACAATGGAAACACATTGGTTCAGAGGCCCAACACATACATAACCCAATCCAAAACTTATTTCCATTAAAATAAGCTCAATTGTGTTTTATCTGCATCAATTGTTCCACTGGCTATGTGGCCATGTCTGATGATTATTCTTTGTCTTGGATGTATGATTTGAATTCTGCTTGTAAAGGATGAATATGGATTTTACCATCATAGAGTATGAGAGTGTACAGGATGGTTTGATGCTCCCATGGTATCTTTTCTCATGATCTTCATATGCAGTTTTTAAGTTGCTGAGAAATTAGAAATAATATTAAAATAAATGAGAATATTAAGAATTAGAAAAGAAAACGAAAACAAATATAGCCTTTAAGTAGTAAAATGCATCTCACATTCAAAGAAATTTTGTTGTAGGATCAGAACCAGCATCAAGTTTTGAAAGTGAACGGTTAAAAAACTACTCACAATAGGGGGGGGGGTGTCCCTATCGTGATGTAGTAGTTAGTCTTAGCTGTTAGTTTTAGTTGTTAGAGTTACTAGAATTTATGTTCTAGGAGTACTTTAGGAACTGGACTTTATCTAGTTCCCTTATATTGTAAT
Organism: Telopea speciosissima; assembly: GCF_018873765.1. Taxonomy (NCBI): domain Eukaryota; kingdom Viridiplantae; phylum Streptophyta; class Magnoliopsida; order Proteales; family Proteaceae; genus Telopea; species Telopea speciosissima. Next base: position 810,941 of record NC_057920.1, read on the forward strand.
TTCTCTTCTTTTACCTTTTTACCTTTTACCTCCCTAGAGGGGTTGGATGTAATATGTTTAGGGTTGTTAGTGGAGTAATATAGGTGTGGAGAGAATCATCTCAAACACACAACAATTACAACCGAAGTCTTCTCGCTCCTTCTCTCTTGTCTTCTTCTTCTCCTCCTTCTTCCCTCTCTCTCCTTCAACTTCCTCTCCTTCTATCACTTACATCTACAACATAAAACTCAACTTTAGTTTCCCTGTTTAAGTCTGATTAGGTCTTAGTCTTGTACAAGGTTTACGACTCTTTATTTGTTTGCTATTATAAATACAGTATAGGCAGTCCATGGTAGGTAAGCTGAGTCTATCGTGGTTCAGCACATCCTCTCTTCTCTTCATAGATTCTGGTTCGTTTTCTATTTGGTTTTGTTACATGGTATTGGAGCTGTAACCAGTACCCGATTTTACTTGATATCTGTATTAAGAAGTGGAATGCTGTCGCCCTTTTCATGGTGCTGGTTCAGATCACCGCCTCTAGTTTCCACTGCATGATTGCCGAAGGAAGAAACCCTGCCTTGGTTCATGATTCTATCGTGAGAATGGGTTTCTGGGTTGTGTGGCGGTCTAGGTTAAAGACAGTCATGATCTTTATTTTTTTTTATTGCAATCTTATAATTTATCACTTTGCACGTATACCCCTTCTTTTATCTCTTATTCCCTTATGTCCCATAAATTTATTTTGCTTCCTAGATTACCCTTTGGCCATACGTTACCCTCATAATATGCCACTGGTTTCCGCCACAAGTTTACCCTTGAGGCTCCTTGAGGTATTTCTCTCATCTCCTTCAATTCTGGTTTCCGCCACTGGTTGTTGCTTATTGAGGTAGAAGGAAGCCTCAATCAATTTGTTTCTTAAAGAGGGCTTTATCTTGTTATACCATAAATACCCTTGCATTTCTTGTTAAGTCCAGTCTGTCCATCACTTACATTTGCTTCCAACTCTGTCCCCATACAAAAAATAGAAAAAAATAGTTGTCCTAACTCCTAACCTACATCCACCTTCCAAAGTAACCCTTTATAATTCTGGTTATTTACCGAATTTTCATTCCTCCTTTGCAACTTTAGTTTATTTACAGAATTGCCATTATTCTCAAATATTAGGCTATTGCTATTGCTATTGCACACTTGAGTGGGCCCATAAACGAGGCCAAATTTGATTGACCCAGGTTTTGAATTTGTATCAAAGGGTCCTAAAATGTTGCCAGAATTTACCAAATTACCATTAGTCCTATATATTTGAAATTTTATCACTTTGGTGGACCCATAATGACCAAATTTAGGGGTCTCGGACCCCTAGATTGCATCAATTTGGGGTTGTAAGTTTTTTTTCTGTCAGATAGGTACTTGCATGGAGTGATGCTGTTGCTGCACATTGTTTATATTATATTGGATGTGGATGTTGCTCTTTGTTTATTGAATGTTGGGTCTTTATTTGCAAAGCCACTATTCTGTTGTTGTTATTATTGGAGATTATTTGCTCAGATTTGTTTAAATCTGTCCTATCTGGTATTTTATTTACTACCAGGGGGGAGATTGGAGATTATTTTATTTGGATCTTATTTGCCGCTGTTCTTGATTATGGGATTTATGTGATGCTCATCCTTTGTGATGATGGTTATTGCTGCCCTATGATGGTGGAATATTCTTTATTGCATCCTCTGAATTATTTGTTCACATGTAATGCTACACTTGAGGAGGAGATTGAAGATTATATGAAGATAGTTATTTATGGTATTCAACAACAATGCAATTTATTAGTGGTCCACAACAACCTTGTGCTATTTAGTTCACAGCAACCTTATGTTGTCTGGTTTCCAACGACCTAATGCTGAGTTATTTGGTCCCCATTAACCTGATGCTACTACTTGGTTCCCAACAACCTTATGCTGTTAATTTGTTCGCAGTAACCTATATTGCACTTTCCCTTGGTTTGCAGCAACCTATGCTGCAATTTTTATCTGTGACCTCTATTTAAGGCTCCTAAGTGCATCGATATTTGCACTTTTATTTGTCTTCTTTGTGAAGATTACTACTTACTACCTACCTTATTTGAGAAGGGCTTATGATGTTGTTGCTGATAGAATATTTTGGATTGCGGTCGGTATTCTCTGCTGCTTGTTTTGCTTGTTTCTCTTTGGATTTATTTGACACGAAGATTTTTATCTACTGATGTTGCTAATGATTGGTGTGCTTGAGTCTTTTTTTGGTGAATAGATTCTATTACCAAACCTCAGGAGGGGGTGGGGGAAAAAGGGGGGAGGGAGGGGATATACAAAAGAGAATAGGGGGGAGAGAGAGAGAGAGAGAGAGAGAGGGGGGGCAAAGCCACAAGCCAACCTACGTAGAGGTGGTGGGCTGCAAAAGAGAAGTACCAAGACCCCAGGAAATAACAATGTGCCTGTTCCTTGGGGTATCAAAAAAGGACCTATTAGGGATGAAGCTGAGCTTAGAGGAGACATCGAAAGAGATGGCTTTCTAAATCGAATCAAAAGATCGAGAGTTGGAGGTCCATCTCCTTAGATTCCTTGCCATCCAAATGTGATAGATAGCGGAGCCAATACGAGCTTTCCAACAGTGTCACAGATAGTGGCTCCAGAGAAAGTCATTTGAGGAAAGAGGACCAAGGTTAAAAGGTTGGGCGACTTTTGAAGGGGGGTTAGGTAAAAGGGGGGTAAAAGGGGTAAAGGGGAAGGCAAAAGGGGAGGATGTCTAACGGAATGGGGAGGATTACGGTAGTAAGAAGGTAAAGGGTTGGGAAAAGGGTTATCTAGCTTTCGCGCAGGAGAGGAGGGCCTTGTGAAAGAAAGGTTACTGGGGACTGATCGAGTTTGAGCCACTACAGGGACAGAGATAGGAGAAGCCTGAGAACTCTGCGACCAACTATCCAACTCACCAAGGGAAGAAGAGGAATCAGCGGATCCTCCAAACTTCAAAAGTGCTATTTCGCTTGGCAACAGAGTCAGCGTCAGGGCCCTAGCAGAGCTGGCAGTGGAAGAGCTTTCTCTCCAATGGGAACCACATAACTCAAAAGGATCATCTCAGTTGTCAAGGAGGCTGACGGTGACAGAACGATGGCATCAGGAACTTTGCAGGCCAAAGGGGCCTCAGAATCGCAGGTCAGAGGGGCCTTTGAAACGCAGGCCAGAGGGGCCTCGGGAATTGATGGCTGGGTCGCCACCTTGCCTGTGGGGGAGCCAGAGGCAAAGGGGTCACGAAGATAGCGGCGGTTGAGTCTGCGAGCAGGTCTTCTTCCTCGACTAGGCGATCTGGAGAGGCTAGATGGAGCTGGAAGGGCGCTGGGGTGAGTCAAACCAGGATATTGTTCAGAATGAGAACAAGAGCGAGAACCAGCAGGAATAGTCGGGGGAGCAGCTTGAACAGATGAAGTTCCCAAGCTGTGGAGAGGGGAGCTTTAGCAGCACAGTCCTTCGAAGGATGCCCAAAGACCTTGCAGAGATTGCAATGGGGTGGAATCTAGGCATATTTAATTGGCTGCTCAAAACTGAAGCCATCCTCTTCCACGATGGAGATGGACGAAGGCGGAGGACGATCAGCGGAGACATCCACACAATTCCGAGCATATGAGAGACGGTCCATCTTCAAGGTACGAGTGTCAGTGTAAAGCAGGAAGCCAAGAACAGAGCCTAAGCGACTTAGGCATTCTTGATGTAGGGGAAGGCCAGGAAGGGTAATCCACAAAGGAATGGTACTGAGGTCGACCTTGTGGAGCTGAACATGGGGGCTCCATTTGCGGGGGAAGATAGGTTTGGATCCAACCATCCAAGGAGCACTGTCAAGGGTGCGGGTTTTTACCATCCAAGGAGCACCGTCAACAGGTATGCTTGAGTTGATATTGCTACCAGAATGAATCTCTCTTTGTAAGGCTGGTGCTGCTTTTAATATCTATTCTTGTTGTTCCAAGCTGGAGTCTTTTGATAGATATGTATACTCCAGCTTGATGGGAAGTGTTAAAGACTACTCATGATAGGGGGAGTATCCCTATCGTGATGTAGTAGTTTGTCTTAGCTGTTAGTTTTTGTTCTCTTGTTTAAGTCTGATTTGGTCTTAGTTTTGTACAAGGTTTACAACTCTTTATTTGTTTGCTATTATAAATACATTATTGGGGTTTTGTTACATGAACAATTGCAAAACCTTATAATAGGGTTTCCCATGCATCTGGAGCCTTGCCTTACTAAAAAATTCACCCTTAGGATTTTGTAATCTTAGACCAAAAAAAGAGTTGTAATTAAATGCCCAAAATGGTCCCTATGACAATTTGGCGCCTTGTTGGAAGCAAATGAAAGACAAAAAAATAAAATAAAATAGACCAAAGATGTATAGAGTTTATGAAACTTAAATCTTTTGACTATGATCCAAACTCCAAAGTACCTCCACAGACTGAAACTGTTAGAAATTTAATAATTTAAAATAAAAAGCTGGATGACTAGCTTATTCTAGCCTTCTATATTTGGTACTCTTGATGGAATGTGTATGATGGGTTCCCAGGTGGGATCTCTTAACAGTCATCACACCAGATGAGTGCTTTGATTAATTATTTTTCCCTTTTCGGTTCTTTTATACTCCCCTGCATCCCATAAAGACAGTCCTTCACATTTTTTTTGGGCTGTCCTGTATTCCCTGTAGTAATTAGCTTTTATTAAGTCTTCTGTTTTTATGCTCTTGCATTGATTAGCACCTTGAGTTATTACCCGACTTGAAGAGAGCCTAGATAAGTAATGGAAGGGCCATGCTGAAAAAATGACGGTATTTAATGCTTTAACCACTCCTTAAACTTGGGAATTTTTCAAAGGGGGCATATCATGGCTGGACCGATATGACCTGCTTTGGTAACCCAGACCGAGGCGAAACCGAAACCAGCCAAGCTTTTGGTATAGTAAAGGTTGGTAGGGGATTTATATGTTTCTTAGGGTTATTTTTGTAATTGCAATTTTTTTGATATTGGAGAGAGCTACATAGGAGTTGTTTATAGTTTCCTAGTTTGTTTAGTTTCCTTCTTGGAGTTATGTTTCATAGTCTCTATATGTAAGCAGTTGATACTTGATAGTTGATAGAGATTGAATAGAATGGAATATTGAATTGAAACTGAGATTGGCTAATCATGGTGTGAGTGTGGTGTGCTACTGCCCTCTTTCCTCTCTCTTCCTTCTAGGTTCGGATCTGAGATTCTTCTCTCAGGTGAGTTCCTCCCTTCTCCTTCTATGGTCCTACCTGTTTCTTTTGTTCTTCCTTCTATTTCCTTCCCCGTTTGAGTTTTGAAGCTATATCAACTATACTCTGTTCTGGCGAACTAACAGTCAATTATGGATTGAGTCCTCTAATTCTTTCTTCTTTTTTTTTCTCTAATATTCCAGGACTTGGTTTGTCAGTCTAGGGTGACTCTACCACTTGTGTACCATCCCCTAAAACTTTCCCTGTTGTGATCCAGGAACCTGGAACCAAACCTGGTATCCCCTCTTCTGCTAGGTTCAGTTTCAGGCCTTGAATTCTCTTTCTTCACTTACTGTTTGAAGTGGTCATTAAGTTGGCAACCTTTCCCTAGTATTTCAGGGTAATCAGAACCTGGATGAGGGTTTCCTCTCAGTTCATATGAGTGCTGGTTATCATAACCCATTGCTGTAACACAAGGTAGAAGAAGACTCTTATTTGTTACCAAAGACCATGGACAAAATCTCGGTGTCGCAGTTGACCAAGACGAAATCTTGGGGGAGTTTAAAAAATATCAAGTTTCGATTGGTTTCGACCATATTTCGGTAATTTTGCAAGTGTCAACCTGAACACCTATATAAATTCACTTATCCACATCGAAACTTGAGGAAACTTGACTTGAAACCAAGCCATGCACTTATTAATGTCAGAAACCAGGACAGACACTTATTTTTGCCAAGTATCTTAAGATAAGCAAATACCCCCTATTTGAATCCAATAAAATAGTAAAAAAATAAAATTCTAAAAGGATAAAAAGTCAACTCCTTAATTCAAGAACAAAAACCGGATTTTCGGCGGTTGGTGCAATTTTTAACTTTTAAATGCTGGGTTTTTTTTTTCTCAAATCTAAAATTTCCATAAATCTTAATATGTTAAAACATTACTAAAAACCAAAAGAAAGGTAAAATATTCATTTATTTTCATGTCTAAATTTATTTCCATTCAGAGCGATTTTAAACAGCATTCGCGCACACCAGATTAAGTTTGACCGGAACATAATTCCTTCAATATAAATCAGATTTAAACAATATTGGATTTGTTTGAAAGCTTTCGATATATTGAAGGAGTTATGTTCCGGTCAAACCTTATTCGATACCATGTCCAAGAACAATATACACTATCAAATTTGGGTCAAGACCACAAGTATTATTTCGAGTGTTCTCTATGTGAAACCTATGCATGGATTGGGTTCAAAATGTCAAAAATAGGCAGCACAACAAGAATCGGGGCAAAAAAAACAACTTTTGGGCATCGAAACAAGGTTTGAGTTAGCTTGGAAAAAGTACTAGGTTTCGACTGAGATATGGTCGAAACCGAGACAATCTCGGTTTTTGGGTGGTCAAAACCAGTGTCAGCACCGAGTTCTCCATCCTTGCTAAAGACTCAACTCTTGTTATTTACCAAGTAACCCTCCAAATTCTGAATTCTTTATGTTTTGCCCCTACTATTAATACGTGATTCCAGATTGGCCTATTTCTTCAATTCTGATCACATTTCAGTCCCACTGTCTGTTTACCTTTTAAAAGGGGTCCTGAATTATTCTAGAAATTATAAATTGCCATTACCTTTAATTGTTGAGCCTTTTAGCACTTGGGTGGGCCCGTAGCGATCTATAATCAGGGTTTTTGAACCCTGGGTTGAATCATTGTGGGATGGAAGGAGTAATATTTTAGCAACTGGTTTATGTTACTTGCTAATTATGTTTATGAGAGATATCAAGTAGATTGTATCAGAGAGATGACCAGAAGAAAAAGTTGTTTTATTTTACATGGTAAGGATCAATCGTCCATGTTTTGTTTACAACTTTTGGAAGGGAACTTTTGTTTTTTTTCAATTGGCATTTGTTAATGCTAGAAATGGCTCCTTTCATCTAGACGTGATTAGATATGAATTGCTATGAGTGCATCTCAGTGAAAATGGTACTATGCTAGCTGGTTAAACTATATATCTGGCTTTTTAGTATGAAGGTCTATACTTCCATTTGTTCCACCTGGAATGAAACTCTGTATTAGGGAAATGCAGTATGTACATATGCACTCCTTATGTTGTATCTTTTAGACTGCAATCAAGCACACATTTTGGGAACATCACTGGTGTTATACATACTGCATAGATCTATTTAGGAGTAGCTCTGATACATGATAAGTTGCGAGAATATAGTTTGAGGTGGCAGAGACGTGCAATGGCAGCCTTGGAATGCTCCAGAACGGAGGGGTGATTTTATTCAGATTGAAATAGCTAAAAAAAACAGGGATAGGCCTAAAATGACTCTAGGAGAAGAAATGAGGAAAGACATGCATAGCTTAAGACTAGTAACAAGTATAGCTTTGAATAGAGCTGATTGGAGAAAAAGATCCATGTAGCCGACCTCATTTAGTTGGGATAAGGCTGAGTTGAGGAGTTGTTGTTGTTTATGTGGTTTGGATATCGTACTTCTTTATTTACTATGGAATTTTGTTAAAAAAGGAATCTTGACTGGATTACTTAGCCTATTGTTTCTTGTCCTTGCAGGGTGGCCAAATATCAAGAAGCAAATCCTGGTTTATTTACTATTATCACATTCCCGTTTCTGTTTGCAGTCATGTTTGGTGATTGGGGACATGGTATAAGTTTGTTCCTTGCATCATTGTTCTTTATATTCAGAGAAAAGAAATTTTCTGGTCAGGTAATCATCATTAAACTCCTTGTTAGTACTTAGTAGACTATAAACCCGGTGATTGCGGTGTCATTTCTGGTTATGTGCAAAAAAAATATTATATTCAATTGTTTTTGTTTCTGATTGCATTAATTGTGGCCCACATTATGGTTGGGTGATGTCGTAGATCCTCTGTCTATGTATCTCAGTCCTGCTAAGCCTTCTGCCTTGAAGGACCTTGGCTAAATGCTTCTGTTAGCTGATAACATCACTTGTTTCTTTGTTTACATGCTAACGAATTTTGTAGTTTGACATTGTTTAGGTTGTAGTAATAACTATAGCTGAAAGTTGGTTGAGTTGTTCTTAGGAGGGTAAATTACTCTCATGTCCTTGATGTTTAAGGAAATTTTTTTTCTTGGTGAATAAAAATTCATTACCAAAATCCCATAAAGGGGAAAAGAAAGGGGGGGGGGAGGAAGCTATACAAAGCTCCTCGGGATACAACAATATGCCTGTTCCTTGGGGTATCAACAAGAGATCTATGGGGAATCATGTGGAGTTTAGAGCTAACATCGAAGAAGATGGCTTTCCAAATCATGTCAATATAGTGAGAATTGGAGGTCATTCTTCTGAGGTTCTGCTCCATCCAAATGTGAGATATAGCAGCCCCAAACACAAGCTTGCCGGCGGTATCACTGATTGTACTACCCGAAAAAACCCTTACCTAACCAAAGCCACTCCCTGGCGAATGGAAGGGGTCTCCTATTACAGTGCCAAGGCTTTCTTCCAGATAGAGAGGGCTAAAGGGCAAGAGAGAAAAAAAGGTGGTTGATGTCCTCAATACCATTCCAACAAAGAACACAAGAGGGGGAGACAGGGATGTAGTGGTGGAGGAGAAATGATTGTGGGGAGGCAAAGGTTAAGGGTTCTCCAAACGTTAAAGCTATGGTGGGGGATGTGGCCTTTGAACCAGACAATATTGGACCAAGGGATGGGGGGGCATGGTGTCTGACAAATTCCCAAGCTGAGGAAGAGCTAAAAACCCCATTAGTGGAGGGGGGAGAGAGACGCCCAAACCTGGGTGAGACAAGGGGGGAAAGGGGAGGGGGGGTCCAGTATCCTAGGGAGATGATGTGGAGAGGAGCAGATTTAGGTATGTCAGAGGAGTAAACCGATCAAGCACCAATGATATTGTAGAGGATTCCTAGGGGATACCAGGGATCCAGCCATAGGGATATAGAAGTCCCATCAGCGAGCACTGAAGAGGGGTCAGCGGGTTGGGGAACAGTCCAAATGGACTATTATTTAGGTCTTATTTTCTAAAAAACTATGATTAAGGTACTTGAGGGTGATTGTGTCAGAAAATTTGACAAAATTCGGCGAAAAAAATGAATATACCAAAATTCTTCTCTCACCATCTCTTTTTCTCTCATTGCTGCCCCTTTGTGTGAAATCCCAAAACTTATTTAGGTGGCTACGACAGGCAACCACATTAAGGTAGACTCAGAATGACTATGAAATATAGCACCCATTTTGACCTGAAAGGAATGTGAAGATCTTCCCTGTGAATGCACCCCAACCCCCCCCCCCCCCCGCCAAAATCCAATCTCCCCCCTTTCCCTAGTACACGTAACAACTTGCTAAAGGCATCATCCAACTTGGAATACAAACCTTTTGCACTTAGCCCTGCGCATCACCATGTACATTTGGTTAAATGCTCTAGGAAAGCAGCCGTGCCACTGTTAATGTTGATTTATCGACCATTTACCAGTCATCGGATGCGATTATTCATAAGAAAAATTTTCTTGCTAACCAAGTTATTCACCATCCCACGCATACAAAAGGTCACTCTTGAACTTGAGAACTCTGTATCAACTTTGCTGGACAACGGATATGGTTCCCTTGAGGATGAAGAAGAGGGATAAACCTCAGAAAATCTCATGTCCTATATTCATAATCTTTTATCCTCATTTGGACTTGTCTTTGCATTACCCAGGCAACCCAGTACCAGTAGGCTAGCCAATACAACTAGAGGAGGGAATACAGATTACACAATCCAATCCAAGGGAGAAAAGAGAGGGGGAGGGGGAGGGGGAGGGGGAGGGGGGGGGGAAGGGGAGAGGGAGAAAGGGGGAAAGTGGGGGAGAGAGCGGGGGTTAAAGAGATAATGCTCGCACACACTACTGACTGGATTACTATCCCATCCAATACTGCATTTTCCGATTGTTGCATCAATTTCTTTTCTCCCTGAATCTCAATGTCCATTTGCCCAATTGAGCTTTGTTGATGACTTCAATGCAATTGCGCTTGCTTGTGACAGTGTTCTAATACAAAATTCAGTGTAATTTAAGTTCTTCCTTAGTGTTACATGATCACTTTTATGCAAAGTCTGAACCTTGGCATTTTGGCAATCTTATATTTCTCCATGCATGTTCTGCACAGATTTTGTTTGGTTTTCTTCCTATTCATAGAGTAATTTTACCTCTGTCCCAGCTTTTTGCCCTTGAACCTTTTCCAGTTCTGTGTTTAGCATAACTTACCCTGCCTTCCCCGCCCCCCTTTTTGATAATAACAGAAGCTTGGAGATATGACAGAAATGATCTTTGGTGGTCGGTATTGTATTATGCTGATGGCAATGTTCTCAATTTACACGGGTTTGATCTATAATGAATTCTTTTCAGTACCATTTGAGCTTTTTGGCAAATCTGCCTATGCATGCCGTGATACTTTGTGCAGGTATGGATGAAATTCTTAAAATATGCTAACCTCTTTTTCCATGTTCTATGATTTGACAATTTTAGTTATTTATTGTTTACAATTCTTGAATTCTTTGATGCAGGGATGCTACAACGGTTGGCTTAATTAAAGTGGGTCCTACTTATCCATTTGGTTTAGATCCTAAATGGCATGGTTCCCGCAGTGAGTTGCCATTCCTTAACTCGTTGAAGATGAAGATGTCAATCCTTATTGGTGTAACCCAGATGAATCTTGGAATTGTGTTGAGCTATTTTAATGCCAAATTCTTTGGAAATGGCTTGAATATCTGGTAAGCTAGATTGCAAACTAAGATACTTACTTTGCATGTATTGGTTGCCAACAAACACTTTCTGATGTGGGAATCACTAGTAGTCCAGTACAATTCTGTGATGAATGTATATTGATGTCACAACCATCATAATGACATTCAAATGCCTTCAGTGAGTTAATATTGGGTATGCATGTTTAATGAATTAGGGATCGTTCTTCCATCATCATGTGTTTGCATCTGGTTTATTTTATTACCATAACTTGACTGTCTGTTGATTCTAATTGGTTGTAACCAACTAAACATTGTACATTGTGCACCATTCCAGGTTCCAATTTATTCCCCAGATGATATTTTTAAACAGTCTGTTTGGCTACCTTTCTGTCCTCATAATTATGAAGTGGTGTACTGGTTCACAAGTTGATTTATACCACATTATGATATATATGTTCCTGAGTCCAACAGATGATCTGGGTGAGAATCAGCTTTTTGTGGGGCAGAAAAATGTTCAGGTATAGTCTCTTCTTTTGTCCATTTTATAGTAGTATATTCCTTAGATGCTAAAACAAATTATTCTCTTCGATTTCCAGCTCACATTACTATTGCTGGCCCTCGTTGCTGTTCCATGGATGCTATTGCCAAAGCCTTTTCTCTTGAAGAAACAACACCAAGAAGTAAGCTCATACCTCTTTTTGGTTGATATTCCACACAGGACGATCCTTCTTTTCCAGTTATCCTTATACACTTATTTACCACCTCAATTTTATGTTTCAGAGGCATCAAGGTCAATCCTACATGATGCTTCACAGAACTGATGATTCTTTAGAAGTGGAAGCGCATCATGATTCACATGGCCATGAGGAATTTGAGTTCAGTGAAGTTTTCGTGCACCAACTCATTCATACCATAGAGTTTGTCCTTGGATCAGTCTCAAATACAGCTTCGTATCTCCGGTTGTGGGCCCTCAGGTAGGCTACTAATAGCTTGAAATTATCTTATCTGGTGCCCTGAGCTGCATGATGTATGCATAATTGTAGCTCTTCCACATGTACAGATCCACTTATATATGTGCATGATATGAGTCTATGGCATAGAATATTTTGGGTCTGGCATGCTGTTAAAGCTGTCTTTTAATATGAATATCGGGACTCCACTCCCCACAGGATGGTACCAATGTGCCAGATTAACTAGATATAATAAGAATATCAGGACTCCCAATGGATGGATCCAATATACAAAATTAAGTAGACCAGAAATGGGATTGAGCAAATGATTTCTATGGTAACTTAATAATGTAATGCATAGGGAAGATGTGTAAAAATCATGAACTAAATAGTGTAATCATGCTGATTTTTTGTGAATGAAATCTTTTGAGGTGGGACCTATCGTGAGTAATCAGTCCTCTAATTCTAAATATGGGTGACATGAACTTTGGGGCCGTAGAACATGTCCTGTAACTGCTGAATTTCGTAGTACATCAGTGAATATCCAGGGCATCCTTGTAGGAGGATGAAAGGCTGGATAACCAAAAAAAAGAAAAATCAATGAATATCCAGGGCATCCTTGCAGGAGGATGAAAGGATGGATAACAAGCTTCCTTCTGTCTTATGGCAATCATTAACCACTGGTTCCATTCTGAGCACACAGTGGGATGGGGAGAGGAGAAGCAATCTATTGCATTGTTGTGCCATTGGTGCTAGGTTAAACCTGGTAGGAAAGAGCATACGTTTTATCCTTGAAGGGTATTCTACCTTATTTCATTTAACGGGGGATTTGGCAAGAATGTAAGTGAGATTTGAAGATAAAATTTATCCTTGTGTTACATTCTTTTTGTTAAGAGGTGGATTGCTTTTTGAAGCCTACCAGATAATGTAATCTGGTAAAAGCACACATTTGAATGTCCTGGGTATCTCTCCCCTGGCTGTTCAACATAAGAGTTTTTGTCATTATTGGTGAGCCAAAAGGAAAGTCATCAAAGCAACCTGTAGTTCAGATGGTTAATTTCATACGGCTGGATTTAAGTTTTTGGCCTGGGTGAGATTCATTGTTTGTTGATCCTGACCCTAATACATTTGTAATTTGTAACCCATAATGTAGTTTCTTTTTTCATCCAACTCCACTACATTGGTAATTTGTAACCTTATAATGTAGTTTCTTTTTCATACTATTGTTCATCCATTTTGGTTAGCAAAGACTGATTATGTTATTGTGTGATCTGCTTGGTTTTAGCCTTGCTCATTCAGAGCTGTCGAGTGTCTTCTACGAGAAAGTTCTACTTCTTGCTTGGGGGTAAGTTACTGCCATGAGTTCAACTGTAGGTATGCACAACGAAAAATGGAAGGGAATCCCCCAATATATGGAAGGGTATAAGATGGATCTGAGTCTGAAATTTGACACATGGCCAATCTAAGAATATTTTCTAAGATGTCTATACCTTAAAAAATAGTCATATTACCCTTCCATGTGGTAAAATTTAGTTCCAGACTAGAAATATCCTCTACTCTTGCTAGGCTAGAACATTTTTTTCCTAAATAATTAAATAATTCTAATTTTTTCTGTGCATGTATTGCAGGTTCAACAATATTATAATCTTGATTATCGGCATCATGGTTTTTATTTTTGCAACAGTCGGTGTGTTGCTAGTGATGGAAACACTGAGTGCATTCTTACATGCCTTGCGTCTTCACTGGGTGGAGTTCATGAATAAGTTCTATGAGGGAGATGGGTACCAGTTCCAACCCTTCGCCTTTGCATTGCTTAGTGAAGAGGATGATTAGAACATTGCTTGAAGCTCAATGGATCTTTTGAAACAATTGAGAATATTTAATGTTCCAACCTAGATATGAATCAATTCTTTCATTTGAGTGTGCCAACATATATGGATCATCAATTCTTTCATTTTGGAGGAAATTTGTTGAAGCCATAGTAAATATGTTCCATCCTCCAAGCTTATGATCTCCATATGTTGAAAATTTTAAGTTTCCAAGGCAGTCTGCTGTCTGTTTATGTGGTGGGCTTGGTTTTCATCAGGATGTCTGTTGATATTATTTATTAATGTTGGGAATCCTACTTCTGAATAAAGGTGATGGTGGGTCTTGTGATATATTGTTTTTGTTTCCCTTTGTTCATCCTTCTTATCATGGACTTTTATCATGAAAAAGTGGGAACTATATAACATTATAACTGCCACAAGGAAGCAAATATGGTCCTCAATTTTTGTACAGGGGAAGATGGGGCTCCCAATATGGAGGATGGTATCAAAAAGTGGAAACGGATCAGTCGAATCGGCTGTGACAGATCCTGATTCTGGCTGAACTAGAGTGTCCAATTCTAGGGTTTTTGGAACTAAATTGCTTGGTTTAAGGTCTGGGGCCGATTATAGACTAGAGAATTTTTGAGACCGATTTGATCCCTGATTAATTTAAAATCCTTGATGTGGAGAGTAGGGTTAAGTAGCAGCCGTACTCATACCCTACACGCTAGCTACGATGGAATAAAACCTCTCACATGCCCGTATTAGGAAACCTCTCCCTCCCGTCCATTTTATAAATTCCAGCAATTACCGTAGCTCTCGGTCTATAGGTCTTTGATCCCATGTTAAGTTGCAGTTCTATCGGAGTTTCTCACTTGAAAAAAGTCAAAAAACTGGGTTCAGAAAATGTCCCCTCAAATTGCCCATTTGTATAAATGCATCCCTGAAACTTTACTAATCAGTCCGTTTGTCTGGGACATTAGACGTTAGTTGTAGAGAATCTAATGACCAAAATGCCCTTTGTGATAAAAACTCACCAAAATTAAAGAATAAAATGATCAAATTGCCCTCATCTTCTCAAAATCGTTTTGGGATTGAAACTGAAAATCGATTTACGGAAGATTAATTTGGGTTTGATCACTTTAATCTTTCTTTTTCACCTACGGAAGACAAATGAAGGATGGAGGCCTATCCCTCCAGCTTTTGGGAATCTATCACAGCTCGAGTTTCTTTATTTATCTTGGAACAAGTTCGAGAGCTCAATTCCCCCAGATTTGGGTCGTATTAAAAACCTTGTCTTTAATCCTCTCTTATAACTTTCTTACAGGAAGAATACTTGATGAACTTCAGAGTCCAGAAAGTTTATAGAATTTTCAAATTTCTGGGAATAGATTGATTGGGTCTATTCCTTATTGGGTGGGAAATTTATCGAATTTGATAGTGTTCTCTGCCTATGAGAATGAATTAGGTGGCAAAATCCCCAAAAATTAGGCTCTGTTTCTGAGCTTCAGCTGTTGAACCGTCACTCGAACCAGCTTGAAGGACCTATACCGAAGAGCATTTTTGCTTCAGGAAAGCTGGAGGTTTTGGTCGTTACCATGAACAACTTGAATGGGAATCTTCCTGAATTGATCGGGAACTGCAAAGGCCTTTCAAATATCCGAATTGGAGACAACATGCTTATAGGAAGCATTCTTAAATCAATTGTTAATATCAGTAGCCTTGCGTACTTTGAAGCAAAATACAATGATCTGTCTGGCGAAATTGTAACAGAGTTCTCTCAATGTTCTAACCTCACCCTTCTGAATTCAGCATCTTAATGGGTTTACAGGAATAATTCCTCCAGAGCTTGGAGAGCTTATGAACCTGCAGGAACTGATTGTTTTCTGTAGGTGAAAAAGCAGTAAAGTGATCAAACCCAAATCTTTCCCAAATGAACGATTTGGGGAGGATGAGGGTAATTTGATCACTTTAGTCTTTAATTTTGGTGGGTTTTTATCATAAGAACATTTTGGTAATTAGATTCTCTAAAACTAACGCCAAACGTACCAGACTTGACTAAAGTGTTACAAAGTTTGGAAAGTAGGGGGGAATTTGGAATTAAAGTTTCAGGGGTACATTTGTACAAATGGGCAATTTGAGGGGGTATTTGGGAAAAACCCTAAAAATTATATGGAGGGTCAAAAAATAAAAGGAAAATGCCAATACATGGGATTTATGACTGTTATCCAAGAACCCAAATTTCTATATAAACCTAAAATGACCAACATAATTAAATCAATTAATCAAGAAGCCTAGTTACCCTAATTATTTTATGTGTTGAAAAGAAGTGTCAACCCATTCCTGAAATAGTGAGAGCATTGAAGATTTGAAGGTATAAAGTATGAACAGAGAGATAATGACAAGAAAAGGTAATAAATCCATTGAAGCATTGTGCAGACCACACAATAACAGATTTCATAGGAAACTTCTTCATAAGCACAATTCCTATAACATACAGGTTCGTGGGCTTTGAAAGTAAGATAAACTTATGAAGCTTATGTCACAATATACGTGATAACTCTTCTGTACAGGAAACCCACTATGTAATCAAGAATCTACTCTTGAGAGATCTGGGCAGCGGCCACAGTTGAGACCATGGAGTCCACACCACAGACATTGCGACCCCTACAGATTTTGTAGTAACCATTCTCTCCCCAGCTTTCACCCCAAGAGTTCTTTATGATCCAGTATGGTTTGTTCTTCAAGCGAATGGGAGAATAACCTTCAGCACCATAACCCACCAGAAGCACCCCATGATCCAATCGCCTCATGCATATATACGGGCATGAAACTCCCCCTATGTAAGTCTGCATGAATACTGCGTTGATCGCCACTGCAACCATACAAAGCAACAGAGATTATGATAACTTAATCATCAGTCACAAACCCATCATTTAAAAAAAAATTATTGGACATGTGGATTTGATGCAATATCAAAATTTTAAGGCCCCACCTGCAAGTGGACCATTTTTGACAAGATTTGCTGCAATCTGATCCTCGTCAAGGGAGACAACACTGAAGTTAGCCACTTTAGCAGCAACCTTGGTATTGTCAAATTTGCAGGTACCATCAGTCCCAGTATACGGATAATCTTCCTCTCGCACAAGCCCTCCAGCTTTCAGTGTATATTCAAAAGCACTGTTCATTAGCCCCCCATTGCAGCCTGAGTCACATGCACCTGCTTCCTCTGGGTCACACTGTCAAAGATAGAAAGCCTTTCAGTATAGTACTATAGTGCTTGCTTCAGTGCCTTACAAGTAGTTTCTATTCCCCTAAATGCACTGAGGTTATGGCTACAAGTCTGTAACCCAGGAAACCACCTCTGTAATAGGGTGTCATTGAAGCCAAAGAAACAGACATTCAAGAATGAACCATGTAATACAGTGAACATCCAGTGGCCTAGCAGGATTACTTGATACCTACACAAGTCCTGATGCGTAATGCACATGAAGAGCAGACACCTTTCGAAGTATAAAAAGATATTATGGTATCAGAACTACCTCACGCACCATTGCAGGATCTTATGGAACATGCTAATATTATCAAGAATTGAAAATTCCAGCAAACAAGACATGCAGAATCAAGCCTACTATCCCATCGAACTGAAAACTACACGGCCATGGCTCATGAGATCTCCAATGCCATGCAACTACATCATATGCTGTTCCCAATGACTCAGAATGCATAAACAGAGGTTGCCACAGCTCCACGGGTTTCAAGACCTCGTTATCACCCACTGTAGCAAATGTTAGCCCTGTAATCCCCTTGCACTTAGGAAAAGAATATCATTTATTTAGGGAAGGGGCCCACCCGTACTTCCAATATAATTGCAGTACTAACTGCTATAGGATCTTCTTTATATTTACTGAACTTTTATTAGAAAAGAAATAGAATATAACAAAATTTGGTGCACAAGTAAATCCTTTAAACTAGCATTCCATGATCAATATTTATACTGTCCAGATAAAAATGGTCAAGATACTAGGGGAATTGACAAAAGACCATAAGGATATAGTGAGTCGGGCAACTAATGTATGGCTCATTCAAGCAAAATACCTTACAGAAATACAAGGATAGACAATGTAGCAAATAGTGACTGCAACTAATGAATAATAATGTCCCCGAGTTTTAGCATTCCATTTAATTGTGGCACATATTACCTTGACCAAGGACATTATTCATGCTCCCAAATTGGCTCCATAACATATCTCAATTTAAATGCCAATCTTTTACAGTAGGAATAATCAACTTGTTTTATGATTTAAAGGACCAGCTTCAAGTAACACTCTATGTGCAAAGACCTCAAGCAACTACTAACAATTCCATGGACTGAAAGCGATCCTTGCTCTCGTTATAGCACAAACAAATAATTCCCTCTAATACTAGAATACAGCTTGCTAAAGATGCATACTATCTCAATGTGAAAATATACAGAACAAACTAATGCTCCTGAAAAAACTTTAAATCCACCTGCTTTACCCATTAGTCATTAGTCATTACACATACAAATAAAGTACACATTGCCATGGAAAATTGCAAACAACATAAATAGTCCACAAAAATAAATTCCATATCATAATGATCCTAAATTACACGGTGCAGTAGATTAAATATACGAAATTGACAGCGGAAAAGAGGTTTTCATTTTCTCGTTACAAGTTAGCAACTAGGTTAATATGCACTTTCAATAACACCTGAGCTAAAAAGGAGAATAGGAGACAATTAAATAACAATCGACATGCATACATACTGTGAGTACATAAACTAGTTATGGTCAAAATTCAGGTGGTTTAACCATGTACAGAATAACCCTCTACCCACCCAGTCAATAGATGACAGAATTTCAGCAATTTCTCTCCCTCCAAACCCATGGAGAAAAGGGGAAGGGTGGGGTTGGAAGAAAAGAAGCAGAGGGTTCAGAGCACATATGCTTCTAGCAGTTCGTCAATAATTAATCAAATAACTGCAACTGGCCAGATAAACATACTGTAAAAGAGCAGAGATACGATACGTAGCCAAAAAACAGACAAAAGGAATAAATATGGACAAAAATAAAATAGCAAACGCAACGAAGTAGAAGGCACAAACCTCATGATCGCAATCCACAAGCTGTTGCTCGCTGAGGCTAACAAGATTTCCCGTAGCGAGAAAATTAGCCCCTTCCAAGGCTCCGGTGGTGCTGAAAGACCAACAAGATCCACAAGAACCCTAATTTTCCAAGAAGGGGAAGAAAACAATTGACAAATCAGTCCACAGTAACATAAAATAAAATCGAAATCCAGAGATAAACTCTAAAAAAAACATCGAATAATCGTCCCGATTGAGTATTGATACGAAATTAAATCAACGGTACCTGGTTCTTAACGGCAGTAACGGCACCATGGTCTCTCCAATCGAAGTCGGTGGGAAGATCGTTGGTGGGGAGGAGGGGAGCCTTCTGAGCATCAGAAGGTAGTCTGAGACGCTTCAAGCCGAGATGATTCCGGCGGAATTCCTTAGGTGTCAAATCGGAGAACTGAGTGATGCCGTGGACGGCGGTAGGATCAATCTTCTGGTGACGTCTCGCACGTCGCAAGTTAGCATTGAAGACACCCAACCTGTAAGCGTGTTCTTCCGGAGTAGCGTAAGTCTTACGGAACCTCCTCTTGAAGCTAATAAAGTGGCTCTCGACGTCCAACTGAAGATCATCTTCGTTCGGCACAACTTGACGGATCATCAGATCTTCCGATTCATCGTTTGAAGAAACATCAGAAGCTGAAGAAACTGTTGCAGCGAAGAAGAAGATGAGAGAGGAGACAAAGAGGAGGAGAACTAAACGAGAAGAAGGAAACTTAGCCATTGGGAGAAACAGAGAAAGCAGCGACGAAAGATTGGTCCGAGATTGGGTATTTGTGTTACCTCTCGGCCCACTCCGCATCTGCCAGTCGTCGAGTTTCACGGCATAAATAATGCTTTTCCCAATAATGGTTGGTGGAAACTGGCCAATGCGATGTCAACAAGTGTACAGTTCCTTAACCCCCTTTGCGCAAGTTGCACTGCTTACGTGACAAAATATCACATATCCCAAGATGGTTACGTTGGGCCAGGGATATTAAAAAATGAGACCGGGCCGATCCAATCGAATTGATCTGATAGAACCAAAATCTATCGACCAAATTCTTTTGGTTCGATTTTGATTTTGGTTTTTAAAACTGCTAAGATACTAAAATCGATCGGACCGACCGATGAGGCCAATTATTTGGACCAAAACTGGTGATTTTTTATTTTTTATTTTTCACTTTTCGTTTATTTTAAATATGAAAACAAGGCCAAATCGATAATAGATCGACAAGGGACCGTTAAAAAAATTGATAACGAACCAATAAGTATAGATTTTGGTTTGGCTTTTGTAGACCAAACGTCTTATTGGTTTGATTTTGGTCTGACTCAATATATATAAAAAACGAAAAAAATTGATTGATGATGTGGGAATTTTTAACCATATGGATCAGAAGAGTACTTCATGGATTAGCTACATAAGAAATTTCATGATCAAATTTAACCATGGCTAACTAACCTAACTTATATTCAATTATTTCCATTTATTTATATACTAAGTTTGAAGGATAGGTGGATTGTTATACTGCATATATTAAGTTGGATGAATTGCTATGCTAGAAGCCTCTAACCTTCACCCTAAGCTGCGTTTGGTAACATTTATGTTTTTAAAACATTGTTCTTTAACTTTATTGGCCTTTAAAGTGTTTCAAAATTGGTTTTTTTTTTTTTTTTTTAATGAAAGTGTAATCACACAAACACACACCAATCCCAAAAGGATAACTGATTTTTAGGACTGTAGAATGGCGGATATACACAACACACTCACACATCTGACGTGGGATTAAATCCACACACCCCTTTCTTTTTGTGATGAAAGTGTAATCGCACAAATCACACACCAATCCCAAAAGGTCAACAGACTTTTAGGATCGTTGATGTGGTTATTTTGATCGTTTGATTCTTAGGGAAATGATATAGATTAGTCCGGCGTGTCAAATTTCAAACTTAATATATTAACTTATCTTAAAAAAAATCCAATTTTATAGTCACATCACTAGTAAAAATGAATGCTTCATTCTCGTAAACAATTTAGGTTTCATGTTTAATTTATAATGAAAAAAAAATAAAAAAAAAACCCCCACACTTTCTTTCGTCATTAACGTTCACTATCATACAATTTGATTTCCTTCCTTCTCATTAGTGGAAATCTGCACTCTAAGGTCATAATGATTCCTCTCTCATTTATAATTGAGTACTTCCAAAGAAAATTATTTGATATCTCCCTTGAAAATCTTGACTCTTTGGCGTGTAAGTAACAGTGATAAGATATTGAAAATGGCAAGTTTTCTAAGCCTTTGGTTGGGTTGGATGATGACTTGAGAAGTAATAACATTGGAAAGATATAAGGTCTTTGCTTTGATTCCCTTCTCACAAACTCAAGAGTCGTCAGCACCTACGTATGTTCTCTTAAAGTCGTATATCATTGTCAAAATAAAGGAAAGTGAAAGCCCAAAGGTGTTATGTATGAGGAAACCCATTGAAGCACCCGTCAAATCCTAGCCCAAGGCGTTAAGATCGATCGAAAAAATCAGAGATCGAATTGATTCGATCCTTATTGAATTGGTTTTGGATTAAGGTATGATGGGACTGATTGAAAATCGGATTGCACTGGATTGACTGATAACAAATCGAAAACCTAACAGAATGAAACCGATAAAAAATTATGGTTGTTATGAATAATTGAATTGTATTTCAATATTAGTGAGCAAATTTATGATTGTAAAGAAAATTATTACAAATCAATGAGTATAACTGTATAAGGTTATGGAAATAGGGAAATTGATTTGTAACACTGCTTGTTCCATTGATCTCCTTTTTAAGTGTGGGGCCAATGAAATATTTTATATAATTGAAAAGAGAAAGAGAAGAAAATAGGCACAAATCGAAATCGACACGAAACCAAACCGTGCCAAAACCAAAATCGAATCGAAATCGAAAAGTCCTTAATGGTTCGATTTCAGTTTCCCTAAAAGCCACAACGAAATCGAGAAAATTGAACCGAATTGATCGATTGACACCCCTACATGGGATATACATAATTGTGCCACGTGAAAAGTTAATTTAATAATTTTAAGGGGAAAGTTTTCATTCACGGCCGTGTATGCATGCACGGTCATGTTCCCTCTCACAAAGAATTGGAAAAGTCATAAATCCCCACCCATTAATTAATGCCTTGAAACTCCCATCCTCTCGCATACTTTTCTCTAATTTTAATTAGGATAAAAGTTCCCTTTAGGAGAGTATACCACCCATGCCTAGACATAAAAGACGCAAAATAACTGCCCCACCCTCCTGAAAGGTTAAAATCCTGCCCCATAATGTCAACGCGTGTGTTCTCATTGGATCTCATGCAAGTGTAGGGACCACGCTCTTCCATAGAAAACATCGACCCTTTTAATTATTGAATGTTTGGAAAATTGATTGAGTTGGTTATGTGTTTCATTTTTAAACCCTCTCATTTATGTATGTCTATGCACTTTCTCATAGTCATTTGGTATTTTTTTAGTGATTGTCTTACCACATGATTAATTCTATATGTGTGAAACATGACAAGTGCACAAGGAACCTTGGGATCTACTTGTCCACAAAGTTTTAACACACTATCCAACCTTATTTTGTTGGTGCATCATGTTGTTTTTAAAATGAATTTAAAATGAAAGATTTAAAATACTTGTCTTTGTTTTGCTTGGTTTTCGTCACCAAACCATGTTGTATTGTGGCATTGTGAGATAGGGTGCGATTATGTGAGTATTTTAATCTTGGATGACCTTGTATTTATATTGAAGATTTTGAGTGTCTATGTATAAGTATATCCCTTAGTGTACAAGCAAGAGATACGATTCTTGGATGAATCGTATCCCTTAAGCCCCGTTTGTTTGGAAACTTAGGTGGGGTGGGAGAATTGGGCTAAAAAAGTGTTGATGTGACATTTCAAAATCTCACCCCAACTTTGCTTGTTAAATGTGGGGTGATGAAGTTACAAAAGCTCAAGGAATAACATTAAATGCTTTGTTTGGTGATGTAACACTTGAAAATCATATTTTTTTGTTATTCAAAGTTTCACAAAAAAACAAAGGATTTTGGTTATTGTTTATGGAAAAAATAAAAATCTCATCTCTGTTTTTTAATCCGGTACACTATGGAACCCAATCCCACAACATTTTCACCCCATTCTTTCCGTCAAACAAATGGAGCCTTAGTGAACAGACAACTTATATGACTCTTGGATGAGCCACACACCCTTACATGCACAAAGATGTATGAATTATACTCCTAGGTATGTGGAGAGGTAACTCTACATACTTGGAAGAGTATGAAAACATGAATCTATGCATAAGAGACATGTCCATAAATAAGGTTGTGCCTATATTAAAAGGCGCCTATACTAAAAGGTGTAATCATGATCGAGGATTTGGAATCTTCTATGAAGATTGAATCCTAGCCCAGACAGATAGACACAAGTCACAACCTTTCAAGCAGGTGTTTCTGAAAAAAGGGTGCCTTTTACCCAAAAAGAGGAAAAAAGAAAAAAGGGTGTCTTTTCTCTTTAAATAAAAGGAGTGGTCGAAATCCCAAGTCACTCAATTCTTGTTAACTCTCTTTCTCTCTTAAAAATGTGTGCTAGTTTGGTAAAAAAGTGTGTGCTTTAGTAACACTACATATTTGTCCTCCGAATTCCATTCTAGGGAGTTTCATACTTTCATACCATAGTTCGCTGACAGTTTTTTATCTTCTGGGTTTCAGCACAACTCCAACATACTCGAAAGAGCATAATAATCAAGTTCACAACTACTATCGGAGCCAACAAACTGTTATATCTTGAATGTCATTTTGTATTTCCCCGATTACATTACAAGGGCAAATATGAATTTTAATTACGAGGTGTCAAGTGCCACATCTCAGCCTACATTCACCTTGTACCTGTTGCGATAGTTACAAATTCAACACCGGCATATAAAAACACTTTGTGAAAGAAAGCAAATAAGTTCATTCTCTCATTAAGTTTAATTATCACTTTTTACAACACACCATCCAACTTATCTTATGAACAAACAAAAAAAAAAAAAACACACCCATTAAATTATCTTGTAAGAGTGTGCCTATTGAGGAAATATGGTCTATAATAGGAAATTACATTCCATCACTTTCAATGATAAAATAGAGCTTTGAAATTAAACGAGGGATGGTTAGTTGAGACATGCAGCTAACCATGGAAGGCTATTTAATACGGCAACTAGAAAACACCAAAAGTACAAACCATTGGAGGGGGCAGTGACTTCAATTGTACTCATAACATTGGACTATATTATGAGCACAATATGGATTTAGTTGAGTCAAAATGGTTGAAAGGTACCAGATTTAAGTTTGAAAGTACATCATCATCTATATTTATGGATAGTTTTTTTCTCTGAGCTCAAAATGCCAATTGATGAGCAACCAAAATAAAGTATCCTTCCTTCTTTACAATTTTCACATAATAAAAAAAAAATTAAGACCTGCTTTGATATCCAACAAAAAAGTGAATAGATTCCAACTCCATTGGTCCAAATCATGCATATGGAAATCTATGAAGCATTTTTTTTTTAACATACTTTGTAATAGGTTCAGGTTAGCTACCCAGTGATTCCTAGCAAGTCAAAAGAAATAACAAGTAATCGCAAAGATAGATTTTTTTTTTTAATACAACTAAAGAAGTAGGTTTAGAAATTCATGTTGTATCAGTAGATCAGAAAGTAAAGTGAGTATTGAGGAACCTTGGAGGTGCCCTGTCTTCAAACCTAATCATCCAGTTGCCCAAATTCTTGTAGAGAAGGGACACGATAGGAAAATATGTCAGTCTGATTCTCTTTCTTTTTACAGGAATAGCGTAAATCTTCAATAGACAAAAAAATTTTGAGTCTATCCTTTATTGCAAGTTTCAATAATTAAAAAATCAGGTTTTATGACTCAACTCGCCTTTTAAAAAACTTAGTGATTCATCTTGGTCAAACCTAGTTAAGGCAAATCACATTTTTTTTAAAAATATAGTAAGGCCAAATGTTCTCTGTGCCAGGGGCGCAGGCTGCGCCCAAACACATGAGGGTGGGCGAAATGATCACCCTGTCCCCCTGAATGGTAGACCCATGTGTCCAGACACAGGCTGCGTTGCGGCACAGAGAACATCAGCCCATATAATAAATAGATATAAATTAATAAAAATTAAGAAAACAAATGAAGTATATGAAAAAAAAAAAAAAAAGAAAGAGAAAATTGCAGCCATGGGTAGAGGATCCGAATTGGATACATGGGTTACCAAATTTCAATTAGTTTTTCAATTTTAAGAAAAAAAATAAAAAAGATAAATTGCTAAGTCAGCAAAGGATCTGGTCACGCTCCATCTTCTCTCCCCTCTCCCTCTCTTGCAAACGTAATGAATTTGCTTTCATGCTCTGAATCACAATGGAAACATTAACAATAACTTCTTGAAACTGTTTTCTTTCTTCTATTTTCACCCAATCATGAGATCATTTATAATTAGAGTAAATGAGCTCCTGAAATTAACTCGATGTGCATATATAATCTATTTATAAAATCTGGTTGTCCAAGATACATCAGACGTGGGTCGCTAGTGGATGTGAGAGAGAGAGAGAGAGAGAGAGAGAGAGAGAGCTTGTCCAATACAATTCAAACAGTCCAAAATGCCTCCATCTTTACCTGGTTTATTAGTCATGCCAAGAAGGAGAAACAACAAGAAAGAAGAGATTGAAGCATCAATGTTGCTAACTACCAGGGTGTTGGAAAGGCACTAAGGGTTGAGTTTTTTCTCAACTAAGCAAACTACTAGTTTTAGAACTCTTGAATTTAGGGCCTCGAGGTTGTTTATTGTTTTACTCAATTCAAGTGAGTTAATTTTATGAGTTTTCAAAAATAATCAGACTCCGCTTTATGTTGTGACTCGGGTAAAAGAACCAAGTCTCATACTTGACTCTTTATCAGGTTTTCCAAAATATTAACTAGACTCGGATGACTCGATCAATTCAAAACCTAGTTTTTCAACTATTTCAGCTCAATCTTTTATAGTATTTTCTCTATTTCACCTAAAAAAAAATTTGTTATAAATCGAAAAAAAAACCTCCTTTTTGAATTTGTGTCTGATACGGAATGATACGAAATGATCCGTAACGTATGATATCTGTATAGCGTGTTTGATACTACCCCTCATACGGCCCATACTTGAGGATGTTGCGTGTTCACTCTGGTTCATGCCGGATTTGGATCCTCTATTGTTGAGCTGTCCGATAGGACCGTGCTGCCATAGCACTACGTGCAAAGACCGCCTTACCCCTACTCGGGTAGGGCGTTTGGACAGGGGTAAGATAGACATTGCACGCAACACCGTGTCTGGGCAGCACGGTCTTGCCGGGCAACACGGCAGTAAAGGATCCAAATCCGTCCATGCCATGTCCGAAACGGAAAAACAAAAGACAACGAGAGACACGCGCGAGAGAGAGAGAGAAGCCCCTGTTTTGTCCGAGAGGCAAACGAAACAATACGGTGAGCCACGCTTCGTGTATAATCTTCTGGTGTGAGTGTGACCATTCGATGGGGCTATGGCTAGAGGGATTATTCTTATCCAACGGTCGTTAAGGCGATCTGGTGGTCTCGTGATTTTAAATGTCGAAGCAGAGCGGTTTTCGCTTTTATTCACTTTCAATTGTAGAGTACTAGTAGCGGAAAGAAACTTCTCTCGGGCCACTGTGGATGCAGAGAGAGAGAGAGAGTGAGAGAGCGGGTGAAGAGTAGTAGACTGGTGGTAATATGGAGTCGGAAGAGCAGAGCAAGCAGTTGGAGACGGGGAGAGCAGAGAGATCGGTGTGGCTGATGAAGTGCCCGTTGGTAGTGTCGAAGTCATGGCAGGCCCATTCTTCCGACTCTCACCCCGTCGCCAAGGTCGTCCTCTCCGTGGATCCTCTTCATTCTGACGATCCCTCTTCCCTCCAGGTAATTAATCTCTGTGGTTGGTCTTTGGAAGATGAAACCAACTTTCACGAATCTTTAATATAGCTGCCCTTCACAAGTATTGGAAATTAGAGCTGAATTACCTAGTACTGTGCTATCATGATTTGTTGCAAACTAGTTTAGTGAATTACGTGATGGAACGGAGCAATTTCCTTCTTTATTCCTTCTGTACAATTGCAGCAAATTTCTGGCCTGATTGCTGTGTTAGAAACACTGAAATAAGGGGAAGGATTCTAGTCGATGTAGAATAGAATCACTTTCTGCTTAATAGCGGTGGATCAAACTGAATCTGTTTATTTTATGGTTGGCGGATTATGACTATCAATAATCAAGTTAATCGAGTTTACTTCTCAACCACATCGTCCTGTTGTTCGGTGTCAGATCAATTGAATTTCAGTGATGTTTCAATTGTGAAAATCACAGAGTACTGGTTATTGTAAAAGGTTATGGTTGGAAAATTTTAAGTCATTAAGATCTCAAGTATACTGGTTGGTCTACAATATGAGAGGTAGTTGATGTTAGGCTGCTTTCTTCCTGCCTCCAAAGGGAAGATACGACAAACTGTTGTATGTAACACCATTAGCACCTTCTCATATGATTCAAAATGATTTTGTCCCTTTTTTTGGTTTGGGGAGAGAAGGTTGGGTTAGGATTGATGTTGAGTAAAACAAAAATGCAGTCTCTGATTCTCTGTATTTAGTAAAGAGGAGACCGGGGCATTCACTGGACATATTTTCTTCCCTGTTTGATTTCACAGCCATTTTACGTCAAATGACATTTGGCAATCCAGGCTGATAAGTTAGTGTGGTATCTAGATATCTCGTGACCGTTTGGGTCTGTCTTCAACTCCAATGATATAGGAAGTTTCTTAAAGCCCACAAACATGTGATTCAGATGGTTCTACTAATTAAAGTGGCATCTCACTGAAGATCCATCTGTGTTTGTCAGTGATCTCTTTCTGATTTATGAAAATATCTTCAAATTTCTAAGCTGCCCCACTATTTCTATCTAAATTTTCAATTTTGCACTAGGCACAGGGCTACACCCATATTAGATCAACATCATCCAGATTGTCTGTCTAGTATTCTAATTTATCTTACAGTTTCTACTGTATTTGGTAGTACATGATTAGTATTCCCTATTGAACAAAATGGAGAAGTTCAATTGTTTGGTTTGCATTGATATATATATGATCTTCGTCCACCCTGATTCATGGTGCTACATGTGCCGTCCTGTTGCTTTTGCTCTAAGAAAGCTTAAATAGGCATAGCTTGCCTGATTCTTTAAATTCCTGCTCAAAACTCAAAATTAAACAACTCTACTGGCTGGAGGAAAACCAACCTCATTGGAAGCTGCAGAATGGGAGAAGCAAAAGGGGATTTTTGGCCATATGCCCCACTAACTTGCAATAGCTGAAGTAATTTAGTGTCACTGAGGCTGGTAACAGGCTCAGGTCCAAAGGAGAATAATTGTGAAACTTGGGACAGTAAAAATAAATCGCTGAACTTAACAGTGAAAGATATATGCCAAACGGTAAGTTGTGGGGATTCAATAAGATATAACAAAGGACAGAATCAAAGATAAGAACATGTAGCAACAAGGGAGGTCAGAATAGCAGGTTACCAGAATAGGAATGTTAGACGAATACAAGAGAAGACAGATCTGAAGTTATGTAACTTAGTTACAGAATATAGGAGAAGGCGAGAAGGTGACTGACTTGCAACTGTGAAGAATACTTGCCATGTACTCTGCTAAACTGCACCTATGACAGTAGCGAAAGAGAGGCAAAAACAGGATGTTGATTGGGAATAATAGGAGGGGATAAAGGGGAGGTCAATGGAAGAGAGAGAAGAAAGAAAGGAGAAGATTAAGGAGGCAGCAAGGTGAAGCAAGGGTGGGGAAAGAGATTAGAACAAGCGGGGAGAGAGAGAGAGAGTGAAAAGAGATCGATTGGGGAGGGGGAAGAAGAAGGTCACACACACACAAACTCTTTCACAAAGAAAATATAATATTTCAGTCAAATCAGTTGATGGGGTGATTACAACTATTTATAAGACTTCAAAATATGAAAACAGCAATCTAAGCTGAAAATAGAAACTAGGATTAACTACTTTCCAAAAGGGTAAGACAAAAAAATAGAAACTTCTGACACTAAGACTGACTTGTGATAGACTTTTGGCCCCACGACTCCAGTAACAGTTACTAAAAATTTAAAGAAAGTACAAAATTGTCACCAACAATTAAAATAATCCCTGACTAATATAGCTACTACTTTTGGCCCTTGTATGGACCCAAAACTGAACCCATCAGCTTGGGCTTTAGACTGGATTTCTTGGGCTTTGGTTTTCAAAATCTATCAATATCGGTCCATCCAATGTAATGCCTCTGCATCAAGCTCAGGTGGTCCATTCAGCGTAAGGCATGTCCATTTCTTTGCCCTCAGTCTGATTAAAATAATCCCTGAATGATGAATGTTGAAGACAGTAGAATAACTATGGCAA
This sequence comes from Telopea speciosissima, assembly GCF_018873765.1. Lineage (NCBI taxonomy): Eukaryota > Viridiplantae > Streptophyta > Magnoliopsida > Proteales > Proteaceae > Telopea > Telopea speciosissima. Next base: position 840,262 of record NC_057920.1, read on the forward strand.
GCTAGAGTCCCACTAGTTGCCCAGCCTTAGGAGTCCCACCTAGGCCCGCTATAGGAATCTCACCTAAGCCCTCTTGAGTCACACAAGAAAATAATCAGATTGTTTGCTGTAAAAATTCACTGGGTGCCTTTGAGAGCAGCCCATGATTTGCATTATATAGGAGTGGGGGAGGCTTTAAAAGCCTTGAGTACATTAAGTAGCATTAAAGTAGACTCTTAGAATTCCAAAGCCCCTTTGGAATTCCCCATACATAGATACCAAATCCTAGACATGGAAAACTACCCCCAAGACCTAGAAATAAAACCAATAAAACATTAAAGACATAATACATGAATCTAGGAATATGAAAAGATTAACACTAGACTCTAGACTAATACTTAGAAAAATTAAAAGACTTAATTAACAACCTAGGAATAGGAAAAGGCTTATAAATATGCCTAGGAAATATGAAAATAAACTACTACTAAGCCTAATCCCATATGCCTCCCTTGTACCCACATTTTAGGCCCATTAAAGTGGCCTATTACAAAGAAAACACATGGAATCAAAGGTCAATGCATACATAACCCCACCCAAGGCTTATTTCCAATTAAGTAAGCCCATTATGTGACTTATCTGCATCAATTACCAGGCTTCTGCAGTCGTCTTCCTCGACAGATCTCACTCTAGGTAGCTCTCACTTTAGCGGTAGGTAGCCATTTCCAAGCGGCTCCACTCTGCTCCAGGATTTTTATCTGGTGGCAGGTAGCCCTTTTCGTGACTCGAACCTGTGACGTAGTGACTGGCTCTAATACTAAATGTTAGACATGGAAAACTACCCCCAAGACCTAGAAACTAAAACCAATAAAACATTAAAGACATAATACATGAATCTAGGAATATGAAAAGATTTAACACTAGACTCTAGACTAATACTTAGAAAAAATTAAAAGACTTAACTAACAGCTTAGGAATAGGAAAAGGCTTATAACTATGCCTAGGAAATATGGAAAAAAAAACTACTACTAAGCCTAATCCCGTATGCCTCCCTTGTACCCACATATTAGGCACATTAAAGTGGTCCATTACAAAGAAAACACATGGAATCAAAGGCCCAATGCATACATAACCCCACCCAAGGCTTATTTTGAATAAAATAAGCCCATTATGTGACTTATCTGCATCAATTCTCCCCTGCTTGAAAAAAACTCGACCTCGAGTTTTGTAGAGGCAAGGAATAATCTTCATGTGATGAAAGTGTAGCTTCAACCCTTAATAAAATTTTGGTAGCTCACAAACATAGGGAATGAAGTCTGCGAGATGTGGTCCTTTCTCCTCAGAGAACTTTGGTGGAATCACGAACTCTATATGCTCAACATCTGGATCAATCTTAATTACAAAGTGTGTAACTACAGATTCTTCATAAACTATTTCACTATTCTTGATCTCAATGGTGGAAAACGTATCCTTAGAAATCTTCGGATTTGCATCAGCAATCTTTGCTTCAATGGAAGTGTTGAACTTATCGATCACTTTCTCATCTATTGTTTTAGCTTGGTCTTTTGCTTGAATTTCTTTTGTTTTGTGTAGTTCACTTTCTTCAACATAAGCTGTCTCAATAGAATCTTTGATCTGTTCAACTGTCGTTGACAATGCTTCAATCACTGTTTCTTCTTGTGTTGATCCAGTCGGTTCTTCTAGTGGTTGCACGGTTGGTGTGGTCATTACAGGCTTTAATCCTCTCAAAACTTGAGTCTTGCGTAGATGTGAGGGTCTTAGGATACAAATATTGTCAATTGGATCAATCTCACCCTTTCACTGTTCTAGTCAATCATGACCAACTCTAATAATTCTCTTTGAACTTGGAAAAATTCGGCATTGAGCACTGTCATAGTAAGAAGTCATTTCAAATTCAACGATCACTTGATTGGCAGGCTCAATAACTATCTCGGCTGTCTGAGACAACATATCCACAATGTATTATGAAATGGTGTTGTCACGCTATCGTTCACCAACAACCAACAAGGCTATTCTTCCATTAGGTAGTCGAACTCCAGTCTTGAATATGAAGGGATTTGAATCAAGGTTGGTCTCGCCTCCAGCCATGCTCTGATACCAATTGATGCGAACCCGAGAGGGTAAGCAAGCCAAGATCGAATTTGGAAGAGAATAAGGATAGGTGTTGGACAACTTGGGCCAGATTTGGTTAGTTTTGATCCTGCTGTGTTGTTGTTGAATGATGAAGGTGGAAATGGTGCAAACGGTGATGGATGATGAATGATGAATGTTGAAGATAGTTGGATAACTTTGGCAAGCTAGAGTCCCACTAGTTGCCCAGCCTTAGGAGTCCCACCTAGGCCCGTTGTAGGAATCTCACCTAAGCCCTCTTGAGTCACACAAGAAAATATTCAGATTGTTTGCTGTAAAAATTCATTGGGTACCTTTGAGAGCAGCCCATGGTTTGCATTATATAGGAGTGGGGGAGGCTTTAAAAGCCTTGAGTACATCAAGTAGCATTAAAGTAGACTCTTAGAATTCCAAAGCCCCTTTGGAATTCCCCATACATAGATACCAAATCCTAGACATGGAAAACGACCCCCAAAACCTAGAAACTAAAACCAATAAAACATTAAAGACATAATACATGAATCTAGGAATATGAAAAGATTAACACTAGACTCTAGACTAATACTTAGAAAAATTAAAAGACTTGACTAACAGCCTAGGAATAGGAAAAGGCTTATAAATATGTCTAGGAAATATGAAAATAAACTACTACTAAGCCTAATCCCGTATGCCTCCCTTGTACCCACATTTTAGGCTCATTAAAGTGGCCCATTACAAAGAAAACACATAGAATCAAAGGCCCAATGCATACATAACCCCACCCAAGGTTTATTTCCAATAAAATAAGCCCATTATGTGACTTATCTGCATCACTGGGCTTCGGACCGTCAGTTCAGAAACCCTGAAGGAGTTATTTTTTCTGGCAAAACCTACAAATTTAAATTCTTAAAAATGTTCTTTACTCTAGGAATTTCATTCTGTTCCGAGAGGTGTGGGCATTTAAGTTTATTCTTGTTTGTTATCCCATTTTCAAGTATCCAGATTGAGTTTAAGATTTGGTGTTAAATTTGTTTTTGAGATTCATTTTCTTTGTGAATCACTTTTTCTGTTTCTTTTACACATTTTTAATTGATAATCAGTTCACGATGGAATTGGCTGGCACTGAGTCTGCAAATATGCCCAAGAACTATTCCTTGAATATGTTTAAAGACTTTGTCCCAATGAGTATTTTCTCTGAGACAAATCAAGGTGAGGATAATGTTTCTTCCTCTTCTTCTTCTAAAACAATTGATATTTTATATTCATTTCAATGAAATATTAGTTGAACTTTTATTATCATTTTTTTTAATCTTCAGTTTATGTCTTCTCTCATAATCCTTGGAAAATGTGACAATTCAATCTTCATTATGTGATTTCTAAGGTTTAAAATATTGAAAACAGCCCAAATGTTTCATATTGTGTCTCATATGTATACTTTGTATGGTTCATTTCAGTACTTATATGCATAGATTACATGGATGTGCATGGTTACTGTTGGTACACACATAAATATGCACGTATAATCTTTATTTTTGGAATTGTGCAAAAATAACTGGGAGATGAATCAAATGAAAAGTAGCATTATCTGATATATCTATTTTGATAGTTGTTATCTGGTTGGGTATATTCGTTAGATTTCCTTCTTTAACTATTGTGGAGCTTGGAATTAGCTTCCATTGAATTGATAAATTATTCAACTGGGTTTACAGACGAGAAATTAAGTGGCTTTCTTCCATAGTTGTCAAGGCGTCGCCTAGGCGCCTAGTTGCCTAGGCAAGTCACATTATGTGAGTCCCATGCCTTTTCCACTAATGTCACCTTAAAAGGACCCTCACGTTGTAGGCCTTACAGGATTTAACACTGAGCATATACATGCACATAGACAATCACAAAAAGAGAAATGAGTATGAAGCCTTCTTCATTCTGTATGAGTTGAAGAAAGTGGAAAATACACGAGCATCAAAACTTTTCTTCAAGTCATGTCCAATATGAATTGTGAAATATTTACTTTTGCAGGGTCATTTGGCTATCTTTCTGGATAGTGGATACACCATTATTAAGTTGTTTTCCACCAAAATGTGTTTCATCTTTCCATGGAAGATTGGACTGGAAAAGATATAGATAGTTCATGCTTATCAAAATGGAGCTCCAGTATTTCTCACTTCTAAGCCTGAAACTTAAGTTTCTTTGAGTGTTTCCAATTTTCAACCCCATATTCTCACGTTTAGCCAGGTCCTTGTTTTTAAACTAAACCTGACCATCAATTTTTGCTTCGTTTATTGTGCGGGAGGTTGCAGGAGTCATAGTATTATCTGTATAGAGGACTGCCAAAATGTGTAGTGGAGATGCCCAAATTTTCATACTGAGAATTTAAAGTTCCTGTCAAGGAAATGCACATTGTTCATTCAGCTTCCTGTGGTCTTCAAAAATATAGGAGGATCTAGGTAGAACTGCATGTTGGTTCCATAGGTGCTAGAAAATCTATTTAGCCAAAGGTGTGTGTATATTTGTGGATGCACATTGCTAGACATCAATATGCACATAGGGAGCTGGATCTTAGATAAACATTGTCACCCAGCTATTTCCTGAATTGATTGAGTACTGCACGATTTCTTGGTATTTTCTCTGAAGATCTTCAGAACTTCTTGTTGAGCTAGTAAAGCTAGCAAAACACTTTACAGGAGAATTATGACTTTTGTAGGAAGGGTTGCGGTTGAAGGAAAAGTGGAACATAAATTTGACATGAAGCCCCATGATGACAATATTGAAGAGTATGGAAAATTGTGTCGTGAAAGGACAAACAAATCCATGATTAAAACTAGACAAATACAGGTTGCTGTTTAACAGTTTAGTCTCCTACATGCTTGCAATTGAAGTTTATTTGTTGCCCTTTTTCATTGATTAATCTCTACTTCTATCTGGAAAGGTGATTGACAATGACCGTGGAGTACTTATGAGGCCAATGCCTGGAATGGTTGGGCTGCCCAATTCTAAGGTACTTATGTTTACTTTTGCCTTGCGTTAAATGTGTCATTGTGTTGACCTAATTGCCTGATATTTAGCTTCTGTCCTTCAAATTGTTCTTCTGTACTTCTATTTAAGAGTCCATCGTTGATTTTTTTTTCTAAAGTGAAGAAAGGAGACACCTTACTTATCCTTGGTAAAGCAAAGTCACTTTATTAAAAGAAATCAATTTACTCCTTCAAGACCTAAATTGTGGAAGGGTAAACGTCTTAAAGATCCCATCACTCATTGTTTACTGTAAAAGAATTTCTTTATATGGAGTTTTTTGCTGCAATTTGGTCAGGATAAGAAGAAAGCAACACCTGTTAAAGGATCAGAAATGAAAAGAACAAGACGAGATCGTGGGGAACTGGAAGACATTATGTTCAAGCTCTTTGAGAGGCAACCAAACTGGGCATTAAAGCAGCTGGTCCAAGAGACTGACCAGCCTGCGGTATGTTCTTATATGGCTCATCTTTCGCATGATTTTGCAAGAGCAATAAAATCATGAGTCACTCTTGGGAAGCAATGCTTGCCATGAGTGAGTTATATGCTTATTTCTTCATATGAAGAAACCCCTAATACTGATGAGAGGGAAAAAAAAATAATACTGAGAAAGATACATGGAAAGTGATTTCAGAAAGAATCTTTTTATGTCCTTCCACCTCTCTCTCTCTCTCTCTCTCACACACACACACACACACTTCCTGACAAGTCAATTATGTAATTGAATAGATGCAGTTTCTACACACACACACACACTGACGAGCCAATTATGTAATTGAATATATACAGTTTCTTCTGTTACTTATATGCACTACAATACTTTCCACCTCATCCTTATGATACAATGGTCCTTCCAAAGATGATAGGGGCTTGTGAGAATCTCAGTAATTAGATCTTTCGTGGAACTTGCGACCTCTTCAATTTCTGATTTTCTCTTTCTTTGCAGCAATTTTTGAAAGAGATATTGAATGAGCTGTGTGTGTACAATAAGAGGGGAACAAATCAAGGAACTTATGAGCTAAAGCCGGAATATAAAAAATCCGCTGCGGATATTGATGCTGAATGAAGTATTTTAGGGGTAAACTCAACTGATTATGAATGCTAGCATGACATACTGTTTCAAGGAAGGAGAGCTTCACCTTAGGGGTGACTACATACTCTGAGATCTGTGAAGTAATAATGACCCTTGAGGTGAAGGAAGAATCTAGAATTAAAACAGGCCATCAGGGAATAAGAGGGGCATACAGAATGAATCTTATTTTTCTGGAGTATAGCCCATCTGATGCTCTGTCTTGGCTGCCCACATCACCCCCAACGTAAATTTTAAGTGCATGATGGCCAGTGAAGGGTTAGTAAAGCTGAGTCCCGCCCAGTTTATCAGATGTCTTGAACTGGTTCCCCTTTGTTATGAACAAGGAGGATCTAATGGACTCTTAGTTTTTTTTTTTTTTGGGTGATTGTTATGAACTGGTTTTTTATCAGATGTCTTGAACTGGTTCCACTTTGTTATGAACAAGGAGGATCTAATGGACCCTTAGTTACTATTTCATAGTTGAGTTGCTAGAGTTATGAAAGCTTACCTTAAAGAGAGAGGGGGGGCGGGGAGGGAGGACTACAACAAGCTTCACTGTCTAGGTTCTTGAAGAGGACACTTGCTCAGGACAGGTCAGATGCAACTAAATGTTCATCAAAGTCTCATACCAACTACTTCAGAATGGTATTGTGAATTCTGTTTTTGTTTCCCTTTGTTCTTTCATAAATTCCATTTGGTGTACATGCAAAAGTTGGACCAGTCTTCAAAGCCTAATGACCTGAGCCAACGGTTAGGCCTAGGCTCAGGTCCAAACCCTTTCTTTGTGGTCAGGCCATCTTCTTTGTATGAAGTTGTTGTATGGATTCTTCATTTTGAGCCATTTCCCCATCATCCTTATATCATCAGCTCATTGCCCTTCGAATCTTTTTATTCTGAAGTTACTATATTAGTCAATTGCATTGTTAATCATGCTTTTACTAGTGATTCCAAACTGTTATTACTGTTGCTTACTATAGAAGACTCTTTAAAAATCACATAAAGAAACATAAATATTCATCACTTTTCCTTTGGAGCCAATGTGCACTACTTTACTATCTAGGTAAAATGATCACATGCATGCATAATCATACTATTATAAGAAACATGAGAAATTTTTTTTGAAAATACGATTAGTCAGATAATTAATGAAATTGTGACCCTAAAAAGATAATCTAGATCTAGATCCTGCTCAGTAAATTTTGTATAACAATGACCTAGTTTGGGGCATCTCTAAAAACCTAGTATTGCTTATGAAATCTCTTCCAAGAGTGCTAGAGCACTGCATCATTGAATAAAGTGCTAATTATTTCTTTTAATTATATGTTACTATGTGTTTTACATCATATGTTTAATTTCTTCAATTTATTTGGCAGTTACAAAATAAGACAATTGTGACAGGACATTTTAAATCTAACTATGTGACTACAATACTACCCTTGCTTAGAAAAATAATATAGATATGTCAAGATTTTATTATATATCATTTAATAAAAATAGAATATTTTCGATGATCATTGCACTACCATCCATCAATGTGAATCTATACATCCCACCAGTGGGATACCAAAATCGGGGACATTTTTCAAACTTTCATTGCAATAGGAGACTAACTACTTCATAGTAATGAGATAGTGAAAAGGGGGTCACCTTGTTTAATACTCTTTCAAAGGTTCTATAATGCTTCCCTTGAAGGAGGGAATGGAGCTGGCCGGCTACCATTGAAAAGATACCATAACGTCGACATGTACAGTTGCTAGACATGTACATTAAGACAAAACGAGCTCCCTTTCTTGTGTATAATGATTACTCGCATTCCGCCGACAAGTGTGGTGATCACTTCAGAGTCACGAAATTCCTCGCGATAAAACCACATTATGTTGTATAATCTTAGTCATCTTGTAGTCACACCTATAACCTGATTAAGATTATAAATTGGGCTTATCCACGCAGCTTAGGTACCACCTCTATATACCCTCACACACATGATGAACCCTATCTATAATTGTCTGCAAGTAGGGATTTGTATAGATGTTAAGGATGGAGGAAATGAAGAAGTTGAAGGGAACTAGTTTTATCCTGAAACACACTAAACATACTTAAAACTACAAGCCTAATGGAGTTGGGGGGCAACTTGTTACTTTTGAGGAGACTCAAAAGAAAACATAATGAAGAATGAGTACAAGCCATTCAAGTAGTAATAGTTGAACTTGTATTTGAAGTGTCTTGACTAAACTATCACTGTGTGAGGAATTGTCACCCACTGATACGTCAGTGCTGCTGTTACTTGTCTAACACACAGGGAGAAGGATGAAGATCTTGAAAATGACCTAATAGAAATCCCATCCACCTTGTTATCTAAAGCATCTTCCCCTGTCCCAAGATTCCATTGCTATCTTCTCAAAGTGAGAATTTGGGATCAACTTGACATGAACTTCATTTGGTGATGATGGTGGCCTCTGGTTTCTGCTTTTATGGGGCCCCTCTCTCCTTGGTGCGCTGTAAAGGCAAAGTGTAATGGAGATAGTCACTCCAATGAACGAAGGATGTCAAAGGCACATTGGCCCCAATAAATGGAGAGATGGAGAGAGACGCAATGACTAGATATTTAGAAAGTCACGAAGGCATTTGAGGGGTAGAGAATCAAATGACCAAGTTGGAAGCATTTGGATCAACTTGGTACATGGTGGTGGGATCTTGTTCATGCTTCTCCTCTTTTATGGAGCTTGGATCTACTCTCAGCGTACGTGGGGGTAACTATTCTCCACGCACATCCATATTTAGACACATGTTCTAGGTTCTTTAAACAGAAATGACAACTCTTTATTATCATTTTGATGTATATTTAAGTTTAGGTATGCCGAAGCTACACATGAGGGGGAATGTTGAGATGCTGAGAGTCATAGAATTAGTTTCAGATCAGTTTATTCATGATGCAGTAAGAATCATGGGGTTAGATCTCATTCTAGCGCTCACGACCCTAGAATCCCCGAGGTAACGAAAACCCTAATGCCAACAAGGAAGAAGAGCAAACAAAGCAATTAGGTTATAAACTTTAAGATGATTTTATTTCATCCAAAACGATCCTTATATAAAGAGGTCAGATTACAACGGAAAATGAAACCCAAATAAAATAGAAAACAAAATAATATAGAAAAATAAAATAAGATAACTAATATCCTGAAATCGTGCACCAAATTTCAAAGGCTGCGTACACTTCTCAAACATGCGAATTTGGCTTCGAAAAGTCATTCCAACGAATGAATTCGGTGGACAACTTGTCGAGCATTGATTGTCCTTTCCGAAAAGATAGTATGACTCCCCTAATTCCATCTTGACGAAATATTATGATCATCCAAAATCGAATTAAAAAAGTTAATATTTTTGACCTGATCGGATAGACTTTTGCCTCTTTCCCTACATCAATTCATGTCGTAGGTGCCTTTACATAAACGATCCCTCTCCATCTAATGTCTTGAGATTTTGGGTTGCACCTCGAACACCTTCTCCTTTACCTCTATCTATTTACCCCACCTCTTATTCTAGAAGATAGAGTAAAAAGATCTTGAGATGAATCCGCATATTATCTCTATTCCATTCTTCTTCCCTTCTTAATTAGGGATGGTTTAAATACTTTTTGTTTATTAATTATTTATTTCTTTTGAGGAGAAGTTTGGAAGAGACAGCTTGGAAAGGGGTAAAGTGATGAACCCATCATTGTTCTTCCCCGTTGGTTTTTTATTTTTTTCACTTCGGCCGCTGGCAAGAGAGCTAGGTAGCACTGAGAAGATTTGAAGTCAGATCTATTACCATATAAAACAAAATTTCATTTTTACGGTAAAAAAAAAAAAAAAAAAAAAAAACCAAGAAGGATAAAAGACAAAAAGAAAGTGCGGTTTATCAGGTCTGAATTAATATACGCATGCGTGGAGAATAGGTTGTTCTCGACGTATGTGGAGTTGGGGGACTCCTCTCTCTCTCTCTCTCTCTCTCTCTGTGGTGCATTTTAAAGGCAAAAGCATAATGGAGATAGTTACTCCCATGAACCAGGATATCAATGGCGCATTGGACCATGTTCTTGATGACCCATAAAATGGGCAGAGAGAGAGAGAGATTTAAGGAGTCACAAAGTCATTAATTGATTTTGAAGTGTAGAGAATAAAGGATCAAGTTGGGAAGCATTAATGGGACTTCAAAGCTGAGTATAGAATGGACCACATTAGCACTGGTAGAGCCAAGATCTAGAGATTTAGTTCTTCAAATTTCATTCTGAATTAGATGATCATAACCATATGAACTACATTCTTGATCACCCCCCCTCCTCCCTGGGGTTCTCTATTCTCATAAGGGTAATAAGTTAGATATATATAACCCTGTGAGTGTGGTGTGTGTTGTGTATATCCGCCTTTCCATGGTCCTAAAAGTCGGTTAACCTTTTGGGATTGGTGTGTGATTTGTTTGATTACATTTTCATCAGAAAAAAGAAGAGGTGTGTGGGTTTAGTTCCACATCGGGTGTCTAAGTGTGGTGTGTGTTGCGTATATCTGCCATTCCACGGTCCTAAAAGTCAGTTAACCTTTTGAGATTGGTGTGTGATTTGTATGATTACACTTTCATCAAACAAAAAAAAAAAAAAGGTTAGATATAACCCCGCCTCTAGGGAGAAAAAGAAAGGTTAATATATAAAACAATATTAAAATAGAAAAAAAATAATCCATGATATATATTTTCTTAGGACTTGTAACTTATATGACTTCGAATAGAGCTGAATGGAGAGTAATGATCCATATAGCCGACCTCATTTAATTAAGATAAGACTATATATATTGTTGTTTGATATATACTTTCTTAGAGTGAAAGCTTCTTAACTTGCTTAGTATGATCAAAGATAATAATACATCATAGGTTATATGAATCAATATGTAAAATGATAGGGAACATTGCAAGCAACATGAGATCCAATAATGATCTTTAATGGAGAAATCAGGTTAGTGATGTTATGAAAGAAGTAGGAAAAGAAGGAAAAAAAAAAAAAAAAGGGAATCAAGTTTGTCTTGGTTCATTTTTAAGAAATTCCTTGTATTATTGTTGGATGTGACTTTAATGGCAAACAAGAACTTGTACAAGAAGGAAAAAATATGGCCCTTGACGGGATAGAAAATCTCAATTTTGTGATATTATGATGATTTATTGACACTGTAGTATCGTCTGAAATTGAAATGGCCAAACAAAAGCTCCTGATCACACTCTCACACATCGGTAGTGCTTTTCTTCATCGATCCACTGTTTAGAAACCCAAATAAGTCTAAGTAGTATAATCCAAGGAAAGGGGACCTTTGGTTTACTTCCAAACTTCCAGGTCTCACTCACTCACTCAAAAATAAATCATCTTTTTTTTAATTCATACAACATTGAAGAGTGACAGCCCTATCACTGTAGAGTGGAAAGAAAAACAACCAAAAAGGGCCAATTTTACTCTATCTCTGGCGTATGGATTGATTCATTACTCCCATACTAAAGCTGTTGCTTATCTATAGATTTAATTTCTTCTTCATTCTTCCAAATCTTCCACTTCAAGACCCAAAAAATGTTGGGAGTTTAGTTTCACATTGGCAACTAATTAACATATAATCTTCCCTTTTATATCTGAGAGTTTTTTCATCTATCAGTTTGAACTTTTAAGATAGAAACTTTACATGGTATCAAAGCAGGTTTTCATCGTATCCACTTATTAAAAAATAAAGCGATGAAAAAAGAGTACTTATAGAAGCTCTCGATCATTAATAAGGTGGTAACCATCCATGCTCTAGAGAATCAGATGAACACACCATGGAGAAAATTTTCCTTTACTTTCTCCTAAAAAACAACTCTGATTTGTACTTTGACAGCCATGCATGCATGGTTAGGAGAGAGAGAGAGATTCAATCTTCTATGCATGGTGGCCCAAGTACTCCAAGAACACACCATGTGCATGATTTGGATGCTTCTTCATCAATCACCATTCATCTTTCTTTCTTTCCTTCCACAAAGTAATTGATATGGTGCATGGGTTTAGACTTTGACCTTTTTTAAAGGGATTAAATAGGACAATAATCCAGATAAGTACTCACCATAGCTGGAGTGCCAGATGGAATCTTTTTTCATCTTTTTGAGCCTATCAAACAAGTGTGGGGATAAAATGGGAAGCCCACTATGGACTCTTTCTTAAGTCTTTGGACTCTTCTTTACACCTTTTCCTATAATTTGAAAATCTTAACTTTATTTTACAGATACATCCTTTTCATAAAAAAAAATTAAATATAGGGATAGATATTTCTACACCAATAGTGTAGAAAATAACATCTCCACATCAATGACACTTTTTGCTAAGTTGGTTAAGCCCCTTTTTCCTTGTGGTCTCGAGTTCGAGTCCCCCACCCCTATTTGCAGTGCAACTCTTGCTATTTGATACCAAAACTCAAGCCCATTTGTACTCTTATCTCTCCTTTCATTTTGTCCTCATCGGTTTCTCACTACTTGGAACCTCACTTAGGCTTTCTACACACATTGTAACCATGTTGTACCCCTTGAACTCTCGCTTAGATCCTCAAATCTTTGATTCTCACTACATATCATGGTAGACACCTCTCTCCTTTAGTAGAACTCCTCTTTCACTCTATTTTCTTGGAGACTCTACCTTCTTAAAAACTTCACTTTTTTGAGGATTCTACCATCTTCTATTCTTTTGGAAGACTCCATCTCATCCACTCTCTCTATCTAGGTGTCTTTGTACTTTCCTCGTTAGAAAACTCTAATTGACAATCCAATCGGACCGTTGAACCAAACCCATCAATTGGTCTAGATAAAAGACAACAAACCCAACAATCTAGGCATTGAGATATTGGAAAATGAAAATATAAAAATTATTGTTTTCCATTGATTGGAATGTGAGGTTAGCATTCTTGATTAATTGATGAGGAGAAAGTTATTCCACACCCCCAGAGGATGGTTGACCCACCCACCAACCTAGGGTTCACAAACCTCTATAGGATTTTAGTGTTGTCTCGAAACACCCTTACAATGCCCCCTCCCGCCCATTCCACACCCGGTGTGAATGGAATTTCATTCAAAATAATATGCAAAATTTCTATCGGAACAACTAAAGACAGACATAGATGACTGTAAGATGGAAACATAGTTCTTAAAAGTTAAAACCAGACGACTGGAATTCAAATAAAAAGTGTCTGGTTATAGTCTTTAGTGGTTTAATCTGATTCTGACTTCTGATAGATTTAAAGTCGAAACCAAGTCTGAAAAAAGTGCTGCTAAAACTGAGAGCACATGGACTTAGGGTTCGGGATCCCCTGCTGCCGCTGCCCATGCGTCAGGCCTGCACACTCATACAGGCAGGGGCAAAATGACCGCTCTACCCACTGCCCGAATATCCTGCCTGGTTGAGGTCCAGACCCTGTCTTGCTGGGTAGGCAGCAATAGAGGATCCAAATTATGGACTTAGCCACTTAGGTATTGGTTGTTGAGTTTTACGTGAAAGTAATTATCTCATGTATATCGATTATAAGTTTTGCCACTAAAATCTGAACTGTCACGTAACTGGGAGACCTGTAAACCACAAACTAAGAATTGAACAAGAGAGAGGATCGTAATAGGTTTCGAAGTGGACTCTGATGCTAAAGTCAATAATTCAAGCAACAATAGTGAAAGTTGGAAACTGAGTGATTAGTTAGGTGAGAGTAATATTTGTAGGATGTATGGCGATAGAAATGGGTATCATGTTAATTAAGTAAACTAAATTATTCCGTGGAAGATCCCTTGTCACAATGGTAGTTATATGAGGATAGCTCAAGCTTCGATGGATGACATCAATATTCAACTCAATCTCTCACTTTGAGTGGTGTCAATCAACCATAGCTGGGTCAATTTTAAGCATCTCAAAAAAAATTTAGGTACTCTCTCTTTAACAGTTAATTTTAAGGATGGATTCTGAACCTAAATGAAAAGTGTTTTTTTAATTTCAGGTCAAAATTTGATTTTTTTTTTTAAAAAAAAATTAGAAACTATATTGATATCAGTAGTAATAGCATGAACGAAAACCTTGCCAAAGCGTGGGTTGTCAAGGGACGACAAATTCACTTTATTTTTGTCTCTTTTTTTTTTTTTTCTCTTTCCTTAACATTATTATATAAACAAGATGTGTGAAAGGGGATTAATCTAATAATCTTAAGTGTTTGGTGGGACAGAAAGCTGAGAGAATTTCTTTTCTCACCTCTTTTTAGAGAGAAGTAAATCTTAAAAATGATGGCATGGTCTCAATCAAGCGAGCAACATGTCTCTTAAAGCTAGGAGACGATTTTAATTACCAAAACACAACCCACAGCATATCAACTTTGGGAGTGTGGGGATCCATATTAGTGGCAACACTTCATTAGGTTCCTCTTTATGTGGTCGACTTTAATGTTAATCCTCTTTAACTTAATATAGAAAATAATGCAAATAACCCACCCATTTCCCTAATTAAGTTAAGGGGAAGCGGCTTGTTGTAGGCTACGTGGCCTTTGCGTCAACATAGGGGCCAATGGGAATACATGGACGGATATCCAAGGGAAGGGGTAGGATGGTTATTTCATTGCCTCATGTGAGAGGGCACATGGGGTGCTGCTGGGTAGCGTTTCGTGTTTCTCTTAAGTCAAATAACATATTAATTACATTTCTGGCCAAGTCATCGAAGTCCCCTTCCTCTTCACAGGGAATGGGTTTGGATTGATATGACTTTCGGAAGAAACTCAATTTGTGATTCGATTGGTAAGATTGCCTTTTGTGTCGCTATCTCCCATATTTGGATGGAACGTAACCTACTCAGAAGATGGACGTCCAACTCTCGCTCTCTCGACAAGATTTAGAATGTCATCTTCTTTGATGTTTCATCTAAAATTAGTTCTCTTCCCCTCGTTGCTGTTAAGGATACCCCAAGGAATATGCTCATTGTTGTCTCCTGGGGTCTTCCTCTCTCCATTTTGTAGCCTAGCTATCTTTTAATTTTGGTTTGTTTGCCCTTGGGTTTGTATATTTCTTCTCCTTTCCTCGTAATTTAATTTTCATTCATCCAAAAAATAAAAAACATATTAATTAACGGATGCAATCCATTATACATATATATGGCTTTTTTTCTTTCTTTTTTGTTTCCTTTCCTTCTTCCACCTCCATGGTTTCAAAAATTGGGAAACGGATTGGTGAATCAACTGATCTAGATTCTAACCATTTCGATATAGGGAATCGAATTGGCTGATTCTTAGTCATTTTCTTCATAAAAATGATTGGATCGGACCAATTCCAAGATCGAACCCATTTGCAACACAAAATGACCTGGAATCGATTGGATCATACTTATTCAATTGCAATCAGTATTGACTGATTCGATCCTAGATTCCATTTTTGAAAACCTTGTCCACCCCCTTTGGTAGAAAAAGAAAGAGATCTCACATAATAACTTTCGATTGTCACCTAACTTCTGTTTATTAATAATGGATGCTTGGGATATCAATATGGATCCAGATCCTGTAGGGTGCACTGCCCTTAGCAGCTTGCGTGGCACAGACTCACAAAGACCACCTTATCCCTGTCCAAACGTTTTGCCCAAACGAGGTAAAATGATCATTGTGCACGCAGCCCAATCTACACCGCACAGACCGTTATAGGTAGCTGGGCCATAGACAATCTGAATTGTATATTTATACACTACTTGTACGGTGGATAATGCATGATAACATATTTAATTAAACACTAATATCCTTCTAAGTATATTAGAAAGTAGAAACCACAGCAATTTCCCTTTTTAGGAATACTGAGATTTGTGACTGTAAAATAATGGATTTTTGTAGAGAGAGAGAGAGAAGAAGAAGAAGGAGGAGGAGAGAAGCAGAGGAAGAAGCAGAAGAAGGAAGAGAAAGTGGTTTGTAAGGTGGGTAGGGTCAGGTGTTGATGGGGATAGGGCGCATGGCTTAGCAACCTCCCCTCGTGCGCGCTATCTATCAAGTATCAATGGCGGCTCTACAGTTCCTCATTTATCATCATTAATAGCATGCACACAAAACAGAGAACCTCGTAATTAACCCTCTCTCTCTCTCTCTCTCTCTCTTTCCTCTTTCCGCTTCACTCTCTCAAATACAGACTCACTCACTCACTCACACTGATCAAGAAGTCCACTAGTGTGATGGGTTGTTGTTGTTTAACCATTAAAATGAAAAAAAAGTTGAGTGGAAGAAGAGATGACGAATGTGGGAGACAATATCAAAAACAATTGAAACTATCAACAGTAGATTTAACGTCTTTTGAGGACCCCAATGTGTGTGTGGGACACCCTTTTTCCTCCATGGGACCATCACCCTTCCTCTATATTTACAACCCCTCTCCTTTCCCCTCCCTACCATCCTCCCTCCCTCCTTCTTTCAATTCCCCTGACTCTCTCTGTACTCTCTCTCTTCCTCTGTCCTTGAAGAGTTTAATGGCGGATAGTGGTTCAACGCCGGCCAAGAGAATGTGTTCGGTGCCTGAAAAGGCCAAGCTGCATATGGCCATGTTGGCCTTGCAGTTTGGTTATGCCGGCTTTCATGTGGTGTCTAGAGCAGCCCTTAATATGGGTATCAGCAAGATCGTTTTCCCTGTTTACAGAAACATCATAGCTTTGGCTCTGCTCATTCCCTTCGCTTATTTCTTAGAGAAAAGGCCACCGATGACAGCTTCTTTTCTTATTCAGTTCTTTTGCCTTGCTCTTGTTGGGTAAAGTTTAAATTTTTGAAAAACAGAAAAAAAAAAAAAAGAAAAAGAAAAATTATGGATGATTTAATTTAATTTATTTCTTTAACTTTTTCTTAATTGGGTTTGTTGGGAAATCTCAGAATAACAGCAAATCAAGCGTTCTACTTGTTGGGGTTAGAAAACACTTCACCCACCTTTGCCTCTGCTATACAGAACTCTGTTCCGGCAATTACCTTTCTCATGGCTGCCTTACTCAGGCAAGCACTTAAGAGCACCTTCTTCTTAACGACTATCTTTTAAAGATGAGTTCGGGAGAACCAAAACCAATCGTTGATTCTATTGATTCTTATTGTGTTTGTTGTTACAGGTTAGAGCACGTGAGGTTGAATAGAAGAGACGGGATAGCAAAGGTGGTGGGAACATTATCATGTGTAGCAGGAGCTATGGTTATAACACTCTACAAGGGCCCAACAATTTTTGATCCGAAACCTCCACCGCACTTACACAACACGAAACTATTTCAATCATTGGGAGATGCTAAGGGGAAGAATTGGACCTTGGGTTGCATCTACCTTATCGGTCACTGCCTCTCTTGGTCTGGTTGGCTTGTCTTGCAAGCTCCTGTGCTAAAGAAGTATCCAGCAAGGCTCTCTGTCACCTCTTACCAATGCTTCTTTGGAGTTTTACAGTTCCTAGCCATCGCTGCATTCTTAGAGAGGGACTCCCAAGCTTGGCTTGTTCATTCCGGAGCCGAACTCTTCAGTGTTTTCTATGCCGTAAGTTTGAAAAGCAATTAAGTTCCATTCCTTCTTCCTTTACTGATCCATGCATGATTGTTAACACAATCACATATTGCAGGGAGTGGTGGCATCAGGAATTGCATTCGCTGTTCAGATATGGTGTATTGACAGGGGTGGTCCCGTGTTTGTGGCAGTGTATCAGCCAGTGCAGACCTTAGTTGTCGCTATCATGGCTTCCATTACATTGGGCGAGGAGTTCTACTTGGGCGGGTATGTATGTGGGTCTCTGCTTTTTAGTTTTTATATGTCCAAGTATGATCTCGAATAGAGTTGATTAAATGGTAAAGATTCATGTAGTCGATCATATTTAATTAGAATACGATCGATTTTTTTTGTGTGCGTTGTATCAAAAAGAATTTTCAATATCACCGGTATAAAGTGTCAAGAAGAAAGAGAGTGTCAAGACATTCGATTCCAAGTATACATTAGATAATATATTATATATTTAGGTTTCTAATGGCTTGGGTATATTGTAAGTGACTCATCAGTGGTGGTGGTGGTGACCATAGCTTTAGTGTTGGTGGACATGCTTTGGAGTTTGGTCCAACCCCTCCCCTCCAGCCCCCCTCCCCTCGTGCATTCTGTTGAATGAGTTCAAACTCCTCCCTCAACGAGTTTAGGGTTTATAGGTAGTGATCGGTCCCTTGCCTCAACCTTCAAAGCATTTTAGGCCCACAAGAGGGCCTAAACAACTAGTACTAGGGTGTATGTTTTGGGAAAAAGTCTCCCACCACGTTAGGGTACTATTTCCTAACATATAAAGTTTTTTATTTTTTGTTTAAATTTAGTTTGGCAAAAAGTTCTATGCAAAGTTATGGATGCAAGTGCACGATCGGCTTCATGGGAATCCAATGGGCATAAATGCCCAATCGAAATGATCAAAGTTCTCCTATTTGATGCATCGTTGATGCCCCTCTCCTCCCCGGACACTGATCCTCTATTGTCGAGCTGCCCGGTAGGACCCTACTGTCAAGACACAGCAAGACAATAAATTATCGCCTTACCCCTACCTGAGCGCTTTGCTTGAGTGGGGGATAAGGTGGTTATTTATCGCCTTGCTGTGTCTTGACAGTAGGGTCCTGTCGGACAGCTTGATAGTAAAGGATCCAAATTGCCCCCTCCCCTCATGTGAACAAATCCCTTCACATTAGAGTTTTTTCTTTCCTATTATGTTCTGACCATGTAGCCTCATGTGAATGATATCATTCTCCGCACTACCACTGGTGTCTTCCGACTGGTGTTGTGGGGGAATCCTCTCCCTTAAATTTTAATTAATTATTTTCTAAGTAACAAATTAATTTTAGAAAAAAAGAAATACACATTCTCAATGTGTATTCTACTTAGCGTATAAAATATCAATATAAGTAGCATATAGATCTTCTTCTTTGATTTAGTTTAGGGGAGCGCAAAGGCCACACACAGAGGACGGCCAATAAGAGCATATGTTGTGGGCCTGTGACATTTAGAGGTGGGATTTCCATTTTTCATGGGGGCAGAGCGATCATTTCACCCCCATTGTGTCTGAGAGAACATTTTTCTTTTATTTTAATAGTAATGTAGCACTTTTGAAGTAACACAAAAGGAAAAAAGTTGTCGTATAGCACTTGCAGCTTATAAAGGAATTGTTTGTGTCAATGAGTTAGTGGGATAGTCAAAGGGATATCTCTTTTTTGACTCTAATAATTAATGTATGTTGGGCTTGGTAACCTTTCACATATCAAGAAAAGAAGTGTCACAAAATACGACAAGAAGAAAACAATCCTATATAAGTTCCTAACTAACCTTATAACTCCATTAACATATATCAACTCATCAACTGTTCTTCACTTTTCTTCCCAAATAAAATTGGAAACAAGAACAAGAGGATAGGATGAGGTTAGGTCAAGTTCCATCTCCTCCTCAATGGTTTTTTTATATGCTTTGCCAAGTCTGGCCAGATTTCCACCCACCATTCTTAGCCCACTAGCCCAGCCCCACATCTCTCTTACATTTTACTAAAAATCTAATCCCTTTTGCCCCTCAAGTGGAAAGAGAATCTCTTCATCCAAGGTGATTTGAGGTTATGATTAAACTCCTGAAATTATGAATGTCATCATTAAGTTCTATAGAAGGGTTAGATCCCGTGGATTAAGAGATTCTCTCTTCATTGTGAATTTAATTCATGTATTTTTTTTATGTTTGTGTTTGATTTATTAACGGGTGCGACTGTGATGTACAAACTACTCAACAGGATCATAGGCGCGGTGTTGATCATCATCGGATTGTATCTGGTTCTATGGGGGAAGAGCGAAGAGAGAAAGTTTGCTAAAGAGACGGTGGCGAACGCGATTGCATCATCCCCTAATGCTGAACATCCTCATGGGATCATCAACAATAGGGCAACAAGCCATGTCAAGTCCTCCACCCTTGCCCAGCCACTTCTTTCTTCTTCTACTACTGATCAAAACGTTTGATTTCAAAGACCCTAAAATTTGAAAAAGTTAATAGTGTTTGGATCTCTCTAAATACTAAGTATGGTTTTTATTTTCAAGTGATGTTATACTTCTTAGAAAGTGAGGAGAAAGCTTTGTGTGCATTTATATCTAGTTATGGAGTTGTTCTACTTTTTTTAAAGATTTGATTGATCAATTGGGTTCAGTTGTTGTTCTTTATTTACTTTCTTTTAAAGGAGTAAAGCTCAAAGCTAAGGGCCCCTCTTAAGAACTGATGATAATTATACTTAATTAAAAGGAAGTGTTGTGAGGATTGCAATTCTAAAATCTGCCATATGCTTTAGCTTTTTTCACACCTTTTAAAAGGGAAAACAGGAACTTGTTTCCCACGTTTCTATGATTATGATTTTAATGGTGTGGAAACTGGAAAGAGATGCACATTAAGATTCATGATTTAACCTATATTCTTCCCATGAAACCAAAGGTTGGAAATATGACATTAAAGCTCTCTCTTTTTTCGCTAAAAGGATCATTTGTATAAAAAGAGAGAAACAAATAAAGCTATCTGACACATACAACGAATCAAATTTTTCTTCATTAATCCTTCTTGACTTGTTTTTACGGCATTCAAGGAATCGAAACCAGATCGATGCCAAGACCGATCCCGATTCTTGCACCTTGTCTAAAGTTTGATCTCTATTTTTTTGCCAATATTTCCTTCTTTTAGTAAGTAAAAATAAAATGAAATCAATGAAACTTACCTCTTGTAGTAAAAAAAATGTTGAGTATGTCTTGTATTCCATGGAAAAATTTGTAATCGTATATATAAAGCTCTTTTCTCTCATTCTAGGAAAAAGATGAAATAACTTGTATCTTCATCTTGTTTAGTGAATAGTTTTGCCGTTCTTCTTCCCATGGACATAGGTTTCTCGTGAAACTGAACCACGTAAATCTGTTTGTGTTTACGATTGTCTTGATTGCTGTTTTCTTCAATCTCATATTTGATCATCCTGTGCGATTCCGTTCTAACAAAAAAAAAATCAAGATTATTGAATAAAAAATTTCAATAAAACTTCACAGACTTTGAAAAAAAATCATTACTTCTTCTTCCTGATTTAAATTCTAGGGTTTATGTTGATTCCAGCCGATCTCTCTCTCCCCCTCAGTGTGTGTTTCCCATCAGATGAGCACATAACATGATTATTGAGAATAATTTGGCAGGTCCCATTGTGAGATCTTGTAGATTTAGTTCCATCAAGTTGCCTCCACTGCTCTACCATTTTTGTTTCATATTTTGGGATATCCACTCTCCAGTCCCCACCAGGAGATGTTCAGAATTCAGACCATGGTCATGACTTAGCCCATGATGTGTTTGGTACTATTCCATACTGAAAAGAAATAAAGTCTCCCCTTCCCTTTTTGTTAGGGGTCAAGTAAAGGAAGTATACAGAACAGTGCCACATGGGTTACAACTAGAAAGGTGAGGGAAGGGAGGGAGAGAAGGACAGTACAATGTCACAAGGCCTCACTCAATGGCTACAACACTCACTAAAGGGAGGAGAGGATAGAAGGATTAATTAATCAATGAACAAAATCCAAGAAATCCACTTTTTATTCTACATTTTTTTACTTGCCTTTCTTTTATCTATAAATGTTTGTTTCTAAACAAATCATAAAATAAAATTATACCTTATTGTAGGGAAAAAAAAATCCTCTGTACCCTAATCTGGCAGACTAGCAGTGCATTGCAGTGCAGTGCGGGCCTAAGAGCTTGACATGTGAAGATGCTACATCTAATTGTTCTGAGCTCGAGAAGAAAAAAAAAACTGCCTTGCATCGAACTTACGTCGTTGGATGAAGCTTCTTCCATGTGTCGAGCTCTCAGTTTACACTACAGTGCACCTTAATCTCTTATTGTACTCATTTCACATGCAAATTTCCCTTTTCTTTATGTAAATTTTATGTGGAAATAAACTGAGATTTCTTATCTTTTCCCTGAATTAATCCAGACAAATGAAGGTGGGTTGAGCAGCTAAAGTAATTAAAAAAGAATGCCTTAATAATGTTTAAAAGCTTAACTAAGGAAAGGGTGGTAGCCAAAGCTACAAACCATGAAAAGGACTAGTATTTTAGGATTAGTCCTGGGATTATTAATGTTATGTGAGGCGGCGAAACTTTACTAATCTTTCAATTATCATCAAACAAAAAAGTGATTGCTGTCCCATATGTTTCCACCTTTTAATTTTATTGCTTCTTCTTTAACTTTAAGATTAAGAATAATGATCTCTTTTTTCTAATTCTCTTCTATTGACTTAATAATTATCCTCCCTTAATGAGTCTTGTGAGTGTAGAAAAAAAAAAAAGAAAAGAAAGTGAGCATTGGTTTTAAGAAAGTTAATGGATTAGAACCGACTTTGTAATCGATCTTCCTTTATCTTGAGAGGATAATTTTGAAAGTTTAAAAGATGGAAAGTTGAGATACCTCCTCATGCCTTTCCAGTCACCTCGATCTCCACCCTCACATAATCACATTCATTCTTCATAATCATGTTTGTGTGCTATTATTGTTCAAGAGATTTCAGATTCGGTGGATTCCCTACCTTAGGAAAGAGAATTCCAATTCCCACCACCCAAATGATGCCTAAGCTCAACTCAGTGTAGGAACACACTCACAAATATGTGTGTGTGTGTGTGTGTGTGAGAGAGAGAGAAATTGTGGGAGCCCGATTCCTACACAGCCATTGTAGGAATCTTTTCTACGCATCCATTTTAGGTGTGGGTTTTAGAGCATTGAGAGGACCTTTCCCTAGTACGAGAGGACCTGGAAGGACACACCTCTGGTGTACCACACTACCAGTTATCGTGCCCACAGTAAATGCTGGGTAGCCAAGTGCGGAGCGAATAACTCCTGAAAGCATCTAAATAGTACCCCAAGATGAGTGCTCTCCTATTCCGACTTCTCCAGAGCCTCTGGTAGCACAACCGAGACAGCGATGTCCACAACTACACGAACATGCAGAACAAGAGAGAGACGTGTTTTCTACACACCTATGGTAAGAATCTTTCCTACACCATGTCGCCACCCATTTTAAATGTCAATAAATACACACATACATGAGAGAGGATTTGTGGGGAGTCCAATTCCTAGACCTCGTGGTAGGAATCTTTCCTTCATCCCATTTTAAATGTCAACAACTACCACCTGGTAAATCAGATGGCTCCAATTTTTTGTAGACAAGCCGACAAGTAAACTCCTAGGTCCATTACTCAAATTTCTAGTTTCAAGTTTATATCAGAGTTTGTCACATGACAAAACATAATTTTGAAAATCCAAAACTATGGGAGAGTACACAGTAATTGTCTAAGTACCAATCGCGAGCATGGATATACATACATAGGATGGTTGCGAATACACATAAGGATAATTGAAAGAATTAAGCTCTAAAATTTCAGGTCTATGCAATCTGCCATATGACCAAGGGACCTTGTGGTTTACCAGTCCACAAAATTTCATATCAAGTCTATACAATCTGCTATGTGATAATTTTTTTTGGCGTCAGTCTAGAGATCTAGAGATACTTTCTAGACTTACCTCCAGAAAAAACTAGAGGCATAAATACACTTCCCTATCTCACAGACTCAGATTAGGAAAAAACGAAGCCCATGATGCCAGTGTGCCTGGGATTTTCTGTCTCGATATTAAAATACTATAAGGCAAGAGTCGGCCCAACTTGTCTGTGCATAACCTAGCCCATAACGAAATACAAGTCAGGCCCATCTGCCCAAGACAGAAGATGGTCCATGATCACCTCTCACAATGGATGACCATTGGAGTTCTCTGGACCTATTCAAGGCCCAAAGGAAGCGTTGAAATCATATTGATGAGGTAGTCTCTGAAACATTAAAATTTTGTCTATTATACCAGTAATTTTTTGGAAGGTAAAAGTTATTCTTGATTCTCTAGATGGTATCGTTTGATGAGGCATGGTTACACTCCTTTCGCCTTTTTTTTTTTTTTTTTTTTTTTTTTTAACACTTATAGAATGCGTCCTCCTATATTAATTATACCAGTTATGTCTTATAGCTTTAATTGTATTATTATAGATTATCATTACTTAAGTGTAACATGTGTATGGTTGGCCAGAGAAGCCAACATGATCCAAGCACTTAACTTTCTTACAGTATTGGGACTTCTTGAATATAGTATAAGTGGTTCTTTTAAAGAAGATTTAACAGATCCTATTTACGTGACTCAGATTTAATGGGCTGCACCGTTTAAAACCCGTTTATATTTAAACAGGTCCATAGCCCGGTTTAATACCGTTTAAGGTCCGATTAAGGATCAATTATACAGTTTTAATGGGCTGCACCGTTTAAATCCCGTTTATATTTAAACATTGATACCCCCTACTTCTTGTCCTAAAATTCCTCTCTTGCCACCAAGGTTCAAAATCTAGGTGTCGGACTCGCTATTGGTCATTGCCAAAACCTTTCCAGATCGGGATCGGATCGATACAAATCGGTCAAAAAACCCCCCAAAATTAGTGGATGTTTTGATCTCGGGATCGGATTAGTCAATATCGGTTGGTATCGATTTAGATAATATAAAAAAAAAAAAAAAAAAAAAACCCTTAAAAACTTTGAAAAAATAAAAAAATATTCCATCGGATTGACCAATCCAATCAAACAAAAAACCAACTATGACCTTTTAAGGAATGTATTACGCGCCAGGTAGGGGTCGAACCTACGACTTTCTGCTTAGGAAACAGACGCTCTATCCACTGAGCTATAGGCGCTGTTTATTTACTAGCCTCAGTTACTTAATTTGTCATTTGATATAAATGCTAAGCTTCTTCCATGAATGTTTCATATGGATTATTTAAATGTATGTTTTAGACTTTCTTTGTCTTAAAGGAAAGTGATTTAAGAATGTAGTCAATGCAGGAAGAGGTCATACAGAAGCAAGATTTTATATGGGGGAAGTTTTCCTAAATGGGCTTAAATAGTACTAATACATATCAATTTGTCCTTTTGTGATTAAGGAATTTCTCTCGACTCAGCCGGTCAGGTCAGCCCTAGTTTATTAAACAGTTCAAGCTCTTTCCTCCATTTCACATTGAACCATATATGAACATGATATCCCCTTTCTTTTTTGGTTGAATTATCCCCTTTCATACTTTAGATCGAAAGTGGTCGTCCATGTCACTATCCGTATTGAAAATTGATTTTTTCGTTTAGGAATTTAGACAAATAGGTGGCGGGGGGGGGGGGGGTGGATGATATCATCTCATCTCAGTCGCATGTTTGACTAGACTAACCGTGTGGTCCAGTGGGAACCGATGAAAGCAAAGTAAAGGAAAGGAATGAGAAAGTGAGACAGTGAAAGTGTCGTTACTCGCTAACCTAATCTACTATGGGCAAGGCCCTGGCACCTTTGGTTTTGAGTCTATTGACTATGACTGTATTACTGGTTTGTGGGTAGAAGAAACTAGAAAGAGACCCAATTCCATTCAATATTTAAGGACAAATTGTCCCTTGTTCTGTTGTGATTAAAATAATTTAAAAATAAATAAAACAAAGCAAAAATTAAAAACAAAAAGGGTTATTACCGATATAAACATGCATTCTGACAATATAACAACAACAACAACAACAACAAATTCAGCCTTATCTGATCAGCTACGTGAATCCAAACAAAATAAAATAAAAAAATTACGATCATAAAACAAAATTGTGCAAGAGATCTTTTTCCTAAAAAATTTTAGATTTAAGATAAATTTTTTGGGAGGTTATGATATAAAACAAGTAATGAGACTGATATTTTGAGTAGTCCTATGCAAAATATCTTTTACTGAATGTCTAAATGGAAGTTTGAAAGGTAAAATCATTATGGTTTCGAGTAACGTAACCAACATTACACCAAGCAAAACATTAAAAAAAAAAACAACAAAAAAGGAGAAACAACGCTACTTGGATGCGTCAATGTGCTGCTCCTGTGCCTAGAAACAGAGGCGAGTAAAATGATCGCTGCATCCTCATGGAAAGGCGGAAAATCTTGGGAGTGCTCTTGTTAAGTGATGATGTCAACCAATTAAATAAAATTAAATCCCTAAATTACCCTCGACCAATATTGAAGATAAAGGGTAATATTGTAAATTTAATTTTAATATTTTAGTATAAGGGTAAAATAGTCCTTTCACACAAATAACTAATAGTAGACTAACACCTTTACTGTAGTGGGGTGATTTGAATTTTTAAAATAATTAGTTGAGTTTCGTTTAAAAATCAGAGGGTGACGTCTAATTTATCCAAAATAAACATTTCCAAAGTAATATTTGAAACACACTTTTGAAAACACAAATTCCAAGAATATATAACCTTACGTACCTCCTGGGTCTAAGGAATTAGGTTCTATGGTCAAAATGGGCGAGTTACGGGGTTCTGCAATTTTCGGTGTTGGTCTCTTGGGTTTGTTCTTGAACTCGGCTCTGTTGTGCAGTGGAGGAATCACTAGTGGTTTTGTTAGGATGGCTGAGAAATCCTCTGATATGCCACTTGACAGTGATGTGTTTCGCGTGCCTTCTGGTTATAATGCTCCACAGCAGGTATACTCTTCTTATTCTTGTAGAGCAGACCTGGTGTTTGCATTATTGTTTCTTTGTTTGTCCGTAGTGTTCAAATTTTATTGTTTTCGGTGTTTTCTTGCTGAATCCAACTTATCCATTTCGTTATTTCACTTCTTTTCATGCCAATGAGCAACTTCGTCTTCATCTTCTTCTTTTTAATTACTTACCAATGACTCTAAATTTTTTTTTTAAAGCTCTGTTTTATTATATATTAATTCGCCATTAACTCATGAAATTTTGCATTTTTAAGAGCAGAAAAGCAGAGTTTTTTTTTTTGTTTAACTTTGTTTGGATTAAACAGAGAGGTTCAATTCTTTGATTTATGATTTGTTTGTGTTGTTTCTCAAGGTTCATTTAACTCAAGGAGATCATGAAGGCAAAGGAATGATCGTCTCTTGGGTCACTCAGGATGAGCCAGGTTCCAATACTGTGCTGTACTGGGCTGAGAATAGCACACATAAGTCCCATGCAAAGGGAAAAATTATCACCTATAAGTATTACAATTACACTTCAGGCTACATCCATCATTGTACTATCAAGAATTTGGAGGTGAGTTTATCTTCCATTTTGATATTGATTACTCTGTGCTCAATGTGATTGGTATAGTTTGTGGAGTAATGAATATTTCTCATAACTGTTGCTGCTTTCGAATTCCTGCAGTTTGACACTAAATACTATTACGAGGTAGGGATGGAAAAGACCAAAAGGCAGTTTTGGTTTAGAACTCCTCCTCAAGTTGGTCCTGATGTTCCTTATACTTTTGGTCTCATTGGTAACTCTATTGCATCAAATCATATTCTATTAGTCTCTTGATTGTGATAGCTATAGTTGCTACCTATATTTGTTGGGTCAGATCATGGTTCTTTGATGGCAGATTTAGCTAGATTCATACTTATATTTTGGGCGAATAGGTACTGAGAGGCACATCTCTGTGTATGTGTGTGTGTGATTTCTGTGTTCATCTCATGCTGTTGTACATTGTTTGCAGGGGATCTTGGTCAGAGCTATGATTCAAATAGGACACTCACCCATTATGAAATGAACCCAACAAAAGGACAGACAGTATTATTTGTTGGTGATCTCTCCTATACAGATAACTATTCCTTTCATGACAATGTTAGGTGGGATACATGGGGCAGATTTGTTGAAAGAAGTACTGCTTATCAACCTTGGATATGGACTGCAGGGAATCACGAACTTGATTTTGAACCGGATATTGTAAGCACTCAAAAACCTTTTTAAAATCCTAATGCAATAAAATAAACAAAAGAACCTGTCGATCAATTAAAATCTAAGAAAGCTCAGTATATGTGATTTAGTATTACCTTCGGTGTTTGTTAGATTAGAAACTGATACCATGCAAGTGTATAGAAGCTATTGAATCTATTTGAGTGATAATCTCAAGATGAAGCAGTTGAAACTGTAGGAAGTGTGAACAAGTGGCAAAACCACTGGAAGCCATAAGTAAGAATTGCTTTCTTTAATCCTATTCTAGATTTTTTTTTTGCTTTTCCTTGGGGGAGGGGGTGGATTTTCTGGTAGAATCCTTTTTTCTCTCCATTGGGTTTTGAAGGTGTAAGATTCTCTATGGAGATGAATACCCATAAACCTTTAAAAGTAACTACTACTCTGTTCCTTATTCATGATTTTGGGTGACACTTAAGGTTCATTTCAATCATAATGTTGCTTACTTTTCACTGGGGCACAAAGAGTGACGGGAATCTATGAAATAAGCTAGCTATGTCAATTTTGATGCAGGGTGAAACTGTACCTTTTAAGCCTTACACTCGACGTTATCATGTGCCATATAAAGCATCAAACAGTACAGCTCCATTGTGGTACTCTATCAAGCGAGCTTCGGCATACATCATTGTCCTTTCTTCATACTCGGCATATGGTAAGTCTTAAAGTAGAATTATAGAATCTCATTACCATATATATCTGAGAGTTTTATGCACAACATAATATATGTATGTATGTCTTTTCTAGTAAAAAAATTTAAAAGTGCTTTAGTTAGTTTATATTAATTTGGCCTTTTGTAAAATAAGAATAGATTTGGCATGATGTATAGATTATGATGGAAGGTTAAACTGGATGTAAATGGTGTAGAAAATATATCTTGACAGTGTCTATTCATCTTCTAACTTGTAGGAAAATATACTCCTCAATACGAATGGCTTGAACACGAGCTACCCAAAGTGAATAGGAGTGAGACGCCATGGTTAATTGTCCTTATGCATTCACCATGGTATAACAGCTACAACTATCACTATATGGAAGGGGAAACCATGAGAGTAATGTATGAACCATGGTTTGTGAAATACAAAGTTGATGTTGTATTTGCTGGCCATGTTCATGCCTATGAAAGATCTGTAAGTATCCATACTTCCTCTTTGTATTATATTCATTTCATCTTATTGGATATTAAATGTACTACTAGTCTTGCTCTGTTTCAATAATGCCTTATTCTAGTATTTTAATTGGTGAGACATTTTCAAAATTTCAAAGTCTATATTCTGAGTTTATGAATCTCAATGTTCTGCTTTATGTTGTTGACAACTTAGCTTCTTTCTGAAGTCACTCCTCTTCTGTAGACAATATGGTTAGAGAAAATTTTCTAAAGCTTAGATTCTTCTATATATGCTACCCTTGTTTCTTGCCATTATATCAAATAGCAAATATTTACAAGATTAACTTTATTTCATCAAGAGCATACTTATTAATCAAACAAGGTTTATTGCACAGTAACGTCCTTGAATATAAAAAATGGCCATATCCCTACAACTGATGTCTTCTGTTCTTACATTAAATGAGAAACTCTGCATCTGTTACTGCAAGAAAGGTAGTATTCTCAATACTCTACTATTTCTGACTCTGAAGGATATCCATTACAGGAACGTGTATCAAACATTGCATACAATGTAGTAAATGGAATATGTACACCAGTAAGTGATAAATCCGCACCTGTATACATAACCATTGGCGATGGAGGAAATTTGGAAGGATTGACCAAAAAGTAAGATTACTAAATGAGTTCCTTTTAGCATCCATGGTTTCTTACATTACCATTCTGTTCTAATTATTTTTTTTTCCTGTTGTATTGGTGTAGCATGACAGAACCACAACCAAAATATTCTGCTTATCGCGAAGCCAGTTTTGGTCATGCTACTTTTGATATTAAGAACAAGACTCATGCTTACTACGGCTGGCACCGTAATCAAGATGGATATGCTGTAGAAGCTGATTCTTTATGGTTTTACAATAGATATTGGAATCCTGTGGATGAAGCCACCACTACTCAATCATGATTAAAAGAGTTTATGTTTCACTTTAGGCTCTGGAGAAACTTCCCAACTTGTAATTTTGCTTAAAAAAATGAATAAAATCTTTGAAATTAAACTTTCACTCCTATATTGCAATAGGTCTATAGGAGTAAAATCTATGAGGCAAAGTACCCAAGTTTAGTTGGATTTTGGAAGTTTTACCTTAGTTGTTTAATTGGGCTATATATCTCTTTTTTTTTGTGGCGTCAGTCTAGAGATGCTCTCTAGACTTACCTCCAGAAAAAACTACAGGCATAAATACACTTCCCTGTCTCACAGACTCAGATTAGGAAAAAGGAAGCCCAGGACACCAGTGTGCCTGGGGTGGGGTTTTCTGTCCCGATATTAGAAAACTATAGAGTCGGCCCAACTTGTCTATACATAACCTAGCCCATAACGAAATACAAGTCAGGCCCAACTGCCCAAGAAATTAAGAAAATGGTCCATGATCACCTCTCACAATGGATGATCTAGAGCCTTTCTATGGTTTGATACAGAGCCATTCTAGACCATTGGAGTTCTATGGACCTATTCAAGGCCCAAAGGAAGGGTAGAAATCATATTGATGAGGTAGTCTCTGAAACATTGAAATTTTGTCCATTATGTTGGGTATATTTTATAACCCTAAAATATGTCCTAATATAAGTCTACTTGAATAAAGAATCAAGGTATAGTGGGTCCCACTGGATAGAACCCATCTAACCTAAAAACCCTAGTCTTTCCTATAAATACTAGTTGGAGGCAACAACCTGTATTATTTCCAAACTTGATATGCAGAGTGTATTGCTTTAAGCAACCTTGTGCTTAAACCCTAAACCCTAACATATTATACCAGTAATTTTTTGGAAGGCAAAAGTTATTCTTGATTCTCTAGATGGTGTCTTTTGATGAGGCATGGTTGCACTTATAGATTTTGTCCTCCTATATTAGTTATACCAGTTATGTCCAAGAGTTTTAACTGTGTTTTTATAGCTTTAATTGTATTATTATAGATTCTCTTGATGGTATCTCTTGATGGAGCTCTATATTTTCCTGTTCCCAAATGGACTGTCTGAAATTCAAAATGAAAATAGTGGGATTATTTGACAAAGACAATTACTTAAAGAGAAGCCAACATGATCCAAGCACTTAACTTTCTTACTGTATTGGGACTTCTTGAATATAACTTCTTGAATATACTATAAGTGGTTCTTTTAAAGAATAACTAACAGATCCTACTTGCTAGACTCAGGTGTTTTTGGATAAGTAAATTATGGGGTAAATTACTTCGGAGGTGCCCATTATTTGAAAAAAGTACACCAAGACTCAATAGAGGTGTCAAGATGGTACACCTCTTTGTAAAATTAAAATATTCAATTTTAATGGGTTGCACCGTTTAAAGTCTGTTTATATTTAAATAGGCCCATAAATGTATGTTTTAGACTTTCTTTGTCTTAAATGAAAGTGATTTAAGAAAGAAGTCAATGCACGAAGAGGACATACAGAAGCAAGATTTTATAGGGTAGGGGGGGGAGGAAGTTTTCCTAAATGGGCCTAAAACTTTTGTCATACAACAACAATAATATTCTTTCAAAAATATAAATATTTTTCCATTGACAAGCAAGAAGCAACCAATAATATTTAGGTCAATTAGGCTTGAGGGAAGCTCCAGATGGTTCTCAAGCTTTTTTTCACAATTAAAGGCCCATAGTACCACAGTTTAATTGGGTATTAGACGTTTACCATTTAATTAGTACTTGCTTTCTCCTAATTAATTTAAGAACATGGAAACGCGGATTGAATATAGGGAAATTTTCGGCGACACCCCCTCCGTTGGACCTTGGAACTAATGCCATTCCATTAAGTCCCAATATATCAATTTGGGCCCAAAAACTAACGGAATTAACAGAGGGTTAACCGAGTAAAAGTAAAATGACTAAAAAACCCCAGCCTTCTCCGTCTAACTCTTCCTCTCCCGTTCTTCTTCGTCTCCGGCTGCCATTACCTGAGCCAGTAATTGATCTGTTTCCATCACATTCTTCAAACCTTATATCCCTGGTCTTGATTAAACAAGGAATTGGATGCACAAGGAAAAATTAAAAAATAAAATAAAATGAAATCTACCGTAATCTATTGACTATTCATCAGGGGACAACAAGATCGCCTGTAATATGGGAAAGGGAATGTGCTTGCTCAGGTAACAGGTGAAGGGAGGAGTAGAGAGAATAGATAGAATGGAGAGAAGAGTTCACTTACAGCGCAGTCGTCGGTCGATTGAAGGTTGTCAGGTGAGCAAGATCGCAAAGATTGAAGAAGGAAGAAACGGTGGTTGCATGTTCTCGGTGGTAGAAGGTTCTCAATTGCCCTAACATTTGAAGTTCAATGGTAAGATAGGAGTGTGTATTCCTTCAAATCCGAAAAGCCCGTCACTAGAAGACGAAGCAGAGGGCCAAACCCCCTTCTTCCATGATGCAATTCTTGGATGAATCGTTGGCAGTGGCAATGAGAGAAACAGCCAACGACGCCTGCTCTCGAACTGAGGGAGATTTTTTTTTTTTTTTGGTGCAAGAACTGAGGGAGATGGATTACTAGAGTTGAGCAAATGGACCCCAATGTCGCCTTCTTTTGGGACCAAAACAGCAGCCTTGTCATCTTCTCTAAGGAGCTGGAGCAGCGAATCCAGGGCCGCCTTCTTGAACTCGATGCCTCTGACTTGCAAGCGAGCGAAGAGGTTGTAGATGAAAAAACCTAGCTCCTCTTTGCCGGAGCCGGGACAGGGTTGAAAGAGAACAATGGCATTCGGTTGGCGGAGGACACCGGATTTGAGGAGCAAGTTGAGGTCGTGGAGGATGGAAGAGAGGAAGGCAGAGGCCAAACTGGGTTTGGAGTTGGGGCTTGGAAGATCCACCCCAAGTGTGTGTGTGTGGCAAGGGTGCAGAGGTGAGAGATGGGCAGCAGTGCCAGTTGCAGAGATGGGAAATTAACCAAGGAAGAAGAAGACTAGGGTTTAGTTGTCTTAAGAAGAAGGGTAAAATAGTCTTTTAAAAAAATCT
Organism: Telopea speciosissima; assembly: GCF_018873765.1. Lineage (NCBI taxonomy): Eukaryota > Viridiplantae > Streptophyta > Magnoliopsida > Proteales > Proteaceae > Telopea > Telopea speciosissima. The sequence continues at coordinate 873,390 of NC_057920.1, forward strand.
AACAAGCTGACATCACTAATTAACAGTTAAAAGAATTTTTCTATTAGATTTTGGATCCAAATTGATATATTGGGACTTAATGGAATGGCATTAATTCCACGGTCCAACGGAGGGGGTGGCGCCGAAAATTTCCCTTGAATATAAATTAGCTCGGTCGCAGCTTCAAGGGTTTTTTTTAAAAGCAGATTATAGTACTAATACATATCAATTTGTCGTATTATGATTAAGAAATTTCTCTCGACTCAGCCGGTCAGGTCAGCCCTAGTTTATTAAACAGTTGAAGCTCTTTACTCCATTTCACATTGAACCATGACCATGATAGCATCTCCTGTTTGTCCCCTTTCTTTTTTTCTTTTTTGGTTGAATTTTTCCCTTTCATACTTTATCTCGGCAGTATAGTCGTCCATGTCACTATCCGTACTGAAAAATCAATTTTTTCGTTTAGGAATTTAGACAAATAGGTGGGGGGGTACACTACTGTGTGTGGATGATCTGATCTCATCCCAGTCAGTCGCATGTTTGACTAGACTAACCGTGTGGTCCAGTGGGAACCGAAGACAGCAGAGTTAAGGAAAGGGATGAGAACGGGAGACTGTAAACAAAGCAAAAACAAAAAACAAAATAGGTTATTACCAACATAAACATGCATTGTGACAATATAACAACAACAACAATAAATTCAGTCTTATCTCCATTTAATGGGTTCGGGTTACGTCAATCCAAACAAAATAAAGTAGAAAAATTATGATCATAAAAAAAATGGGCAAGAGATCTCTATTTGGTCGCATGCATGGTCTCTAATCTCTACATAAACATATGGGCCAATGGATGAGTACACTTGAGTACGTATTCAGGGGGTAGAGATGTCATCTCACGATACCCTTTGAGAGAGCATAGGAAACACCACCAAGTAGAGATCTTTTTGCTAAAAAATTTTAGATTTAAGACAAATTATTTGGGAGGTAATGATATAAGACAAGTAATGAGATTGATATTTTGAGTAGTCCTATTGAAAATATATTTCACTGAATGGAAGTTTGAAAGGTAAAATCATTATGGTTCCAATTAATGTAACCAACATTATACCAAGCAAAACATTAAAAAAAAAAAAACAAAAAGGAGAAACAACATTACTTGGGTGCGTCCAATGCGCTGCTCTTGTGCCTAGACATAGAGACGAGTAAAATGATCGTCGCATCCTCATGGAAAGATGAAAATTCTTGGGAGTACAGCAGTCATTTTGCTCACCCCTGTAACTAGGCACAAGGGTAGCACACCGCACACGCCTAAGTAGCGTTTTCTTTTTCAAAAAAAAAATTCAAAGTTTTCATCACCCTGAATTTCTTCAATATTGTTGCTTGATTTCTCAACGTGGGTCTTCGTTAAGCATAGATTTGAATGGATTATTAAAGAGAAAAAGAAGCGTAAGTCGTCTGAGTGGAGATTCCAATATACACTCTCTCATGTAAAGATCTGTGAGCCCCACATTAATACCACGTGGATGATATTATCCTCTAGACCGTCTTTGGTTTGACGTATAGATTCTTTGTTGCACAATCGGCATGGGTAACCTTCTCCCATTATTACATTATTAATTTACCTTATCACTTGTGGAATGTAATGCAATATTCTTAAAAAATTCATGTACATGTATACGTGGAGGGAAAATACACATATCTAAGATTATAAATGCTCTATCCCTATCATACGAAGTTGATAATACCCTTCTACAATTCTCGGATACTCTTTGCACAACATCCAAACCCTTCGGTCATGGGATTCTCCCTTACCGTGGGCGAAGGAAAACTGCCTCCATATTCTTATTAGGATGGAAAATTATATCCCCCCCCCCCCTGTGAGGTTGCACAGAGGAAATGTCAAATAGTCAGGCCGTAATTGGATCGATAAGATGTTTGGTCTACAAAAACCAAATCAAAAGCAATAGCTATTAGTCCGGTTGATTTGGATCTATTATTAGCTTCTTGTAATGGTCTCTTATTAGTCTATTATTGGTCCTATCTCAATTTTTTATATCTAAAAAAGAGCAACTGCACCAATGAAAGTATGGGAGAAGAATGACCCATGTTTATGTCAATGTGGTGCTATAGCTCATTATGAGAGAAAGTGTGGGAAGGAATCCCCACTCCCGCGTTGTAGGGATCCATTTATTCAAGAGAAAAAAATATATCGAACTTTATCTATTTTATCAAAATGTTCCTTGATTTTTCATCAATTTTGGTCCAAATGGTTGATCTTATACAGGGTTTGGAAAATCGAGTCAGATCAATCGATTTGAGATGATCCTGATCGGAACCGGGTAGAGATTGATCCCAATTTTGGCCAATCTGGATTGGAGTGACCCGATATGGAAACTAGGATTTAGGTGTTTTTGGGTCGATGGACATCCATCGATTACGGACCGATTTTGATCTTTGAATCAACTGGGATCGATCCAGATCCCGGATCCTATTTTTTAAATCCCTTATAGAATGATTCTATGGATTTCGGTCTTCTAACAGGTTCAAAAAACCAAAAGCATTATTAAATCGATAAGGAGTTAGATCGATCAGTTTTATCCGGTCGGATCGATTTAATTGAATTGGTCTGGTTTTTTGTTACACGGCTCTGTACTTCGTAATCTTATCCACTTTTTCCAAGATATTGCTTGTGTATACGTCATAACGACTCGCAATTCAGGAGAAGTCGCTTTTTTCTGCGCGGCGTCATTTCGGGGCAACACATTAGAAGTCAAAAGTCAACCTTTTGGTATTGATTTTATTGTTGGAAAGGATCTTTATCATCCAGTTGGCCGCTCGGTACAGTCCTCCAGTTCCTCTAAAAAAAGGGGCTGAAATGATCTCTTTACCCATGCCCAAACACTCTGCCCGGATAGAATCCATCATCCCTTATTAGAGGAACTGAGTAACTGGGCCGGTCAGCAAACTGGAGGTGATTATTTTCCTGATTGGGAATCTGAAAAACTTACTCTACACTCTGTAGTCCTGAACATTGGAGTTTAAATTTGGTGAACGGTTCTGTAACTCTGTAATGCGCATCAAAAAATTGGATATTCCGAGATTGTTTCTCGAGTCGATCTCGTAAACCCAATCTTGTCAATATCTATCTATATATATAACCTTACGTACCTTCTGGGTCTAAGGAATTAGGTTCTACGGTCAAAATGGGCGAGTTACGGGGTTCTGCAATTTTCGGTGTTCTCTTGGGTTTGTTCTTGAACTCGGCTCTGTTGTGCAATGGAGGAATCACTAGTAGTTTTGTTAGAATGGTTGAGAAATCCTCTGATATGCCACTCGACAGCGATGTGTTTCGCGTGCCTTCTGGTTATAATGCTCCACAGCAGGTATACTCTTCTTATTCTTGTAGAGCAGACCTGGTGTTTGCATTATTGTTTCTTTGTTTGTTCGTAGTGTTCAAATTTTATTGTTTTCGGTGTTTTTCTTGATGAATCCAACTTACCCATTTCGTTATTTCACTTATTTTCATGCCAATGAGCAACTTCGTCTTCATCTTCTTCTTTTTAATTACTTACCAATGACTCTAATATATTTTGTTTAGCTCTGTTTTATTATATATTAATTCGCCATTAACTCATGAAATTTTGCATTTTTAAGAGCAGAAAAGCAGAGGTTTTTTTTTGTTGTTCAACTTTGTTTGGATTAAACAGAGAGGTTCAATTCTTTGATTTATGATTTGTTTGTGTTGTTTCCCAAGGTTCATTTAACTCAAGGAGATCATGAAGGGAAAGGAATGATCGTCTCTTGGGTCACTCAGGAAGAGCCAGGTTCCAATACTGTGCTGTACTGGGCTGAGAATAGCACACATAAGTCCCATGCAAAGGGAAAAGTTACCACCTATAAGTATTACAATTACACTTCAGGCTACATCCATCATTGTACTATCAAGAATTTGGAGGTGAGTTTATCTTCCATTTTGATATTGATTACTCTGTGCTCAATGTGATTGGTATAGTTTGTGGAGTAATGAATATTTCTCATAACAGTTGCTGTTTACGAATTCCTGCAGTTTGACACTAAATACTATTACGAGGTGGGGATGGAAAAGACCAAAAGGCAGTTTTGGTTTAGAACTCCTCCTCAAGTTGGTCCTGATGTTCCTTATACTTTTGGTCTCATAGGTAACTCTATTGCATCAAGTCATAGTCTATTAGTCACTTGATTGTGATATCTATAGTTGCTACCTATATTTGTTGGGTCAGATCATGGTTCTTTAATGGCAGATTTAACTTGATTCATACTTATATTTTGGGTGAATAGGTACTGAGAGGCACATCTCTGTGTATGTGTGAGTGTTATTTCTGTGTTCATCTCATTCAGTTGTACATTGTTTGCAGGGGATCTTGGTCAGAGCTATGATTCAAATAGGACACTCACCCATTATGAAATGAACCCAACAAAAGGACAGACAGTATTATTTGTTGGTGATCTCTCCTATGCAGATAACTATCCCTTTCATGACAATGTTAGGTGGGATACATGGGGCAGATTTGTTGAAAGAAGTGTTGCTTATCAACCTTGGATATGGACTGCAGGGAATCACGAACTTGATTTTGAACCGGATATTGTAAGCACTCAAAAACCTTTTTAAAATCCTAATGCAATAAAATAAACCAAAGAACCTGTCGATCAATTAAAATCTAAGAAAGCTCAGTACATGTGATTTAGTATTACCTTCGGTGTTTGTTAGATTAGAAACTGATACCATGCAAGTGTATAGAACCTATAGAATCTATTTGAGTGATGATCTCAAGATGAAGCAGTTGAAACTGTAGGAAGTGTGAACAAGTGGCAAAACCACTGGAAGCCTTAAGTAGGAATTGATTTCTTTAATCCTATTCTAGATTTTTTTTTTTCCTTTTCCTTGGGGGAGGGGGTGCATTTTCTGGTAGAATCCTTTTTTCTCTCCATTGGGTTTTGAAGGTGTAAGATTCTCTATGGAGATGAATACCCATAAACCTTTAAAAGTAACTACTACTCTGTTCCTTATTCATTATTTTGGGTGACACTTAGGTTCATTTCAATCATAATGTTGCTTACTTTTCACTGGGGCACAAAGAGTGAAGGGAATCTATGAAATAAGCTAGGTATGTCAATTTTGATGCAGGGTGAAACTGTACCTTTTAAGCCTTACACTCGACGTTATCATGTGCCATATAAAGCATCAAACAGTACAGCTCCATTGTGGTACTCTATCAAGCGAGCTTCAGCATACATCATTGTCCTTTCTTCATACTCGGCATATGGTAAGTCTTAAAGTAGAATTATAGAATCTCATTACCATATATATCTGAGAGTTTTATGCACAACATAATATATGTATGTATGTCTTTTCTAGTAAAAAAATTTAAAAGTGCTTTAGTTAGTTTATATTAATTTGGCCTTTTGTAAAATAAGAATAGATTTGGCATGATGTATAGATTATGATGGAAGGTTAAACTGGATATAAATGATGTAGAAAATATATCTTGACAGTGTCTATTCATCTTCTAACTTGTAGGAAAATATACTCCTCAATACAAATGGCTTGAACAGGAGCTACCCAAAGTGAACAGGAGTGAGACACCATGGTTAATTGTCCTTATGCATTCACCATGGTATAACAGCTACAACTATCACTATATGGAAGGGGAAACCATGAGAGTAATGTATGAACCATGGTTTGTGAAATACAAAGTTGATGTTGTATTTGCTGGCCATGTTCATGCCTATGAAAGATCTGTAAGTATCCATACTTCCTCTTTGTATTATATTCATTTCATCTTATTGGATATTAAATGTACTACTAGTCTTGCTCTGTTTCAATAATGCCTTATTCTAGTATTTTAATTGGTGAGACATTTTCAAAATTTCAAAGTCTATATTCTGAGTTTATGAATCTCAATGTTCTGCTTTATGTTGTTGACAACTTAGCTTCTTTCTGAAGTCACTCCTCTTCTGTAGACAATATGGTTAGAGAAAATTTTCTAATGCTTAGATTCTTCTATATATGCTACCCTTGTTTCTTGCCATTATATCAAATAGCAAATATTTACAAGATTAACTTTATTTCATCAAGAGCATACTTATTAATCAAACAAGGTTTATTGCACAGTAATGTCCTTGAATATAAAAAATGGCCATATCCCTACAACTGATGTCTTCTGTTCTTACATTAAATGAGAAACTCTGCATCTGTTACTGCAAGAAAGGTAGTATTCTCAATACTCTACTATTTCTGACTCTGAAGGATATCCATTACAGGAACGTGTATCAAACATTGCATACAATGTAGTAAATGGAATATGTACACCAGTAAGTGATAAATCCGCACCTGTATACATAACCATTGGCGATGGAGGAAATTTGGAAGGATTGGCCAAAAAGTAAGATTACTAAATGAGTTCCTTTTAGCATCCATGGTTTCTTACATTACCATTCTGTTCTAATTATTTTTTTTTCCTGTTGTAATGGTGTAGCATGACAGAACCACAACCAAAATATTCTGCTTATCGCGAAGCCAGTTTTGGTCATGCTACTTTTGAGATTAAGAACAAGACTCATGCTTACTACGGCTGGCACCGTAATCAAGATGGATATGCTGTAGAAGCTGATTCTTTATGGTTTTACAATAGATATTGGAATCCTGTGGATGAAGCCACCACTACTCAATCATGATTAAAAGAGTTTATGGTTCACTTTACGCTCTGGAGAAACTTCCCAACTTGTAATTTAGCTAAAAAAAATGAATAAAATCTTTGAAATTAAACTTTCATTCCTGTATTGCAAATTGCAATAGGTCTATAGGAGTAAAATCTATGAGGCAAAGTACCCAAGTTTAATTGGGCTATATATGCACTACTTTGCTGCTCATCATCGCTTGGCTTGGTTCTCAGTTATGTCCTCCAATGTATTAATTCTTGGGTGGTTTCCTTCTCAAACACGTTTAGATTTCTATTAATTTAATTTAAGAACGTGGAAATGCCTTCATTGTTGATATAAACTAGATCAGTCGTTGCTTCATGGATTTTAAAAAGGCAGATTATAGTACTAATAAATCAATTTGTCCCTTCGGCGATTAAGAAATTTCCACTATGGTCGACCCTAATTTATTCCAAAGTTGTATGTTTTTTTTTTTTTTTTTTATGAGAAAAAGAAAATGTTATAAGATTACGAAAGGCAAATGTTCACAAGGATCAAAGAGACAACATGTAGTAGTACTCTGAGTTAGCCTAACATAATACTTCAGCCAGTTACGAAATGAGGGTTGAGAAAGAGTTTTAAAAGTCATTCCTTTGACTCGGCCAGCTACTTCCGCCCGTTTTGATTTCTGTTTAACTAGAATCTCTTCATTCATAGGGGATTAAACTAAGCCCCCGTGGCCCGTGGGTGAATAAGAAACTCACTTAATCACAATTAAAAGGTCATGAATTCATCAACTCATGTTTTTGACTTTTTAGGTAGAAACCACACGTTCTCACTATATTTTACAATTCGACACCTTTCCATTCTTTTGATACAAAACCAAGCATCATCTTAGGCGAGATTTCTACTTTACAAAGGGGCAATGTGGTACTTTCGCACACATTATGTCTAAGTGTAGGAACGATGTTCCATGCAACCTGGTAGGATTCTTTTCCCCTAATAATAAGGCACGAGTTCCAATGAAAGGACATGCAAAAGCATCAACAAAGGTGATATTTTCGCATTTGAAGGGTGGGGAGGGGAGGTTGGCCCATAATTCCCCCTGCCCCCTTATGTCTGGTCGTCACCATATTTTACAATTCAACAACTTTCCCTTCAATTGGTACAAAACTACATACGATGTCGAAGGAAACCCTCCCCTTAACAATAATAATGGTGGGGGATCGCTCCCAATCTACATGGTCCTTGCACTAGCACAGGCCCATGAGAGCACTTGCAGGGGCATCAACAAGAATGAGGTTTTCACATTTCAAGGTGGGGGGTGGGGCCATCATTCCCCCCATGTGTCTGGTTGCAAGCGCAACACAGCCTGACAATGATCTTTTTTAATTAATAATAATGGAAAGTATTTCTTTGTCTTGGACTGTAGCCTACGCTAGCACTTCCCTGTGGCTATCTCTCTCCTCAAAACAAGAGGGTGTAGATGTCTTTTCATATAGGGAGGAGAGAGAGACTCATGGGAGTGTTGGTAAGGGTGTTAAACTGTCTGATTTCGATTAAATGGTTCAGTTCGATTCAAATAGTTTAATCAAAATGGCTTCAGTTTTGAAATTATAACCAAACCATTTATTAAACAGTTTCATGATTTCAGTTTTAAATGGTTCGGTTTGATTCGATAAATAGTTTATGTTTGCTTTTTTCTTTTTTTTTTGGGTAGAAAGGTTTATGTTTGCTTTTGACACCCTTAAGTGCTGGCATAAGCCATACTCAAGAGTTTTTTTTTCAATAATAATAAAGGAAAGGGTTGGGCACGTGCCCCATTTTACGCAAACTAATGGCATACTCCAATGGGGAAGGTGGGATGGCTAAGCATGGTGGGTTTTTTGTTTTTGTTTTAGCTAAGCATGGTGGTCATTTCACAAGAGGGGGGAAAATAATGGAATTTTAAATAAGATTGAAGGGTACAATAGGTAAATGAAAGATTTGCCACTATTTAAAAACAAAAATAATTAATACTAAGGGTACCTAAGAATTGAATAATGAAATTTTAGATAAGAATGAAGGGTAGAATAAGTAACTGAAAGATTTGTCACAACGTGCTTTTATATAATAGTATGATATTGCTTGTGTATACGTCATAACGACTCGCAATTCACGAGAAGAAATCGCTTTTTTTTGCGCAGTGTCATTTCGGGGCAACACCTCAGAAGTCAGAAGTCAACCTTTTAGTTTTGTTTTTTCTTTCTTTTGTTTTTGATGAACAAAAGCAAACTATATAATTAGAAAGTCAAAGAGTTCCAGTTGGTGGATTAGGATTTGTTGAATCCCTCTCCGAAAAGTAGTGAAAAGTAATGTTCCTAAAATTGTTTGAGGCTTCAGCTATATGCAAAAACAGAGGGAAGGAAAGCCAAGAGATATTAGCATCGTCCGAATTGGTGAGCCATGAGAGTAACTCCTTATCTTGCAACCAGACATTGTGGAGAACAATCCCCTCCTGTTGCGATCTGTTCCATCTTTGAAGTAGCCCAAAAAGAGCTACTGTTGTTGAGTCCTAGATATTGATACAACCTGCATCGGTGACAAAACTATTGCCATCTATCAAAAGGTTAAAGGTCCACTTTGCTAAATTAAGTTCAGGTTCAAAGAGGCCTGCGACCATTAAACCAGTCATGTGTGGCATAGGGTTAGTAGGATTCCATAAATTTAGAGGAGGCAAGTTGTATGTTAAAGGAGATGGATATAACGGTGGAGGGCAGATCCGTAGATCAGTAGCCCACTTAATAGCATTCCTGATAACAAACAACGAGTTTGCCTTAGCAGCCTGCATTACCACATTGTTTCTTACATACCAAATAAAATAATAGGTAATAATAAAAATAGAAAAAAACCAAATGAAAGATTGCTTGTCCATATCCAACGATGCAAGAAGAGAAGTGCACAGATTGAGGAATGAAGAGCTTGAGAGATGTTCTGTTCTTAGTCCAAGCAGACCAGAAACCCAAATACGTTTAGACCAATCAAATGCAAAGAATAAATGCCAGATCGATTCATGAAGGGTCGATCGTGAGCCATTTTGCAATGGTAGCCCTGACAGGATCCTGCATTCAAGAGACGCGAAAAAACGTCTTTAAACCGGGGATGTAACTTAAGTTTCCAAATAAACCGTCAACCTTTTAGTATTGATTTTATGGTTTGGAATCTGAAAAACTTCCTCTACAATCTGTAGTCCTAAACATAGGAGTTTAAATTTGGTGAACGGTTCTGTAACTCTGTAATGCGCATAAAAAAATTGGATATTCCGAGGTAGTTTCTCGAGTCGATCTCGTAAACCAATCTTGTGAATATCTATGTATATATATAACCTTACGTACCTTCTGGGTTTTAGGAATTAGGTTCTACGGTCAAAATGGGCGAGTTACGGGGTTCTGCAATTTTCCCTGTTGTTCTCTTGGGTTTGTTCTTGAACTCGGCTCTGTTGTGCAATGGAGGAATCACTAGTAGTTTTGTTAGGATGGTTGAGAAATCCTCTGATATGCCACTCGACAGCGATGTGTTTCGCGTGCCTTCTGGTTATAATGCTCCACAGCAGGTATACTCTTTTTAAGAGCAGACCTGGTGTTTGCATTATTGTTTAATTATTTGTTCGTTAGTGTTCAAATTTTATTGTTTTCGGTGTTTTTCTTGATGAATCCAACTTACCCATTTCGTTATTTCACTTATTTTCATGCAAATGAGCAACTTCGTCTTCATCTTCTTCTTTTTTACTTACCAGTGACTCTAATTATTTTTTTTAGCTCTGTTTTATTATATATTAATTCGCCATTAACTCATGAAATTTTGCATTTTTAAGAGCAGAAAAGCAGAGTTTTTTTTTTTGTTTAACTTTGTTTGGATTAAACAGAGAGGTTCAATTCTTTGATTTATGATTTGTTTGTGTTGTTTCTCAAGGTACATTTAACTCAAGGGGATCATGAAGGGAAAGGAATGATCGTCTCCTGGGTCACTCAGGATGAGCCAGGTTCCAATACTGTGCTGTACTGGGCTGAGAATAGCACACATAAGTCCCATGCAAAGGGAAAAGTTACCACCTATAAGTATTACAATTACACTTCAGGCTACATCCACCATTGTACTATCAAGAACTTGGAGGTGAGTTTATCTTCCATTTTGATATTGATTACTCTGTGCTCAATGTGATTGATATAGTTTGTGGAGTAATGAATATTTCTCATAACAGTTGCTGTTTTCGAATTCCTGCAGTTTGACACTAAATACTATTACGAGGTAGGGATGGAAAAGACCAAAAGGCAGTTTTGGTTTAGAACTCCTCCTCAAGTTGGTCCTGATGTTCCTTATACTTTTGGTCTCATAGGTAACTCTATTGCATCAAGTCATATTCTATTAGTCTCTTGATTGTGATATCTATAGTTGCTACCAATATTTGTTGGGTCAGATCATGGTTCTTTCATGGCAGATTTAGCTAGATTCATACTTATATTTTGGGTGAATAGGTACTGAGAGGCACATCTCTGTGTATGTGTGTGTGTTATTTCTGTGTTCATCTCATTCTGTTGTACATTGTTTGCAGGGGATCTTGGTCAGAGCTATGATTCAAATAGGACACTCACCCATTATGAAATGAACCCAACAAAAGGGCAGACAGTATTATTTGTTGGTGATCTCTCCTATGCAGATAACTATCCCTTTCATGACAATGTTAGGTGGGATACATGGGGCAGATTTGTTGAAAGAAGTACTGCTTATCAACCTTGGATATGGACTGCAGGGAATCACGAACTTGATTTTCAACCAGATATTGTAAGCACTCAAAAACCTTTTTAAAATCCTAATGCAATAAAATAAACAAAAGAGCCTGTCGATCAATGAAAATCTAAGAAAGCTCAGTATATGTGATTTAGTATTACCTTCGGTGTTTGTTAGATTAGAAATTGATACCATGCAAGTGTATAGAAGCTATAGAATCTATTTGAGTGATAATCTCAAGGTGAAGCAGTTGAAACTGTAGGAAGTGTGAACAAGTGGCAAAACCACTGGAAGCCTTAAGTAGGAATTGCTTTCTTTAATCCTATTCTAGATTTTTTTTTTTTTCCTTTTCCTTGGGGGAGGGGGTGCATTTTCTGGTAGAATCCTTTTTCTCTCCATTGGGTTTTGAAGGTGTAAGATTCTCTATGGAGATGAATACCCATAAACCTTTAAAAGTAACTACTACTCTGTTCCTTATTCATGATTTGGGTGACACTTAAGGTTCATTTCAATCATAATGTTGCTTACTTTTCACTAGGGCACAAAGAGTGATGGGAATCTATGAAATAAACTAGCTATGCGAATTTCTATGCAGGGTGAAACTGTACCTTTTAAGCCTTACACTCGACGTTATCATGTGCCATATAAAGCATCAAACAGTACAGCTCCATTGTGGTACTCTATCAAGCGAGCTTCAGCATACATCATTGTCCTTTCTTCATACTCGGCATATGGTAAGTCTTAAAGTAGAATTATAGAATCTCATTACCATATATATCTGAGAGTTTTATGCACAACATAATGTATGTATGTATGTCTTTTCTAGTAAAAACTTTTGTAAGTGCTTTAGTTAGTTTATATAAATATGGCCTTTTGTAAAAAAAAGAATAGATTTGGCGTGATGTACAGATTATGATGGAAGGTTAAGCTAGATGTAAATGGTGTAGAAAATATATCTTGACAGTGTCTATTCATCTTCTAACTTGTAGGAAAATATACTCCTCAATACAAATGGCTTGAAGAGGAGCTACCCAAAGTGAATAGGAGTGAGACACCATGGTTAATTGTCCTTGTACATTCACCATGGTATAACAGCTACAACTATCACTTTATGGAAGGGGAAACCATGAGAGTAATGTTTGAACCATGGTTGGTGAAATACAAAGTTGATGTTGTATTTTCTGGCCATGTTCATGCCTATGAAAGATCTGTAAGTATCATTACTTCCTCTTTGTATTACATTCATTTCATCATATTGGATATTAAATGTACTTTAAGTCTTGCTCTGTTTCAGTTATGCCTTATTCTAGTATTTTAATTGGTGAGACATTTTCAAAATTTCAAAGTCTATATTCTGAGTTTATGAATCTCAATGTTCTGCTTTATGTTGTTGACATCTTAGCTTCTTTCTGAAGTCACTCCTCTTCTGTAGACAATATGTTTAGAGAAAATTTTCTAAAGCTTAGATTCGTCTGTTTCTTGCCATTATATCCAATAGCAAAAATTTACGAGATTAACTTGTGGAATGGTGTGTATTTTCCGTGAACTTTATTTCATCAAGAGCATACTTAATAATCAAACAAGGTTTATTGCACATTAATGTCCTTGAATATAAAAAATGGCCATATCCCTACAACTGATGTCTTCTGTTCTAACATTAAATGAGAAACTCTGCATCTGTTACTGCAAGAAAGGTAGTATTCTCAATACTCTACTATTTCTGACACTGAAGGATATCCATTACAGGAACGTGTATCAAACATTGCATACAATGTAGTAAATGGAATATGTACACCAGTAAGTGATAAATCCGCACCTGTATACATAACCATTGGCGATGGAGGAAATTTGGAAGGATTGGCAAACAAGTAAGATTACTAAATGAGTTCCTTTTAGCATCCATGGTTTCTTACATAACCATTCTGTTCTAAATTTTTTTTGTTGTAATGGTGTAGCATGACAGAGCCACAGCCAAAGTATTCTGCTTATCGCGAAGCCAGTTTTGGTCATGCTACTTTTGATATTAAGAACAGGACTCATGCTTACTACGGCTGGCACCGTAATCAAGATGGATATGCTGTAGAAGCTGATTCTTTATGGTTTTACAATAGATATTGGAATCCTGTGGATGAAGCCACCACTAAATCATGATTAAAGAGTTTATGTTTCACTTTAAGCTCTAGGGAAACTTCCCAACTTGTAATTTTGCCAAAAAAAAATGAATAAAATCTTTGAAATTAAACTTTCATTCCTATATTGCAATAGGTCTATAAGGCTAAAATCTATGAGGCAAAGTACCCAAGTTTAGTTGGATATTGAAAGTTTTACCTTTGTTGTTTAATTGGGCTATATATGCACTACTTTGCTGCTCATCATCGCTTGGCCTGGTTCTCAGTTATGTCCTCCAATGTATTAATTCTTGGTTGGTTTCCTTCTCAATCACGTGTAGATTTCTATTAATTTAATTTAAGAACGTGGAAATGCCTTCATTGATTTGATATAAACTGGATCAGTCGTTGCTTCATGGATTTTAAAAAGGCAGATTATAATACTAATATATCAATTTGTCCCTTCGCGATTAAGAAATTTCCCTTAAGGTCGGCTCTAATTTATTCCAAAGTTGTATGTTTTTGTTTGACTAGAATCTCTTCATTCATAGGGGATTAAACTAAGCTCCCGTCATTCCCGTGGCACGTGGGTGAATAAGAAACTCACTTAATCACAATTATAAGGTCATGAATTCATCAACCCATGTTTTTGACTTGAGTAAATTACTCCCCCCTCCCCTCGATTATGGTCTAATGACAAACCCCTCCCCTGGGTTTTGAGAAATGACTCTCCCCTCCCCTGCATTCCCAAGATTCTATCAACCGTACCCTTGCCGTTAAAAAGGGCTGTTAAGTGATGACATCACCCTAATTATATTCGTTTAAACCCCAAACTGCCCTTATATTTGTAATATTCCAATAATACCCCGCCTAATAAGAAGAGAAAACAAATAGAGAGAAAAGAGAAAGAGAAAATGTATCTCTTCTTCTTCTTGTTCGAACACATCTGTTATCTTCTTTCTCCGCGAAATCGAGAACATCATCGTACAAGTTAGCGGTTAGCCGCGCCATATTCTTTTAAATGCTATCCGCTAAATGAAGGTAAGCCCAATCGATAAACCCTAATTTTTATCTCTAATCCCATCGATAAACAAATTGATAAACCCTAATATTTGGGGACAACCCATTTTGCGAAATTCGAAGGGGTGGTGCTACATCAAATGTGATAAAAGTTCATTCAAAAGATTGATCCTACACACGGTTAGGTAAGATTTGCACCTATAGTAGTGCAATTGATTTCTGGTTCTTTTTTTTTCTTTTTCCCCAATTCTACTGTTGTATTATAAAAACGTTTCTTTTGGCTTGATTAGATGATTATATGCTATTCCGTTTCATTATGGGAGTGTATATAACCTATATTCAATACCTATGTGATTAAACTAGAGAAAATAGGCAACCAACTCCCATCTCTCTCTAATTTTTATTGTTTAGATTGGAGTTATTTTCTCACTCCCATATCTCTCTCGATTTCTATTATATAGGTTACGGTTTTGTATTCTTTAGATCACTCTACAACATTGATTTGTTTTTTTGTTGTTTTTGTTGTGCATCTTTTACAGGTAAATGTATCAAATGTCTAGCTCAAGTGTTAATTGCAGCAATCCTAATACACTCAAGTACAAATCCTTGAGGTGCAAATGTAATCGGAAAGTGTGATTAGAATATCGAGACTGATAATAATCCAAATAGGCTTTTTTACGCTTGCCCACATTAATGGTTGTAATTTTTTGTTTGGTGTGATCCCATTGTTGCACCAACAACCGAGCTTGTGCGAATCCCACCCCGATTTACAAGAGTTGCAGGAGGAGGTGCGGGTGCTACGAGAGGAGATACGGGTTTTGCGAGAGGTGTTACGGGGTTACAACAGCGGTGCGAGTGGAACAATTAGAATGGATGAAACGGAGAAGTTTGTTGCATCAATGAAGCTTGGAGTTTATTTTGTTCTAGTTTTCTTTGTTGGTGTAATTGTATCAGTTATGATTGGCAAATAAATGTGAAACTGATGTACTTTTTTTTTTTTTTTTTTGATGAAAGTGAAACTGATGTACTTAAATCCCAGCATTAGTAATGAAAAATTGTACAACATCATTAGCAAATGATTCTACAATCATATTTAATCAACAAGATCTTCTAATTGGCTTTTTCCTCAAGTGATCATTATAGGACTTTATATTGAACTTCTTTCTCATCATTAAACAGAGCCAAGCAGGAACCACTATCACATACAATTTTAGATGAATTGTTGAAACCATCACACGGTGTATTCACAACTCAACTCCACCACCTCACCGCCCCTTACAAAACCATTTATGCAAGCTTTGGACAGCATTCCCTTGTATTAGTCTATTGTACCACAACATCTGGATATTTGGACAGCAATTCCCTTGTAAATAGGCTTTTAAAAATCTGAAAATTTGGACAGCATTTCCCCTTTAAATAGGCTATCTTAAACCTGGAAATTTGGACAACATTCCTAAATTATCCAAAAAAAGTCTATGCTTCCAAAAGTATTTGTCTACCATACTTCAACATCCAACATATCTAAAAAAATTTGTTTGGATCATCCACATCCAACTTAACATCATGTCCAAAATAAAAGTCTACCACAAAATCCAACATATCCAAAAAAAAAAAAAAAAGTTTACAATCATCCACATCCAACTTAATATCATATCCAAATAAACATAAAAATCATCAAATTACAGCCTATGATTCTAATTTCTTCACCGCCTCTCCTCCCCTCTTTGAACTTATTTCTTCTTCATTTCTCTTGCTTTCCTTTTATCTTCCTTGGCTTTCCTTTGTGCTTCAATCTTGGCCCGCATATTGTCATAAGTGATGGTAGAAGAAGCTTGAGATCCGGTCAATCTTTGAGAGGTATTGACATCACATTTGCTCCCACTTCCCTTCTTTCCCTATACAAGCATGAATTCAATATTAGAATCCTTGTAATCATCACGATAACATAAAATAAGTATGAGTACTTAGGATAAAATCTTATGATTATACCTTTACTTCCTTCCCTTTAATTGGAGCTCTTTCGCATTTCCTTGAGTTGTGGCCTACCTCCTTGCAGTTGCTACATCTGACACTTCCAAATCTTTTTCTAAACTCTCCAGATGCTCCTTCATCGGGTTCCTTCCTCCTATTGATATGTGGTCTTCCGGTAACCTCTTCAAGGGTGGAGGCCGAACAAGACCTAGGTGATGCTCGGACTTTCCCACCCGCAGATCTAGGTTCTCGGGACCGGCACTTGCATGTGCCTGTCCATGTGCCTGCCCCTCTCGGACCTCCCACCGGCAGATCTTTCTCGTGGACCGGCACTTGCATGTGCCTGTCCATGTGCCTCGTCCCTCTCGGACCTCCCACCGGCAGATCTTTCTCGGGGACGGCACTTGCATGTTCCTCGTCCCTCTGGACCTCCCACCTAGATCTTTCTCGGGACGGCACTTGCATGTGCCTCGTACATGTGCTCGTCCTCCCACCGCGCAGATCTTTCTCAGGATCGGCACTTGCATGTGCTCGTCCATGTGCCTGCCCTCTCGGACTTCCCACCGGCAGATCTAGTTTCTCGGGGACTGGCACTTGCATGTGTCCGTCCACGTGCGTCTTTGTTGTTCATGCCATTCCGAGAATGGTTTTGCAGCCCCAAAGTCTTGGGCTAAAATGGGGTATTCTTAGGGGTTTTTAGGGTCTCTTTGGCCATGAGAACAACTCCAACCAAGGTGCCATAGCACACACCCAACATGGGTTTGTAAACCCCATGATCGATTAGGTTTTTCTCCATTAAAATACATATGGAAAGAAAACTCATGGGTTTGGGTATTGGGGTTTTGAAAGGGGCTTTAATCAATGTTATTTAACAACCCACAAACCACACCTCTATGGTCGATGTACCTATCCTCGACGACTTCTTTAGAGTCACGGTCAACAATCTTGTGGGATGGCTTGAGTATCATGGTCCACGTTCACGAGCGTACTCGCTCCCGGTTCTACATAAAAGGTTCAAACCAGCATCGGTGGTCGACCGAGTTTTAAACCGGGTTTTGGGCACGGATTTAACATCGTTGGTCGTATTTTTGTGGGTCTCGTGTTGGTATGGCATCGATGACATCTCCATTATACATCTCGTAAGCTTCTCCTGCTAAAGTCCGAGGTGCCTTGGTTAGTACCAATGGTTTCCTTATAACAGAGGCCGTTCTGTCTTACCCGATCAACTTAGCATTCACCAAGGTAATTAAGCCATAACATCGTAAAGTAGTAGTAATGATCTGGTCTTGTTTCTTTTGGTTTAGTGTTAATAGACAAGACAACTTTAATTAACCCATCGATTTGATGTTTCGTGCCCTGGGACATGGAGGTGGATGCTTGGAGTTGCGGTGGTTACCACTATGTTTCAATTTGCACTAATGTGGTTTCTTCCGAGTCACCACGCGGCTTTATAGAAAGGTTCACACTTATTTTTATTCCTAGTTATTTTCGAGTTCTTCAAATGAGAACTTTTCAAACAATTTTTATATCATATATATCTAGATAAGTTGAAACTTGAGCTCCAATTATCTGCAGATGATTAAGAAAACCAATTTTTTGCTTCTTGTGTATTTATAATGTTATACAGGAAGGGAAGATGAAGCCAAAGCCTTACTCAAAAGAATCTACCCCGTGGATGAGGTGAAATGGAGATACAAGCTCGAAAGAGTCTATTGAGACAGAGATCAATTGCACTACTATAGGTGCAAATCTTACCTAACGTGTGTAGGATCAATCTTTTGAATGAGCTTTTATCACATTTGATGTAGCACCACCCCTTCCGAATTTCTCGCAAAATGGGTTGTCCCCAAATATTAGGGTTTGTCAATTTGTTTATCGATGGGATTAGAGATAAAAATTAGGGTTTATCGATTGGGCTTACGTTTAGTTTAGCCGGATAGCATTTAAAAGAATATGGCGGAGCTAACCGCTAACTTGTACGATGATGTTCTTCGCTTCTCACTGAGAAAGAAGATAACGGATGTGTTCGAACAAAAAGAAGAAGAGATACGTTTTCTCTCTTTTCTCTCTATTTGTTTTCTCTTGTTATTAGGAGGGGGTATTATTGGAATATTATAAATATAAGGGCAGTTTGGGGTTTAAACGAATATAATTAGGGTGATGTCATCACTTAACAGCCCTTTTTAACGGCAAGGGTACGGTTGATAGAATCTTGGGAATGCAGGGGAGGGGAGAGTCATTTCTCAAAACCCAGGGGAGGGGTTTGTCATTAGACCATAATCGAGGGGAGGGGGGAGTAATTTACTCTTTTGACTTTTTAGGTAGAAACCACACGTTCTCACTATATTTTACAATTCGTCACCTTTCCATTCTTTTGATACAAAACTACAAGTGGAAGCGCATGTGCAAACATCATCTTAGGCGAGATTTCTACTTTACAAAGTATTGTATTTTCTCACGCATTGTGTCTTAAGTGTTGGAATGATGTTCCACGCAACTAGGTAGGAATCTTTTCCCCTAATAATGAGGCACGGGATCCAATAAAAACACATGCAAAAGCATCAACAAAGATGGGGTTTTCGCATGTAAGGGAAGGGGGGGGGGGGGAAGGGTTGGCCCATAATTCCCCCTGCCCCCTTATGTGTGGTCGTCACCATATTTTACAATTCAACACCTTTCCCTTCTATTGGTACAAAACTACATACGATGTCGAAGGAAACCCTCCCCTTAACAATAATAAGGGTGGGGGATCGCTCCCAAACTACATGGTCCTTGCACTAGCACGGGCCCATGAAAGCACTTGCAGGGGCATCAACAAGAATGCGGTTTTCGCATTTCAAGGTGGGGGGGGCATCATTCCCCCCATATGTCTGGTTGCAAGCGCAACACAGCCGGACAATGATCTTTTTTAATTAATAGTAATGGGAAGTATTTCTTTGTCTTAGAGTGTATCCTACACTAGCAATTCCCTGTGGCTATCTCTCTCCTCAAAACAAGAGCGCATAGGTATCTTTTCATATAGGAAAGAGAGAGATAGACTCATGGGAGTGTTGGTAAGGGTGTTAATTGTTCGGTTTCGGTTAAATGATTCAGTTTGATTCAAGTAGTTTAATTAAATGATCACAGTTTTGAAACTATAATCGAACAATTTATTAAACGATTTCACAATTTCAATTTCAAAAGGTTTGATTCGATTCGATAAACGGTTTATGTTTACTTTTTTTTTTTTTTTTTTTTGGGTAGAAAGGTTTATGTTTGCTTTTGACACCCTTAAGTGCTGACGTAGGCCATACTCAAGAGTTTTTTTTTTCAATAATAATAAAGGAACGGGTGGGGCACGTGCCCCGTTTTACGCAAACTATTGGCATACTCCAATGGGGAAGGTGGGATGGCTAAGCATGGTGGTCATTTCACAAGACGGGAGGAAAAGAAACAAACACATAGCTGGCAGCGGGCCGCGTACCCAGCCTTTTCCTAATCTAACAATTGGGTGTCTTTTCCAGGAATAGTTTTTCGGGGTGAAATTTTCCAAGATTACTTTACAGCTTGGGTTGTCTTCCTTAGATAAAAAAGTAGGATTACAACTTCTTTTCTAAGCACCCTCAGAATATGAATTGTGAACCAGTGATTCTTCTTGCTGATATACTATTAAGGCAACTTCGACCTAAGTTTAGGTTCCAAAGCATTTGATTTTGATTTGACCCCTTTGAAGTGATCAAGTCCGCCAATCACCAAAGAATCGGTGAAAACGATATGGTAATTTTGATTGAGATGTCTTTTCATATGGGGATGAAAGAGACTCATGAGAGTGTGCTCGCGTAGGCTACATTTCTGGATAAAGAACTTTCTCCCCTTTGGCTGTTTATCCGATCGATCCAATTCATCAAATCATGCTAAAGTCTAAGGAGGGCCGATATCAATTTTGGACCGGATCCATCCTGATCTGTTTTATGGATTCGGCTTGGTTAATCGCTTAACCCTGGTTCAAATCTAGGACTAGGATAATTTGGAGTTGATTACTTTTGATTTTGATCAATTTTAATTTGATCTGAATCAAAATCTATGGGGACCAATCCGGATCCCCGTTAAGGAGAGGGTGCCCAATACCCTATTAACCTACTCATATCTCCATTCATATTCGACGTGGGACTATGGAGTCTGAGATCCCGATTTTCTTCTCCATGAGGGAGCTGACGTGGAGCCTGAGATCAAACCCGATAATCATTGATCAAATAGGAATTTCCATGCCTCGGCTCTGATACCATTTGTTATGGACTTGGGTCTCATCCTCAAAAGCTAGTCATTAAGGAGAGGGTGCTCAAGTACCTATTAACCCATCCACATCTCCATTTATATCCGATGTAGGACTATTTTTCTACCTTATGCGTGGATATCCCAACAAGAACCTATAGAAACGGGGCGGGATGAAAGAAGGAGATAGCATTGCAGATCGATTGGCTCATTGTCGAAGGGCAAAGAAAGTGGTGTGCCTAACAGGGCCCACTCTACTGTATGGGTGTTAGATTAAACCAACCTAGTATGAGATAGGGTAAAGAACTAGATTTAACGCGTTCCATGAGCTCTGGAGTTTTTTAACGTATCGGTCAAATACCTAATATAAAATCCATCGCAACCTTGCTCATTCCAGCTGCACCAGCAGCTGTCCTTATTTAGTACTCAAATTTGAATGAATTATTAAATTACTGGTTTATCCCTAACACTGGTGGATCTAATGCAACATTCTTCTAGTCAAGGTCTTGTAAAGCCAAAGTAATGGAAAGGAAAAATAATGGTCATCAAGTTCTTCTTAAAGGAAAATTTTTATAAAAATGGGAAGTCATTTTCTTTTTCTCCATAGGTGAGTCTACATGTAGAGTGTCAACTAGTCAATCGAAATCTGGTCCATTCCGGTTGATCTTGATAAAAAACGATCGAGACCAACATGGATCCCGATCTCACTCAACCTATTATTGATCCGATCTTAGTTTTTTATTTTTTTAAAAAAATAAGCAATACAAAAAAAAATAAATTGTAAAAGGGTACCAATTTTATTTATTCTTTTAAAAATAAATTTCGGCTCAAATGGTTGGTCTTAGGGGTGCAAGTTTGGTCCTGTCCACCCGAACCCACCTTGGCCTGCCCTGAGCCCAAACAGGGTCTAGGCTGAGATATTTGGTCCTGAGGGTGGGTTAGGGCTTGAAATTTTTGGCCCTGAGGCAAGGTTGGATCGGGCCAAGGTTGAGGCCTTGGGCTTGGCCCGGCCCGGCCCAGTCCGACCCAGTTTTAAGTTATACTATAAAATATATGTTGATATAATATATATATTATAAACTTTAAACTTCACCTACATTTTGTTATATAATATGGGGAAAATTTCACGGACACCCCCTAAAAGTATCCAATATCTCAGAAACTTACCATACTTGGTCAAAATGTCACAAACACCCCAAACGTTAAGCACAATTAGTACCCAAAGGTGAAATATCCATTTTATCCCTTAGTTATTTAAATAAAAGGACAAAACTGTTATTTCATCTTCTTCCCTAAATATCCATTTTACCCCTTAGTTATTTAAATAAAAGGACAAAATTGTCATTTCATCTTCTTCCCTCTATGGCTCCGGCTCCGACGACATCACTTGCTCCGGCGACCATCAGTACTGGTTTCGGTTCATTTTTTTTCATAGGTTAAAATGAAAGATATAAGAGAAATGGAATTTCTCCAGATTTGCTTCATGAGGTCTTCGAAGACCAATGCTTTTAAGGTTTTGCAGAGACGGAGATCTGACAAATCTAACGTCGTCTCATACACAACACCCACATGATGATAACACTAGAGAGCCGGTAATCAGTAATCGACGCCATTAGTTACCATCACCACCCATACTAGTAGCACCACCACCTGCAACACCATAACTTCCACTACCGGCACTGCTGCCATTTGCCAGCAACATCTCCACCATCAAAACTGCTTCCACCACCATAGCCTCCAACACTGCCATATCCACCGCCACCACCACCATAGTTGCCAGTACCACCAAAACCACTGCCTCCAGAACCACCATAGCTGCCCCCTCCACTTCCATAGCTGTTATCACCACCACTGCCGCCATAGCCTCCACCGCCATAGTCACCACCACTACCACCATAGCCACCACCGCCATAGCCGCCACCACCACCACTGCGGAATCCTCTTGCCCTATCTGTTGCATAGTTCACTCTTACCCTTCGGCCTTGAAGATCCTGCCCATCCAAAGCCTGACTGGCAGAAGAAGCCTCCTCACTAGATGTGTAACTAACAAAGCCAAAGCCTCGAGATCTGCCCGTTTCACGGTCCATGATTACTCTTGCTTCAATAACCTCCCCATAAGCAGTAAAGGCATCTCTCAAGCCTTGGTCATCAGTGTTATATGAAAGACCTCCAACAAAGAGTTTTGAAGATGACATGCATCTTATGGCTTGGAAAATAGAAGGATTTGATGCTGACAATTCAGCATTAACACGTCCGCTCACAGTCTGTTTAATTACATGCCCCAATTTACTAATGAAAGCCACTGTCAGAACCTTCAAGAGGTTCGCCGAGAGCTGCTTCTCTGCTTTCTCTTCTCCAAAAACCCTTGCTAGGTTTTCTAGGTTTGAGAGGGATTGTGTGAGATTACCATAGCAGCAACGGGGAAAAAGTTGCAGCGGCTGATTAGCCTGATTAGCCATGGCAGTGGGGTGGGGGTGGGGGAAAAAATTGCAGCGGCGGTGGGTTACGGGAAAACAGAGGAGATGGGTCCTGAGACTTCTGGCCGGAGAGAAGGGGAGTAAGAGAGAGAGAGAGTTGTAGACGCAATCCTCGACATTGTTGAGGTGTAGAATAGCTTCAGTCATGGCACGGAGACAGGGTTGCAGGGGAGCAAGAGAAGGAGGGTTGGAGGGGGTGGCGGTGTTGGTGGCGGCGGCGACGGCGGAAGAAACAGCAGAAGGAAAAGAAGGAGAAGAAGAAGGGAAGAAAATGGGTTTCACAGGTAAGGGTAATTTTGCCATTTAAGTGAAAAATGGAGAAGTGGGGGAAATGGGTTTCACAGGTAAGGGTAATTTCACCATTTAAAAATAGTTAACAGACACTTAACTGCAAAGACTAACGGAGTGGACTAAATTGAAACAAATTCATAAAAGTAGGGGGAGTCTATGACATTTTGACCAAGTATGGTAAGTTTTTGAGATATTGGATGCTTTTAGGGGGTGTCCATGAAATTTTCCCTATAATATATTATGTATGAAGATAATAAACAAGGTTTAAAATCTCGTTTCGTTTCGGTGTTTCGGTCTGATCGAAATTTTCGAGATATCGAGATTTCGTCAAAATATGGTTTTTTTTTTTGTGGGTGTAAAATACCAAAATAACCGAGATTTTTGAAATTTCCGAAATGAGGTGACCGAAATTTCCAAAATTTTTGAAATAATGCATTTTTTCAATTCAATGTTGCATTTCGTTTCGACTCGACCAAGACAAAACTAGTTTTTGTACTATGATAATAAGTGATATAATACATTTTACTATAGTGTTATTTTACGTAAAATTGATACTTTTCTCCCTGGCCCATTCCAACCCATGCATTTCCTTCCCCCTCCCCATGATCAGGGCCAATCAGGGTCAGCCCGGCCCGACCCTAAGGGTGGGTCAAGGTTGGATTTTTCAGGCCCCGAGTCAAGGTCAAGTCGGGCCTGGGTCCAACTAAGGAAACTTTGGATTGGACTAGAGTTTTATAAAGCCTGGCCCAACCCGACCCTGTTGCAGCCCTAGTTGGTCTTATGGATCAGTCTGATGGATTTCAATCTATTAGCAATTTCTAAAAACCAAAACAGATATTAAACCGGTATCAATTTGACCGACCAATTTCAATTCGATCCGTCTACAGGTTTAACCGTTTAACCGTCCTCACTTCACGCCTACACTGCTTTACACTTCCTAATCTTATTGTTATTTCCTATATATTCTTTGAGTACACGTCATACCGACTCACAAGTCAGTCGCATTTTTCTGCGGGACGTAATCTCGGGGCTACTGCTCCCAAGTCAACCTTTTAGTTTTGAAAGTAACTATAATGGTTTCTTCCATTTTTTTTTTTTTTATTTCCTTTCCATGTTCGGAGTCTGAAACTCTTACTCTACACTCTTAAATCCTAAACCAAATGGGTTTCAAATTTGGGAACGAATCTATATATTTGTTTAATTCGCATAAAAAAAATTGGATATTCCGAGTTTGTTTCTCGAGTCGATTCCGTGACGAATCTGTCAATGTATATAATTATAAATAACCTTACGACCCTGTGTTCTCATCTATCTTCTGGTTGTTAGGAATTAGGCTCTATTGGTCAAGATGGGTGAGTTACGGGGTTCTTCTATCTTTGTTATTGTTTTGTTGGGTCTGTTCTTGAACTTGGCTCTGTTGTGCAATGGAGGAATCACTAGTAGTTTTGTTAGGACTGCTGAGAAATCCACTGATATGCCACTTGACAGTGATGTGTTTCGCCTGCCTTCTGGTTATAATGCTCCCCAGCAGGTATACTCTTCTTATTCTTCTTCACTTGCTCATTCTCTATTCTTTTTTAGCAGACCTGGTGTTTGCATTATTGCTTCTTTATTTGTTCTTTAGTGTTCAAATTTAATTGTTTTCGGAGTTTTTTATTGATGAATCCAACTTACCCTTTTCGTTATTTCACTTATTTTCATGCCAAGTCTTATTCCTTTCTTTCTTCTTCTTTTTTATTTATCAATGGCTCTAATTTTTTCAGCTCTGTTTTATTATATGTTAATTCTCCTTTAATTCATGAAATTTTGTGTTTTTAAGAGCAGAAAAAGCAATGTCTTTTGTTTGCTTAACTTTGTTTGGATTAAACAGAGAGGTACAATTATTTGATTAATGATTTGCTGGTGTTGTTTCTCAAGGTTCATATAACTCAAGGAGATCATGAAGGGAAGGGAGTGATCGTTTCTTGGGTCACTCAGGATGCACCAGGTTCCAAAACTGTGCATTACTGGACTGAGAATAGCAAACATAAGTCCCGCGCAAAGGGCATCTTTGTCACCTACAAGTATTACAATTACACTTCAGGCTACATTCATCACTGCCTTATCAAGAATTTGGAGGTGAGTTTATCTGCCATTTTGATATTGATTACTTTGTGCTCAATGTGATTGGTATAGTTTGTGGATTTCACAGATTTCCAAACAGACTAGTTAGCCTAAACTAGTAGGAAATATGGTATTGGAGTAATGAAAATTTCTCATAACTGTTGCTGTTTTCGAATTCCTGCAGTTTGACACTAAATACTATTACGAGGTAGGGATTGGAAAGACCAAAAGGCAGTTTTGGTTTAGAACTCCTCCTCAAGTTGGTCCTGATGTTCCTTATACTTTTGGTCTCATGGGTAACTCTCTTGCATCAGATCATGTATTACAGTAGTCTCTTTAAGTAATGTATCTATAAGTTGCTCCCTATATTTGTTGGGTAAGGTCATAATTCTTTGTTGGCAGATTTAGCTGGATTCATAGTTATATTTTGGGTGAATTGGTATTGAGAGGCACATACTCTGTATATATGTGTGTTTGTTAGATCTGTGTTCATCTCATTCTGTAGTACATTGTTTGCAGGGGATCTTGGTCAGACCTATGATTCAAATAAGACACTCACCCACTATGAAATGAACCCAACAAAAGGACAGACAGTATTGTTTGTTGGTGATCTCTCCTATGCAGATCACTATCCCTTTCATGACAATGTTAGGTGGGATACATGGGGCAGATTTGTTGAAAGAAGTGCTGCTTATCAACCCTGGATATGGACCGCAGGGAATCACGAGCTTGATTTTGGTCCTGAATTTGTAAGCATTCTTAGCCTCTGTGTATTCCAAATAAAATAGAAGTTCTCTACTTTCATTCAATTTCGTCTAATGTTTGGTATAGTTGGATATTTCAATCACCATTGGTTTCCTTTGGAATAAAAGCTACTTTTAAAAAGCTAAGTTGTCTGATTTACCCTGTACACCCTTATTTTTTCTTTAGTTTGATCAAATTAGGGTGCTTCACTATGCATTAAGGAGGGGTATTAGAACCCAATCTGTAAAATCTATACAGAAACCGAAATTTTGAAACTCAAGAGAGCTTGTTGAGAACCATGTGGTCCTAGAGTAGTTACAAACTATTGAACATGCTATATCACAGTATGTATCTTATTATGAACTAATTCAATTATAATGTGATGTGTTAAATTTCCTTGCACAGAATTGTTCTACGCCGTTATCCCATACTAGTGCTTCTGGAGGTAGAATGTTATGTTTTCATGAAACACATCTATCAAGTATTCTTCTGAAATCTGAAATCCTAGAACTCTGTTACTTAAAAAATTAAGGAATTGAAGATGGGGAAAGATAAGTAAATCAATTTCATCGAGTTGTTTTTTAGCCTCATATAGGCCTATTTATCCCCAATTCAACAGAGTGGAATCTTTGTTAACCACTGAACTTAATATTAATACTACTCTATAGGTCCTCGTTCATGAGCCTAATATGCACTTCACATTCATTCAAACATGTTATTATATTTGTTTATAGGAAACATGACCAAAAACTACAAATTTTGAATTAAGCAAATTTGTGGTGATATATATGTAGGGTGAAAACATGCCTTTCAAGCCATTCACGCGGCGTTATCCTGTGCCATATAGAGCATCAAAAAGCACTGCTCCACTTTGGTACTCTATCAAGCGGGCTTCAGCATACATCATTGTTCTCTCTTCATACTCAGCATATGGTAAGTTTGATGGTTAGTGTGAATGGTGAGATAGGTCTTACGTTCAGCAAAAAGATGTGCATTTTCCTGCTCTAGAATTTTTGGTGGTGTTTTCAAGTGGTTTAGTTTTTTGTTTCTTGTAAACAATGGAAATGATCAAATTAGAGAAATTGTGATGGTAGAGGTATTTGGCTTAGTTGAGTTTTTGATTGTGGAGAAATATCATGACCATCTTATGTATTAATCTTCTATTTTTTTAAGGCAAATACACTCCTCAATATAGTTGGCTAGAAGAAGAGCTACCCAAAGTGAATAGATCTGAGACACCATGGTTGATTGTCCTTTTGCACTCACCATGGTATAACAGCTACAACTACCATTATATGGAAGGGGAGACCATGAGAGTGATGTTTGAGCCTTGGTTCGTACAATACAAAGTAGATGTCGTATTTGCTGGTCATGTTCATGCCTATGAAAGATCTGTAAGTGCCTATCCTTTCTCCATATTTTACTTTGTTTCACAGGTATTCCTATGTATGTTATCTTCTTTTCTTCTGTCTACCTCCCCCCCCCCCCCCACAAACGCGTTTCTTGTTTTAGTTTGGAAACAAAAGTTGCTTATTGCTGTGCAGTGAATTCCCACAGACACTACAATTCAGATGTTATGGAAACCTAATTTTAGTTGAACACTTGATCTTCTTTTAGAATTAAGTTTGATTTAGAAAGTCAATGCTTTGGGTTCTAGTGTCTTGAGGCTGTTGTCCATTGACTCCATTTTGCTTTCTTCATTACTTCTACTCTTCCTGTTATTTAATGCTGAAGGATATTATTCATCACAGGAACGTGTATCAAATGTCGCATACAGCATAGTAAATGGCATGTGCACACCTGTGAAGGACCAATCTGCACCTGTATACATAACCATTGGAGATGGAGGAAATATAGAAGGATTGGCAAACAAGTAAGATTTCTACCAGAGCTTTTTCTTATTGAAACATGGTTTATTATGTTCGCGCTTTAGTTGTTTTCTTGTAATTTTATGGGTGGTGGTTGATGATATTTTGTTTTCTTTTTGATTGTTTACAGCATGACGGAGCCGCAGCCAAATTATTCTGCGTATCGTGAAGCTAGTTTTGGTCATGCCATTTTCGATATTAAGAACCGGACTCATGCTTACTTCAATTGGCATCGTAATCAAGATGGATATGCTGTTGAAGCTGATTCTTTGTGGTTTTACAACAGATACTGGAATCCTGTTGAAGAATCTGTGTCACACTAAAGTAGTCTTTTTCTTTTTTTCTAGGGCAAACATCAAAATTTTCAATGGTAGCTGTAATTTTTTATTCATCCTCCATACTGTCTATTTTCTCTCTAATTGAACCTTCTCTTGAGGATATGCAATGCCCATTTATATCTTATTGGAATTCATGGTTTGACACTTAATTATGACTTGATTGCTTCCTAGTTTATGCTAAGTTTGCCATGGACTAGTAAATCCTTGCTCTCAATGGGCTACCTTTAGTCCAGAACCAATATATCATTCTATCCTCACCCCCAAAAAAAAAGTAATCCAAAATATATTCCCAATGCTTGATTTGTAACAAGGACAATATTTCTACCAAATTTGGTCCATAAGTTGTTCTCTTCTGCTTCATGGATATACTGAGTTTATCCACATAATAAATTTATGCCCTTGCTTACTACAGTTCCTCCCAAACATTATCTTAGGAAACCAGAAGTTTGGAGGACCTCTAGGAAGTTGGCCATCAAATTGAACTGTGACACGTATTTTTTTAGGTTCTTTTCGTCGTCTTCTTCGTGACCTAATCTTGTATGTGTTCTTAAGAATAAGAATGTAAAAAAAAGGAGTCATTTTTTGAGGTCTCAAAGGGACATAGAAATCACATAAGGAAAAAAATAATAATTGAATAGAAATGAAAAAGAGATGTAACTCCTAACTCATTAAGTTGATGAGAAAAGAAACATGCTAATAATGAATGAATGAACCAACACGGTGATTGGGTTGTGAGGCTCATAAATCTCAGAGTTATGGGAAACTTTCATTACATTACTGTCCTTGAGATATGCTCACCTATAACTATAAATCAATGGTGGATTGAGGGCTTTTTGGGCGCATGGTGCCAACTCTATCTGAAGGACAAAATTTTTTTCCGCCCATAGAGGTTCACAAACCCCAATAGGGTTTTAATTTTTTTTCAAAAGACCCTCGTGATGCCTTTCTCCCGCCCTCTCTTGCCCCATAATGATTGGTGTTTCCCATTCACTGTGAGTGCAGGGAAACTCGGTCCCAGTTTTAAAACTTTGTTCCATATAAACCCAATTTCATATCAAACACCATTTTTTTATGAAAAAAAAAAAAAAACGTATCTGTAATGTGTTCCATATCAGTCAAGTATTGATGAAGGCTAATACTAATATTGATACCAATACAAATCAATTATACGATCAATCTGATACTAATTCCTAAAACCGTGGTTTTTCTGGTTGTGTGAAGGCAATCTCCGACCCCATATTAAGGGGGGTGTAGAAAACAACATCATCGTCCACATAGATCTCACATGATCAAGATAAGAGAAAATAAATAAAAAAAGAAACAATGTATTTTCTAAGGGAATTAATGGGGAAATAAAAAAAACATATAAACACATGAGCAAGTAAAGAAACAATGTATTTTCTACGTGAATGGGGAAATATAAAAAAAAAAACACTTATAAAATAAATACATGCGCAGGTTTGTCACATATACGTACTTATACGTATTATATATATGTTATATGTATTGTATTATATACGTTTACATTTATAAAGAAAAAGAGAGCTTCGATTCACAAGCACCGCTGCAACTGTAAGACGTCAAACCAATCTATCCCATCATCTCCCGCCACTGGTTCACAGCTCGAAATCTCGGAAGAACCATCGGTTGCAACCGTGGCAAAATCCATCACCGTTGGCATCTCATCTAGGTCCCACGGAGATAGAGCTGACACACCAACCTCTGTCCCTGGCAAACACAAATTCATTTCCCCCCATAGTCCTAGCTGATCTTCTCCACCCTCTTCCCGGTTCCCATGCTCTATTAATTCCATACTACCCAAACCCGACCCAAGCCAGCTTTTCGAACTGGCTACAGCTAGTGGAAGTGCCGATGAACACGCCGGTTCAGGTTCTGGAACCGGTTCTCTCCGGTCGAACCATATCTCCGGCAAATTGAGTTTGGCGAACTTGCCGTAAAGCTTACAAGCGGCGACGTCGTAGGCCAGCGCCGCTTCACGTGAAGTGTTGAAAGTTCCAAGCCAGAGTCGTGCGCCCTTGTTTGGTTGCCGGATTTCGGCCACCCACTTTCCCCAAGTCCTCTGTCGGACGCCTCTGTAAGCGCACATAGCGTTCTCTGGACCTCCTTTGCCTCTCATGCACCCTTTTCTGGAACTTCTCTGAGTTTGCATCTGATCATGAGGAGGAGTTCGCTTCGCCACTTTCTTCTCTCCAATCCCTATCATACTCACCCTTTTCTCGAACTTCTCTGAGCTCTTGCCCTCTTATATGTGCCAATAAGCACGGGTAAGGTCTTTTAATGGCGGATTAAAGGGTTCTGCAACACGTATCCAGTGCTTGGCCGGATCGTGTCGTCGTTGTCTCTGACCAGAGATGTACACTTGGCCGGACTGCATTGTTACACTTATACACACCTCTCTCTCTCTCTCTCTCTCTCTCTGAACTCCAATAGTACACAAGTACTCGTGCAGTTGGCTGCGTAGAATCCATCTCATAATTTGAACAAAGGGGGGTGTCGACTTAATGGGCAGGTGTCACCGAAGGCGACGGTAGAAGATAAACTCAAGGACACGTTGGGAATGTGAAAAGGATTTTTGTTTTGAGCATTATTGCATGAATCCTTGATACGTGGAGTGATTGATTGCTTCAGTGGCAGAGTGAGTGAGTGAGTGAGTGAGTGAGGCCAATTGACTTAGTAAAGACGAAAATGATGCCAGGTGAACAGAGGTGCTTAATCTTTATAATACAACTGTGAGGTAATGTCTGTTTTGACACGTAGCATACCTGTCAATTTTCACCCTAGCCCTTCTCGCCACCCAATTGGCCATAGAAAATGATAGATCTCTACTTGTTCTCAATATTTACAAACCTAGAAGAAGTAAAATTTAGAAACATATTAATAGATACAAGATAAAAAATAGTTCCCAAGGCCAACTGGCTTAACCATCTCTAAGCAATCATGAAACCGTTCAAATAACTATTTTCTCTCATCTGTGCCCATCCTCTAATCTTCGTGTTCGATATTTATCAATCAAACATGATTTTTATTTAATATTTAAATTAATTCATTATGCACAATAATTGACGGGTTATAGTTGCTCTTAGCTATTCACCAAAGAAGGTCCTGGATGGATCCTTTGGCTTCTGATAAGCGATCTAAGAAGGATTTGGTGTTAGCGTGATGGTCGCCTCGCTCTGAGTTGCAGGTCTCCAACGTATAAAAAAAAAAAAAAAAAAAAACAGAAGAGGGGAATAACATGCTTTGAAAGACTCTTATATGTATAAGTAATAGAGGTTAAAATGGATATTTCAAGTTTTTTTTTTTTTTTATGATAAAAATAATAAAAATTGAAAGACTAGTCTAGAAGCCAAGGGATCTAAATCATCCACTGCCAAGCTGCCCAGCAGGACCGTGCTATCAATACACAACAAGGCGAGGAATGACTGTACAATTAGGCCTTATTTACAAGGGGTGTTTGTGAAATTTACCCTTTTTTCTCTTTTTTCGAAAGGCTAGTCTAGAAGCCAAGGGATTTAGATCATCAACTGTCAAGCTGTCCAGTAGGACCGTGCTATCGATACACAGCAAGGCGAGGAATGACTGTTTTACCCCTACCCAAGCACCTTACCCGAGCAAGGGTAAGGCGGTCATTCCCCGCCTCACTGTGTCTCAACAGCATGGTCTTGCTAGGCAGCTCGACAGTAGAGGATCCATATTGAGAAGCCAAGTCCTTCTTGCCATTGGCTCTCAGATGTACATTTCACCTGCACGTAGCTCCAGATAATCCATGTTGGGCATAAGATATTACAAAGGCATTCCCATCATACAGGTTCTCGGTCATAGCATTGCTTGAAACCATGGAGAACCTCCAAAATCAGAATTGGATTGCTGGACTCTGCCGATTTGGCTTGAAATCACTGGAGATTGATCCGATTCCTGTCTCGATCCATATTGGGCCTATTGACATTCTAGGATTTAGCGTTTAGGCCAATTCCTGAATCCTGATTAGCTCTGACTGAATCGAAATCAGAATCGAAATCGGAATCAAATCAGAATTGGCTAAGGCCAATCAGGTTGCCAATTTCGCATATTTGAACCTTGCATCCACCCTAATCTCATCCCTTCGATTCCAAGACCACGCACGGCTGGATCATGTCCGTAAAGTCATGCTACGTACTACAGTTGGATGAAGATGTGTAACACAAGTTGATCTCCGTCCACTTACTAGGGCCGACGGCCTGATGTACGGCTGGGATCGCGAATAGTGGGGACACAATCGATGCGCCCGTTCCGCTAGTACTCTGGTCTGGTCCCACTTTCCTTCCTGTTGTCCCGCTACCACATACATAAATAAATCGAAACGGGCTTCGTCAGACTTTGGTTACCTGCGTGGGCGTGGAAGACAGAAGTCTTACTACACGAATGAAGAAAGAGAGGAAACCAATCCTCTGCTTTCTTCCGAAAAGCAAAAATCTTCCATCTTCTTTGTTGAGATTTTAACTCGACAATGGAGTTAGATCCCCGACAGTACGAGCACATTGTAAGTTTCTTTTCCATTCCTCTCCCTCTTCCATAGGAAGAAATGAAACGAGAAAAAAAAAAGGATTAAATTTCTTTTGTCTTTAAATTTGTGGACTTGAATGGTTATACGGAACATTTGATCAAGCAAAAGCTCCGAAATTTGATGGTTTTTCGTCTTTGATCATTTGCCCTTCTTCTAAATTTCGAGTTTTTGAGTTTGGTTGTTGAAAAACCCTTGTTTGATAATTTGTGTCTGGTTTCGAAATTGGGATTCTTACTCGTTGTTCATCAAGTAAAAGTTTAATCTAATCAATCATTGGAGGTATCTGGGATATATTACAGCATTTTATTCCAGATTCCTCTTTAAAACCATCTTGCGTATTTCAATTATGGAGGTTATTTTCGCTGGTTAAGTGGCGAAGTTTAAATAAGGGGTTTCTATTGGGTTTATGATGTTAAGACGCACCTAAGAGTTGATCTTTGTAGTCGAACGGTCCCTGTATCCCAATTGGATTTAGGACCCTTGGACCTGTGACGTTATCTCGGTCTGTAGAAGAAAGGTGAGTTGGGGTAAAGAAGAAGGATTAAACAGCTTTAACAGTCTAAATCCGTATAAGAAACTACAGTAGTCTTGTGAATGCGATCCTGCTTAAGAATTCTGCTTAATGGACTGTTAGGACTCATTGCATGGAATTTTGTTTGTTGGGGGGGGGGGGGGGGAGGTTATACCTTTCTTAAATAAATTAAAAAAAATTGTTGAGGTTTCAAGCAGTATACTCTATATTATCTGCCAATTGTCTTTGCTTCTTAGGAGATTTATCAGGACTAACACCTCTCTCTTTTTCTCTCTCTTGATTTACCACTTGGGGGAAAAATTGTGAAAATTTCAGGAATTAATACATGATTAAATAAAATCCATGTTCGTAGGTTCTTGATGGTTCATAAAGGAGGTTTTTATTATCCTCTATATTTACTGGGACTAAAAATTTATCATTTTTCATTCTTCATACACCCAGTCCCTTTGAGGTTGGGTACCAAGAATGGAAGTGTTGGGTAGGCAATGATGGAGCAAGATATCATGATAAGAATAAGAGTGGTAGACTTCAGCATTGGCAAGGAAATCAAAATTTTACTTTAGCTTATAGAATCTTTTAGGCAGCAAAATCATCTAGACTACCAAAATATGGATTTCAGGTGATATGACCCACTGATATTGAAGAGGTTCAGGTGAACCTAGTAATAAATAGTTCTCAAGTTACACACTTACACCTACAGGCTAAATAACTTCCATACTTCAGAA
The DNA here is from genome assembly GCF_018873765.1 of Telopea speciosissima. Lineage (NCBI taxonomy): Eukaryota > Viridiplantae > Streptophyta > Magnoliopsida > Proteales > Proteaceae > Telopea > Telopea speciosissima. Next base: position 907,805 of record NC_057920.1, read on the forward strand.
AACTAGAAGATTCCAAGCCAAGTAGGTTTTAGTCAAACTGAACAGGAGGCTGCAATATTTAATGAAATCTCATTAAATTTCGTTGATGAGATAGACTTAAATATGAATAATTTATAGTACAAAAATTCATTTGAATAATTTCAGCCATCATACACTGAAAACTAATATGATTTGGCCCTCAAACAATTGAAGTTGTTGGAAGTTGAAAATCCCACCACGGAACTGTCTGCTGAAGTTATACTAGACTGTTGAGGTCCTTATGGTCTGAGATTTATAATATAATTGCAAAATTATCCCTTTACAGTACTAAGTTTTAAAAGAACTATTCTGTTTAGCAGCATTGTTACTTCTGTGAACAAAATAAGTTTTTTTGGATAATAGAAATAAACAATCTGCGATTGCCTCACTAAAAATAAAAAGAAAAATACATAGAAAAAAGGCGTATGCAGGAGGCGAATTGGTTTCTTCATTCATTTTTATATCCTCTATTGAATTGACTCCCACTGGATGAAATATCCACGTTTGCCGCATAAAGTGCCATTTCATGTCTTTGTGTGACAGAGGGCTCAAAATCTGTTATCAAGAGTAGACCTTTCCAAAATGCAAAAGAGTCCAGCCTCTGGATAACCGGATTGAGAAACCTCAGACCTGCTTGTAATTTGACTAGAAATACGGCTTTGAATGGAGTCGAATGGTGAAATCGGATCCGTGTAGCCAACCCCACTTAGTTGAAAATTTGGGATGAGGCTTAGTTGAGGTGAGTTGAGAAACCTCAGATCTGCTTGAAATTGGGGGAGTACTTAGACTCCTTTTCAACAGTATTAAGTAATTACAATAGGGTCGAAACCAGGCTTGAAGCTGAAATATTTCGCGAAATTGTGAAATTTCGGTCGGTTGCTGGTTTTGATTGATGGTTTCAAGGACCAAATGGACAAATTAGGTCCTGAAACTTCTAGAAACCCTATTTTAGGCCCTTCAAACATAGTAGAACTCTTCGATTGTAAAGGAAACACACCCAAAAAGGTAATTTGACTTTGGACCCTGGGTTGGTAGTGTACGTTGAGCGATGCTGTTACACAAAATTTAGTACTAGAATACACATAATTCTATTCACACAACTAAAATATGCTTTAGGAATGAATAAACATAAAATTAGAAACCATTTCATAATTATCAAATGTTCTACATGGTTCATTACAAAGATATGGGTGTGATTTGGCTAAAATTCACAAAAATTGAGGTTTTCTAAGAGGTTTCCCTCTTTGGAGTCGGAACTAATGAAACGATAGCGAAATTCGAAACATGGTCAAAATTTCATTGAAACTGCGAAATTTTCAATGAAACTTCGATCAAAACTTTGACAAAAATGTATATCGCAGGCTGTTTCATTTCAAGAGCCTGTGAAACCAAAATGTTTCGTAAAATTTCGGGAAACCTTGTACAATGGTAGCAATGATGCTCGTCATCGCCCACCTTATGTGTTCCCTTGGTTTCTGCAGCATCTTGTTGTTCATGGGAAATTGACATGTCACTAGACCTTTTCAAGCTGTAGGATCTTGTTACATAAAGATGGACACTTAAATTGCAATATACAATGTTTAGCCCTAGCACCAAATTCGAGTACAAAAACTTTGGATGCACCACTTATAATCGAATTGGTTGTGGCATTACTCTTAGGATTTGATGTTGAGGTGTTTTTGGATGGAATAGTATCTTGATGATATTTAAATTGGAATTCAGTTCTTCAACAACTCTTCTTTGGTGGCATGAATTCACAAATTGACTTTGGTTTATTTCATTCTAATGCCATGTTAAATGGTCAAAAAGTTATCATGTGTCATGTTTAAGCTCAGGGGATCATATGGGATGATCGTCACTATTGTGTGGAAAAGCATCCTTCATGCTATTCTTGTGGTGTTTATTATGCAGTTATTTTCATAAATTGAGGAGTGTTTTCCGACTTTCAGTCGATTAGGTTCTGAACTTATTACTAGGAACGTCATGTTAATTCCTCATCTGTGTCCTTTTCACGAGGACCCTAAGTACTCTTACGACTATAGGGGGCCTGACAGGTTTGACTATTGGCCACACCTTCAATTTTGTTGTTGTTTAATGTGTTTTTAGCTATTATGCTCCCTCCCTCTCTCTCTCTCTGCCTTTATCTGCCACACGGAAGCTTAGTTGGTGCTAAAGTGTTGTGGATATGTGCTACTTCATCATCTCTCCATCTTGTAAGTTTAAGCTCATGGTGGTATAAAGCTTTGAAAATATTGTTGAAAAGTCAATTTTGACATCGTTGGTTTAGCAAAGGAAAATACTTCTTTGAAATCTCAATACCTGGTGAGCCATAAGATTGAGATGGGACCCAGAATTTGAATTGTTGCTAATCCAAGGAGTGTACTGCCAATTCAGTGCTCAGTTTGAAACAATCAACCTCAATGAGGCTCAAAGTGGTGAACTGTGAACGAACACTTTATGAGTGAGTTGGTTTGATAGACAAGTTGTGCAGCTCGAGATCTGCCCAGCTCAGGGATCTCACGTCTGGCAACAGCCTAAAAGGGTGTTTCGTAAAACATCCTCTTGTTTGTTAGCTCATTCCACTTTCCCTGAATACAGTCACTACTTGGCAATTTTTAACCATGAAAGTTGGAACTTTGATGGCTAGCTTCATGTTTTGGACCTAGCAGAAGGTTTGTATAGCTGGCAGAGTACAAAAGTGACTTGGAATGGGGCGTTGTTCATATGGATTGCCCAACAGGGTGACTAATGTAAGGTTAAATCACGAATGATCTAACCCCAGGCAGGATCTTGATCTCAATCAATAAACTTCAGATTGAGGGAGCAAATCAGCAATTAAAACAGAAGATAGAAAAGAAGATGGAGGGATAGAAGGGTAATGGGGATAGAGGGTTGTCTCAGCCGTGGGCCTCTCACTCTCAACTCTCTCAGTTGATCTCTCAGCCTTTCTTAGGACAATGGTTTGCAAAAGCAAGCGTCATTTGTTTCATTCATTCTATTCTATCAAAAACTTACAATAAGGCTTCTATATATAGTGAGGGCTTAGCTAAGAGAATACTAGTAAATATTTTCTGAGAAGCTGCTTAGAAGTAGCTGATAAACTGCTGCTGAGAAGCTGCTTAGAAGCTGTTGCTTAGAAGCAGCTTAGAAGCTGTTGCTGAGAAAATGCGTAGATAATGGCTTGATGAAGACAAATTGGCTGGTCTAATTCTGTCCCAAAGTTAGGGACTGGTTAGGCTCGAGCTGACTGGTCTTAGATGGGCTGGACTCTTCTTCTTCCTGTTGTACTTCTGCCCATACATAGGGTTGTCTTCTACATTAGTGACCTACCTGCTGGATGGTCAATTGTCCACATCGTGCTTCATTAGGGTACAATTCTCATGCAAAATCCAAATACAAATGATGTCTGGGTGCATATACAAAGACAATTCTCTTTCTTCTGTCATATGGATTGAAAGTTCTCATGTCCATTCTTCTGACATGTCCGTTGTGTTTGTGTTTAAATTCTTTCTCTGTTTTTATGTATCAAAACAATTATCTATTGATGTATATGAGATGCTGAAATTTTGTTTTTGATAAGCTGTCTGCTACTGTATTCTGTTTGATATGATTTATCCTAATAAAATAACAACTTGAAATTTTGCGTTGCTCCTTTTTGATAGGCTATTAATGACAATGATGTACGCAACATTGTCTTATCATATCTTGTACATAATTGCTTCAAAGAGACTGCAGAATCATTCATTTCTTGCACTGGGATGAAGCTTCCTGCTGATTTTCCTGTGGACATGGACAAAAGGAAACGTAGGTGATTATTCCTTTCTTTTTTATGGCTAAAGTAGATTAATGGCCTCAAAACTGCCATATGGAGTGCCTCCAGTTGAGTGGTAGTCTTGATTCCAATGTGGATAACAATTGTAGATTGAAATATGAGTTTTGATGTTTGATATTTGTCAGTTATCCGAAGATATCTATCAGCATATATCATGGCTGGTGATCTTGTTATCTGCTGAATGGATGTGGGTGGATCCATCTGATAGAGGATCCTTTTCCCATAAGATAAGCAGGGGAAATGATTAAAAGTGTCCAAATTTTCATAAAATCCTGAAAATGCCATTTTAGACTAGTGAATCTAGTGGTATTTGGGTCATTTCCTGACACTTTGGACTCACTTTTAATGTTTTTTTCCTACCTTTTTGTGGCTGAACTTGACCACTGAGATGGTTATGACCATGTGAGGTTTTCTATAACATGGACCCATCCATGTCTGCCACCTGAATAACAAATCCTCTATGGAATGTTGTCTCATGGAAAGGTTTGGAATGCACTCTTACTGGTTGCGTTAAACATGGTTTTTTTTTTTTTTTTTTTTTGGGGGGGGGGGGGGTTGGGGCGGGGAGCAGCCGACTGAAATGTTTTCCATTCATTTCTTCAGTTAAGAATTTATTTAGGATTCTGAGTGCCATGACTAGAGGTGACGGAGAGGAAAAAGTCTGACTATTTTGTGGTTGGTCATGTCATTATCATATCCGTCCCAATTTTTAAATGCTATAACATGGTGCTGGTTGACTTGAGTTCAATATTGATTGCAAACACTCGAGACCTGCTGACTACTGTGATTTAAGTGACTGCCAATTCCTGATTCAAAATTTTGATCTTGCACTGTTGCATTGGGAAACCAAATGTGAAAGCCCTTAATTGAGAAAATAAATCTATTTCTTGAAGGGGGAGTTGTTTTGCCATTTCCATTGTCACTATTTAATATCATTGTTTGTTAAAAATCAAGTGAGATGTGGTTCATATGTAATTTTTGTGGATGAATTTGAAATGTATGATTAACTAAGGTACCAACTGTGTATTTTTCTTGGTTTTTTATGTCAGCAATTGTCCATTTTGCATTGGAGGGAAATGCTCTCAAGGCCATAGAATTGACAGAACAGCTGGCACACAACTTACTAGAGGAAAACAAGGACCTGCACTTTGATCTCTTGAGCCTTCATTTTGTCCAGCTTGTTTGCTCTAGAAAATGGTGAGCGATTTCTAAGGCTGCACCTATGGAAAAGCAAGAAATTACATGTATTTCTTAATTGAATTCAAATTTCCTTGGCAGCACAGAAGCTTTGGAATTTGCTCAAACCAAGCTGACACCATTTGGGAAGGTTCACAAATATGTTGAGAAACTAGAGGTATGTTTACAGAAGAAATGAAACCACCATATAGTAATTTTATTTGGTTATGTCTCACCTTGATTATAAAATTGACTTATAATTACCTAGAAAGTCCTCTAAATTATTACATGATCGAACATGGATGTGCACTTGCAGAGAATGAAATACAACTTTGCCTTCTCCATAAAGCAAATTTGAGGTCTATTTTTCTATTTATTGATTGATGGTTGGTTGGTATTTATTGATGTCGGCGTCTTCTGGTTCAAATATCTTGTGTTACTGTTTTGGATTACTATGAGTCACAGTCATGGATGGTATGATCCGACCTGATTTTTTGTTTTTAAATTTTTTGGGTGAAAGTGCTTGAATATTATGAAGCATCAGGGTTGTTAGGACAACGGTATATGTATTTTTTATCCTGCCATGTTTTTGGAGGGCTGTGGGGCAATAGATTTTTTAAGTTTTGTAGGTTTTGTTTTGGAATTCAGTAATCAAGGATTTTTCAAGGTGCTGCAGTTGGTTGCATCATGATTTTTGTTTTTGGTTTAGAATGTAAATTGTTCACATATGTACCTAATCTCATTTTTGTACATCAATTTCTTTTTCATTTTAATCAATAATTTTCCCCTTGATTTGTCTTTTCTGCAACTTTGCCACATTTACAGGACTTCATGGCTTTGCTGGCTTACGAGGAGCCAGAAAAATCACCTATGTTTCATCTGCTTAGTTTGGATTACCGGCAGCATGTTGCAGATAATCTAAATCGTGCAATTCTGGGTTTGCTTCTTCCTTTGCAACTTGCCTTTTTGTAGCATCTCTGTTTCTAGGATTTTGTTTACCTGTAATCTTTCCATGTTGATATCATTTTGTAAATAGTTTTGTTCCTACCTTGAACTCATAAAACTTACTGCCATTTTCTTTGCCATGATTAATGCCAGCACATGCTAACTTGCCTAGCTATTCTGCAATGGAAAGGCTGATACAACAAACCACAGTGGTTAGGCAACACTTGCATCAAGACCTTGGAAAGGTAAAAGTGTGAATGAAACAAAAATGAAATCTTTCTTCTAAAATACGATGATGCTGTCATTGTGGTTGACCAAGCCTATTCCCAATATAGCTTTGTGGAGAAGCCTTTCATACCTTATCAGAAATTATTATTTAGTTTGTTCTCTTAAGTTAACTGCGTTCATCCTCCACCATTTTGTTATGCTTCCATGTGCTTAGATGTAATTTCTTATGTAACCTCAAACAAACAAGTTTGTCTGACTTGAACTGTACTGGTCTCAGACCGTTTTACTGGAATGCAGAAATAGCTATGTTAATATCCTTCGGATGGGTTGTAGTGCACTTACTCTTTTAACTCGTGAATTGGCAGGATGAACATCCACCATTTTCTTTGACATCTTTCCTGAAGAGCTGAAAAAGTGGCTGGAATTTTCAGCAGGCAAACATTGAGGCTTATTGCGTTAACATCAGATCATCTGGTGTAATATTTGGTCATGGGTGCAGTATAATCTTTGAAACCTTGCTCGTTTGTGGAGATTTAACTGAAGACGTGTCATGTATCCAGTCCTCGGCGTTCTGGTGAGATGTGCCTTTCTCAGTTAAGTGGTCAGAATGAAAATCGGGTGCTTGGTACTGGTGTCGAAACTTGCCTTGTTCATGGGTTGTTGGTCTTGGTGATTGAGGTCATGGCTGGTATCTGGTTGCGTTTGTAAGTGGTTAGAAGAGTGAGCTTTTCTGTTTTGTTTTAGGTTGTTGGTTTCACTGCTACTTATAGATATCACAAAAAACGAAAGAATAGGAATCACAATCGTATTTTGTTGCTAGAACTTGAAAATTATTTGCATATATTATTATTTATGGGAAGGAAAAGTTTTATTTCACCAAGTAATGTGTAGTTTCAATTAGATTGTTGTTGGAGCTTGAGCTGTTGTGATGGACTGGTTTTCTGGTAGGGCCATGTTGGATGCAAAACAGATTCACCAGACTAAACAGATAGACTGTGTAGTCTGTTTAAGGTTTTGTACATTTTCTCCCTTTTCTTTTCCAAATCAAGTGAGATCTACCCAGTTTAAGATTTTGTACACTTCTTTTTCTCTTGGGAAAATTACTATAACTCCTCTGTAGTCCGTACTTGTCACATAAATACTTATATTGAGTTTTATTTGACTGCAGTGAAGGAAAATCCACCATCCTAGGTCTAGGTCAAGGCCTTGATTGGTGCCCCTTATTTATGAATGGTTGACACTACCCTCTATGGCATGATACCCTATGCACATGGATCGAACGCCTCAGTGCGGTGAATGGATAATTCATTAATTGTGGTTGAAGGAAAACTCGGTCCATTATTTGAATTCTCTCATTAAAACTTGTCTTTTTTGGGGGCATTGTTCTGTGTGTTGTAGTGCAGCTTGTGCCCAGGCACATGGGGGTGGGTGCAATGACTACCCTACCCCCTGCACAGGTTGCCCATGTGCCTGGGTGCAGGTTGCGCTGCGGCACAAAGAACATCCCCCCCTCTTTTTTTTTGTTTTTTTTTTTTTTGAGTACCCAGGAAAGGAAACTTTGAGCTCTCTTTTTCCTTTTATATTTTAAAATTCTTAGATTATCTCTTTGACCCCTCACCTGCATCGTCTTCCTTCCCTCGCAAGCCACATAGTTCATCATCACTCAACATTGCATGAAGTCCATTGCTCACGATCACCACCTTTACTTTAGAATATCCAGGTTTCAAAGGGAGATGTAGAGATTAAACCTAAAAGAGAGAAGGGGAAAAGTTCCCCACGACGCTAGCATCCGGATCATTTTCACACGCCCCACACATTTCATTGTAGCACTGCCCCTTTGAAATTCCCTAATAATCCCCCCCCCCCCCAAATTGTCAGGTTTCCCATAACACACCTCCCTCCAAGGCTCCAACGCCCATAACTACTTTGAGTGTTATATTAGTTGATTTTAGTATTTATCACGATCACTTCCTTATTGTTGTTCTATATTACTCAAATTCCTCTATTCCATATTTCTATTTTATTCCTTAGAGAAGTCAACTTTCACCTCTCTTTCTCTCCTAGTAAATCAAAATTTTCTAAATTACCCCTGTATTCTCCCCTCTCGCAATTCCCTTCACCATCTCCATCGCTATTTGATTTTAGTATTAATCACGATCACTTCCTTATAGTTGTTCTATATTTACTCAAACTCCTCTATCTCATATTTCTATTTTATTCCTGAGAGAAGCCAACCTTCACCTCTCTTTCTCCCCTAATAAATCAAAAGTACCCCTATATTCTCCCCTCCCGCAATTCCGTTCTCCACCTCCATCGCTGGCCTCTACCCCCACTTACACAATTCCACTCTTCCCTGCTCTTTGCATCTCCCCCTCCCCCACCCTGACCTCGCCCTCTACATCTTCCCTTCCCACCTCCTCACCGGTCCCTACATTTCCCTCTATCAACTATATCGAAAAGAAACCTCAGATGGATTAGCTCAATTGGTAACATCCAACACCTTAATTAAGAGGTCATGAGTTCAAACATCCTTGGGGCCTAGTTACAGCAAGGGGTTGTGGGACACATGGATCATGCTGCGCCACATGATGCTCACAGGGCCCCCAATACTGTACTGGGGGCGATAATTTTCCCCCGAGGGGGATGAGTAATATAAAGCAAGTGGGGGATTGATGGTGGAATGAAATAATCTCTTGCGAACCCGCTTAATGAGTCGAGACACTTCAGTTTATCTGTTCCTCCAAGGCTCCAGCTCCTGAGTACAAGCAAAATCAAATGGCTCGTCTGGTATTCCCTCTACAATCCTTGTCTTCGTCCTTACCGAACCCACGGCTTCTTAAAGACAACTCCACGCCCTCCCTCCTCTGCAACGGGCTGATCTTTCCAAGGTGGTGCACCAACTTGCTTCTCTTCTCTCTCTTTTTTTTTTTTTTTTTTCTTATCCACTATCTTATTTCAGTTTTATTTGATTTGAGTTTCTCTTCACTTTAAGAATGTGAGTGAGATTAGTTCTTCTTTTCCCCTCCCACTTATCTACTGTTTTGCAAGTGTTACTCTTAACTGTTCCAGGACGTAACTCAGATATCCAATTCAACTGGCCATTTCCCGCTTTGTTGGCAGTACATCTATTGCTACTTCCTTTTTCTTTAGCTTTCCTTTCCAGGATAGCATATGGAAGGAGTTACCGGGCATTGACAGACCCTCCTTTACTGTTCCTTCTCAGTTTGTTTCATCAAAATAAACTTTCGAGAGAAAAAAAAAAAGGAAAAAATTCAAGAGCGAGCCCTTTATGTCCTAATGCCAAATTCAGTTTCCTTTGCCCAAAAGCCTAATATTGGGAGGAAACCCATTTTTATGAGATATGAATCATGTCCTACCCCACCCTACCAGAGACAGAAGTGAGGGTTTTCATATGCAATCCAGGGACCCCATTCAGTATTCCTAAATCCATGGGCTCAAAAACTCCTCTCTTATGTTTATGTATTGGTCTCAGTGACCAAATTATTTCTGAAATTATATTTGCGGGGGCTACTGCAACTTATTGAGCTTCCCTTGTCTATCCTAGAAGCTATTTCAGTTATTGTCCATGTTTCTAATGTTGCTGTCGTGCTTCTATATTGAAAGGATTAGAATTTGGTCTTAGTTGTTTCGCTTTGCTTTTTATTTGACAGGTTTAAAGGGCAAGAAGGCTATCCTAAGAAAGCCGGTTTCTATGTACTTAAGTGTGGAGTTACTAAGGCGAAGGAATCTTCTTCGACAAAATCTGCTCCATTTATTAGTGAACCACACAAGTACTTTGATCAGGTTGTCATCACAGTTCGTTCTGGAGATGGAGGCCATGGTGCCATTCTTAGTATGCCTATGCCTAACCAAAAGACTCCTTCCAAGTCATCTAAGAAACATGACCAGGACAGAAAGAAGAGTTCGTACAAAAGGGATTTTGATGGGTCGCTTATCCTGCCCATGGGTGGTCATGGAGGAGATGTAATCATTTATGCTGATGAGGGAAAAGATTCATTATTGGAATTTCACAGGAAGAGTCGCTACAATGCAAAGCGTGGGGGAAATGTCGATGCCATGGGTATGTTGACCTCTCAGCTGCACGATGGACTCGCTGCTCCCACATTGCGTATTCCAGTGCCTGTAGGTTTGTACACTTCATTGATTTACATTTTTTAGATACTCTTGGCTTGGCTTGTATCTATGTCAGCATTCCATGTAATGGGATTACAGAAACGAGGGTTTCCCAGCTATTTATATTTGTTTTTGCTTATGCAATGCTTTTCTAGTGCTCCAACAGAATAGGACATATGCCATTGGCAATATTTTATTGTCAAGGACACCTCTATAGATGTCCTTTGAGTAGTTGTTGCACTCTGACAGGTACTGTCGTAAAACGCAAGCGAGGAAAGCTTTTGGCTGATTTAGCACTTCCAGGTGAAGAAATTCTAATTATGAAGGGTGGACAAGGAGGGGTGAGTCATCTATAGTTTGTGATCACTTGTTTCACTAGCATGTTTGATATATCATTTGAATCTCTTTTCCTTTGACCTTCCATCAATGGTCCTCTCACCGTGGAGTTTTAATTTCATTCTCAGAATATTGAAACTATGTGAGGTCAAAAGCACAAGTTCCCCCCTCCCCCTTCCTGATTGAAGAAAGAAACAACCACTTAGCAAATAAATAAAAAAAAGCAAATAAATGACTTTTATCTTTATGTCAATGGCAAAACTACATTATTTTAGTCATTTTAAAGAAGCACGATTGTTTTGACTGAGATTGGAGATCTGTTGTACCTTATCACTTCAATGGTATTATTAAGATGCTCATTTAGCATCCCATTATACATATTGCTCAAGCATGAGCTATGATTTATCTTCTATCTTGCTTTTGGCAGATTAGCTTGTTAGAGATGCCTGAACATAAAAGAAAACGATTGATGGCCTTAACAAGTAATATCATGAGAGATGACAATGACAGGGTAAGACAAGTAACATCTCTTACTTAAAACATTTACTGTATCATTATTGGAATATGTTTTCATGAAACCTATGTGGCCATCCCAAAGCATTTTGTTGGCCTCACTCTAAAAGGGTTTGTTCTTGAAGAATGCTCAGTAGGCAATAAACGCAGGAAGTCTATGTGAATGTTGTTTTTGCTGAGTTTAACTTTTTCCTGCTGACTGTTGTAACTAATGCTTAGGTTTATTCTCTAGGGAGAAATCTCATCTGTCAGTTTATTTCATGCCCTTGGAGTAAAAATTATACAAGCCCTATTTTTGGCTTGTTTTGCATGCCATTTATTCATGCTGGAACTTAGAATCCTGGTTTGACATATAAATAATCATTTTTACATGAATCTGCCATTGACACTATGTTGTTAGACTGCTTGGAACAAATTCACATGCTACTTGAAAAGTTTACATTATGCCCATACCTAGTCCAGCTGAAGAATAACCATGAGCTTTTCAACCCAAAGCTAAACAAGATTCATTCAACCTAATTAGCCTGTGTTGGGTCATGCTATGTCAGCTTAGGCTTGGACTACTCTGCAAGTTAAAAAAAAAGGGGGGGGGGGGAGGGAGAGGGGTTGAAAAAGAAGTTATATTAACCTTCATGAATAATTGATGCACACTCCTAGTTTTTTGATTTGGAAACAGCCTCTCTGCAAAAACAGGAGTAAGGCTGCGTACATTATGACCCTCCCCATACCCCGCGGTGGCGGGAACCTTGTGCACTTGGTATTTCTAGATTTTTTATGTCCCTTGATCTTAAGCTGATGCAAGCCTAGAACCTAATCCCTTCAGGTTCTACATTTTTTGCCCTTCACTCCACCTGCCATCTTGCCTCAGTAGACAAAAACCCTCCCCTCCCCTGTAGTAGACCACCACTTTGGCAAGACCAAAAATTGCTTATGTAATTAGGCCATTGTCGTCTTGCTTCTCTAATCCTGTTATGACTTAAAGATTGCTTTCACTCCCTAGGTCTTCTTGGTAACATCATAACATGGTTGATTTTTTTCCTTCTAGATGGGTAGAGCGAGGTCTGCATTTCTAACACCATTTTCTCTGACCCCTTGATGTATTGATGACTCCTAGTCCGATCTCTTGATCAATTGATGCTTTGAATAATAATTCAAAGACCTAAAATTTAGAGCTTCAGCCTTCTTTCCATCACCGATCCTTTCAATGGAGACATCCTCATCCATCACTCTTTTGATGAGGATGAATCATGGCTATGTTTTGTGCTTATATGATGTTTATATATCTTACTCTATAATTTTATAATGTGGAAGTGAAGCTTTGTCAATTCATTGCAGGTCTTAGTTCTTGGTCAACCTGGGGAGGAGGTTAGTCTGGAGCTGATACTGAGAGTAGTTGCTGATGTTGGTTTAGTGGTGAGTATTGTCTTGTGGGCTGATTTCCTCTTTGTTTTAATATTCTATCATTGCAATGCTAAGAACCATGGCTTTACTGTTTATTTCTATTTTCCCTTTTGCATCACATCTGTAAGAGGTCAATATTGTCAGTTTGCTAACTTAATATGGATGAGGGATTGTAGAACAAAGCAAGATTGCTGGCCACATATCTGCAACTACAATAATTTCCTGAAATATGGTGTAGATGCTGATCAATCGTGACTGTCTGAATATTAGGTAGCTTTTTTTTTTTTTTTTTGTCATTGTTTCTTTCTCTTATTGGTAGTTTTGGGTCAATACAAACGAAGTTGAAACACACACACACACACACACACATTCGAACTTTACGCCTTTTTTATTTTCTGTCTTTTCCTTCCCGTTTAAAACACAAGTTGGTAAACTTGTTTTAAAGTTAATCAGTTAAGTTGCAAATTTGGTGATGCATAAAAGTAAATAAATTAAATTTATAAAAATTTGGCAAAGTTACTTTGCGTAATTGATTAAGTTTTCTGATGTGGCAAAGTTACTTGGTGTAAATGATCAAGTTTTTCTGATTCTACAATGTCATAGCGGCCCATGTACTTGGCCAGAATTTCAAAGCTTAGTTAGGGTCATACCCTAAACCTGGGTTTGAAACCCTTCATCTACTGAAAACTAACCGCTGATGCATTACCCAAAAGTGATGTCATCTTGTTCAACTCTGCTTGTTTCAGAGTAGAGTAAAACAAAGCATGTGGACAACTGTACTTCATAATATGGTTTTCAAGTTGTTACACATTGCTTTCTCTTGCTCCAGGGACTTCCAAATGCTGGAAAATCAACCCTTTTGGGTGCCATCACACTAGCGAAACCTGATATTGCTGATTATCCATTCACAACATTAATGCCAAACCTTGGACGCCTTGATGGTGACCCTAGTTTAGGGGCAGGGAAGTATACATCTGAGGCAACATTAGCTGATTTGCCTGGTCTAATTGAAGGTGCTCACCTGGGGAAGGTATTGTATCTTTTACCCTCTTTTTCATCCCCCCACCATATTACTGATTTGCTAAAATCTAGAATCTACCGATGATGCAGGGTCTTGGTCGGAATTTTTTGAGACACTTGAGGAGGACTCGCCTATTAGTCCATGTTGTTGATGCAGCTGCTGAGAATCCTGTGAAAGATTATAGAACCGTTAAAGAAGTATGATTTGCCCTCCCCTCTCTCTTGCGTTGTTTATTCCAGATGGATTACTCATCATTACCAAATTCAATTAAAAAGAGAGATTTTATTTACAGGTTATTAGATTAATGAAAATTTTAACTTCCTAGTTTTAGTTTTTCATTACTTGTCAATAAACAAAAATAGTATATGTTTTCGAGTTGACTGTCTTGTTTGCCGATTTGATGACTTTGCTTCTTTATAGCTCAAGCAGCTGGATTTCGTTTCTTATTCATGTCACAGCTTTTGTTTACTTCATCTACGGTGCTTGAGTTTTGTTGATCCTTTTGACAACTTGTCTTGATAGATGCTTTAGTCCTAATCAGTCAATATGAGCTACAGGCTCCGTAATTTCTTTTTCTAGCCTCTTGCAATATCTATTTTACTTTTTTGTTTTCGGGATTTGTGGAAATCTAAGTGCTTAATATTTTGCAGGAACTGCGGATGTACAATCCTGAATACCTTGAACGGCCATATGTTGTGGTGTTAAATAAGATTGACCTCCCAGAGGTATGTAGTAGTATTTGTGCTTCTGGTATCGAAGTCTCCCCCTCCCCCCCACCCCCAAAAAAAAAAAAAAAAAAAAAAAAAAAAAAATAGGAGAGTAGAAGGTTAGAGGACACATAAGTAATTTTATACTTATATTTTTTCCATGTACTTTGCTTGCTTCTCTATTTCAGGCGAGTGATAGGTTACCTTTTTTGATTCAAGAGATATCAGCAATTGGATGCAATGAGATACCCTCAGAGCCAGAAATTAGTAATGAAAAAGTGGCTCAACTACTGCCCTTAGATAGTGAACATGCAACCACACCTTTGGTTTCCCCTATTAGAGATAAGAAGGAAAAAGAAATTGAGGACTACCCACGTCCTCTAGCTGTTGTGGGTGTAAGCGTTCTGTAAGTTTACCTTATCTTTTTTTCCATCTCATTTACTTTCATAAATATGATCTATCCGATTCTGATTATTTGTATGCATTTAGATCTGTCTATAGTGAGGTAGATATAATGTAGGTCTTGGCATCCTAATTCTTCAGTTACTAGTTCAGGTTTCCTGAGTGCATTTTGCTGCAGTTTATGTCCTTTGTACTGAGGGCTGTCATCGATTGCATTGTAGATCTTTTATATCATGTATAGTGGTTTAATCTGACCCCAGGATTCAGATTCCATATAGTTGGTGACTTCAACTGGATGGCCTAGACTTCTGAGAAAGCCATAAATATTCAAGAAACATGTAGGCCTAGAGCAGTTGAACTCCTGTAACTTTTAAGTTTGTTGACTTGAGACCACATCTCAATCAGACAACTAGAAATACCAACCTCTCTGACACTGTTTTGGGTACATCATCTAAACAACAATATGCTTCTCTCTCTCAATATTAGAAAATGAGAGAACGTTCTAAACAGATTAAAATTGAATATCATCTATCTTGATACTGGCCCATTTAAAGCACTTAAATTGAATAGAACCTATGATTCAGTTTACTTGAGATTACCTTCTCCCATTAGTTGCATAATTGCTTTCCTGGAGGGTGCTTTTAACACTACCTGACATGGTTATTTCTTGCCACACACAAATTCCATTCATTGACAAAACACTCATGAAATTAATTTCAACTTGCTCCTTGCAGTAAAGGCATGAGGATCAATGAGATGTTGAAGGAGATTAGAGCAGCATTAAGGAAGTGCCAAAGTTCTGACAAAGCATTGGAACTGAGTATGCAATTATGAATATAAAACTATGAAAGCTCCATGTAGAAATGGTTTCAAATTGGGCTGATGCTAAGAGATGAAGAGATGGAGTAGCGATCAGTTCTGGTGCAGGCAACCTAACAGCTCGTCAAGAGGCACACGGAACGGATAATGCAAGTCCATAACTCATGTCTTCATTTTTGTGAAGCTTACAATGATTTGAGTTTGTGCAGATATCTTCCTGAAGCTGATTGGCCCTCCTCCTAAACAGCAAAATTATTGACTTGCACAAGCTTAGTCCATATATTATTTCAAATGCTGGAATAGTTTTGTTTATTTAATAAGTAAGGGCATGTGGTATCCCCAGTTTTAAACAACCACTCCAAACAAACTAGTCTCCCTGAAGCTGAAATTGTATACCCATCAAAATTCACTGGCTTCTCATTCTGCCATGTGTATACAGTTTGTCTATATTTATATATAATTAATTTTCATATGTAGCTTGTTCTTTTTCAGTTAATCATTTGAAACAATTAAGGTAATTTGTTACATCTATGATCTATCCATTCAAAGCTATAGATAAGCCTTGGAATTCATTGAATGCAAGAGAACAGCTGAGAGTTGCATGCAAATGGTTGCTTCACAGGTCGAGGTATGTCTAGCCTGGAACCAAACCAATGGTTGCATAAGAGGTTTATTAAGTTTTCCGGTGGCTGTTTACCTTACAAGACTATTGCCAGCCAATCCAGAAACTCCAGACCACCAAGAATTCATAGATTGGTAAAGGAAGAACTCCAGCATGCTTACCATGTTGCTCTCCTGAAAAAGGTCTCAAACAGGTTTGGTTTGATTTTGTCGTCCCTTAGATATGACTGAAGATTCTGATGCCTATTTTTCCACCTGTTTGTCATAAACGACATAGCCCTCATCCCTGTATAACGACAGGACTGGTTGGCCGAAGTTAACCACTCAGGTTAATGTAAGCAAAAGATCGAAATCTGTTCAAGTCTGGTTTTTCTCCAACCTCAGAAATAGAATGACATACCAATTACCAAATTAGTATTTCATCAAAAAAAAAAAAAAAAAAAACCAAATAAGTAAAGTTTAAAGCAAAAACCGGCCGAATACTGCTTGTTATAAATTTTTATTCGATCAATAATTCATGAGTCCGTTGTAGTCTAGTTGGTCAGGATACTCGGCTCTCACCCAAGAGACCCGGGTTCAAGTCCCGGCAACGGAAATTTTTTGGTTGCTGCCTTTGCTTTTATTAATGTTCCTTCCAATAATCAACTATAATAGATTAGTGCTGTTTCATGATTCCGTTGTAGTCTAGTTGGTCAGGATACTCGGCTCTCACCCGAGAGACCCGGGTTCAAGTCCCGGCAACGGAACATTTTTGGTTGCTGACTTTTCTTTTATTATTTTTTCTTCCACTGTAACAGATTATTGCTATTTGCTAGCCACGTACCAGTCTACCTGGAGATTAGAAAAAACATTTATTTTTTAATTTTTCCTACGCAAGCTTGCCAATCCAATTCTTTTAAGCAAGCCCCATCGCTGTGGATTTAGGGCTCGGTCATCACGGTCGATTCATATCAGGATAAACCCATCCCCTACTCACTTGTTAAGTTTCTATTTGAATGGACTAGGCCACAATGGTAGAACAGACCATCAAAAAATCTACAACTACAAAGGTGGGTGATCAACATGAGAAGGTATGTGACTGAATTTGAGTTATGTTTAACAATTAGAACTACCACATCACACTTCCATATGACATTGCCCGTCATCGTAATCAACCGATCCTAAACTAAGCATATAGAAAAGATTTTGATTTTGATTTTGATTTTGAAATATTGAAGGAACAACTACCTAACAAGCCGTTTATACCTTACACATTTGCTTATTATTTTTTTAAAATCAAATTTTATATTTAATATTTGTGAACAAATCATGTTTGATTGGTTTCATAATGACATATGTTCTTTTGTTTCCACAAATACCTCCATGTTGAGTCCGTGCACATTGACCATGTGGTCAGATGCGAACACTTGTCCTTTTTAACTTTCATAAATACATTTCATCGCCCTTTATATGGCAGGAAGTGGTACTGGGGTGGTAACTGACCGCTCTTCTACATCCTTTGAAGTGGCAGGAAGGAGGAGTGGGACTGGCGCACAGCTGATTCATGCTACCATTAAGAGTGTTTAAAGGAACGTTTATAGAAATAAAAGGAAAAGTTTATCATGAAACTGTACATTAAGCTTTCACATACAGGTAGGTGACTCAGACTCAGATTTAAATTGGTGAACAGAGCCAACTTCAATACCTGCATGATTGCCTTTGTGCTTGATCTTTCCTTAATGAATCCATCCACATGTTCACAAGTTTTTCAATTAAACTACCTATTAATCTATGAGAATCCTCCATAAACATTCCTCAACTGGTCTCTTCAATTCTTCAAGCCATCCATTCTGTACGAATCAGAATCACACAAAACAAGAGTTGTTCCAATGTTGTAGTGAAACCAAGAATAAAGAGTTCGTTTTGTTCTCAAAATATTTTCTCTTCTCCAACAGTCAAGACCTTCTCACCAGCCGATACAGAGTAAATATGAAGCAAAAGGAATACTAGTTAAACGATTAGAAAATTTTACTAAAATACTCTGCCTATAAACAGAGTATTTTCATTCTCTTTTCACCAAAACTTCAATATAGATGAAGGTTCTATATCCTGAAAGTAAAAGAAAAATGCCAACAGAGGAATCATTCAGTCTGCGCAAGCAACTTTTATGGTGGTTGTTTCAGCTCGAATGTCAAAGGAAAGCTCATAAGACAAACGACAATGGAAAGAGAGAACCAATTCAAAGTTGTAAGGAAATCAATATAAACATCGAACGAAATTTACAATCTTTATAATAAAAATTTCTTAATCATCCTTACGGGTGTGAATTAGAAACAAGATTCAATTTTAATTTACCTTTTACTCGGTTTACTCACACAGACGAGGAAGGGAAGACATCTTTGACGGCAGAAGCTGCAGTCAAATAATTAAGGGTATTTCTCAACGTATCCTTCTCTCTCTTCAACCTCACCGCCGTGTCCTCCAATTCCAATAGAGCTTGTTGTTCTCTGGGAGCCCCTTCAAAAGTACTTCCGACGAAGAAGGAAAACGGTGTCGGAAACAAATTCCTTCTCAAATCCTGGGCTTCCTTTTCCTTTCCATTTAATCGGTTGGACAAGCGGATTACATCCTTCATATAAGTCTCCACCTCATTGGCCAACCCATCCAGATTGTCATCACCGTCCGTCGCCGATGGGCGATCCTCCATCCAGGAAACCTTGGCTACCAAGTAAGGCTTGGTACGGACGATACTGGAGACGCGGAAGCGATCCTGGCCCTTGCAGATGAGGAAGAATCGGTCGTCGACGAGGCGCTCATGCTTGACGACCTCTCCCACGCAGCCAACATCGGCGGTGCCCGTAGTGGTGTCGGAATAGATGACGCCAAATCGGAGATCAGTCTGGAGGAGGGTGTGCATCATTATACGGAAGCGAAACTCGAAGATCTGTAAAGGGAGGATGGCACCGGGGAAGAGGACGAGAGGAAGAGGGAAGAGAGGAAGTTCCACAAGGTCGTCGGATTGGGGGGATCCGGTGTGGTTTTTCTCGGAGGAAGAAGAGGCGGAGCAGCGGACAAGACAAGGTCTCCGGCGACGATGAGTATGAGAAGAATGAGAAGAATGAGAAGCTAGGGTTTTGTAGGGCGGGGATGAGAAACGATTAGGATTCTTGGAGGTGTCAGGGTTTAAGGAGGAAGTAAGAGGGTGTAAGTAGGGTTTGTAAGGGAGAGCTGAAGAAGAGGATGGTACCAGTTGAGGGAGTGCCATTTCTGTAATTCCTTACCGATCTTTGAGACTAAAAGAGAGAGGCTATTTGCCTTATGCCTATGAAGAACAGTGAAAAGCAGAGATAGTGGACAACCAGTCCGATGATCTTCTGCAACTCTTCGTTTTCTCCATATAGGAAAAAAAAAAATTCCCCTTTTCGTCTCACTCTCACTCTGCTACTCTCTTCTCTCAGCGTGGATTTGGAGGGTGGGAGGAGACAAAGTCTGGTGGCCACCGCCTATTTAGGGGCTGGGAAGGGATGTTGTGGGTATAGAGTGAGAGAGAAGGAGAGTAGAGTCAAGACTCAAGAGAGATATTCGAAGCGAGCGATCGACGAAGAGAGAGACGACGGCACCAACAACACTCGAACAGTGATAGGATTACGTTCCTTTCGAATTGCGGATATTTTTTTTTTTTGGGGGGGGGGGGGGGGTTAAGATTCGAATTGCGAATTTCGATATTCCCTGATTGGGGAGTGTGTGTTCTATAATTGAATGTAGTTCGCAGTTTGCCACGTGTAAACTGCTTGTCTGCAAATGTGTAACTTATGTGGCACGTGCTCACGAAGATCGGAATTCCAATAGTGTCCTGCCTCTTCTGGAAGGGAGTGAAAGAATTAAGGTAAATCCGTGTTCCATATCCAGAGGACCAGAACATGTTGCGACCACAGAAAAAGGGCAAAAGATGTCTATCTGAGAGTGTGGCTTAGGTCCTAGTTCTGTGTCTATCTCTCCTCCTCAAAACAAGGGATTTGGATTCTCTAGGGTTTGGGATTGAGTAGCTATTGTGCTGTCTTCAACTCTCATAGACCATCAGGTGAATTTCATGTTGATTCAATGGTTGGTGGATGACAATTTTTTAAAATTCAAAAATGTCATTGAATTAGAATGAAATCCATGTAGCAGTATGTGACTTGATCAGCATAACTTTTTGGTATTAATCTATATTGATCAGAAAAAATAAAAAAATTCAAAAAATATCGCATAAATGATTTCAAAAAAAAGAATATTTGTTAAAAAAAAAACAATAAAATCAATGTGTGAAATATTAAACAAAATATAACAAATATTGTAATATGTTTGTAAAAATAAAAAATAAAAAATGGGTTAAATTCTATAAAAAAATCAGTCAATATAAAATTTAAATTATGTTTATCTTAAATACAATTTACATATCATATCTTGTGAGATTAAGGGTCGGAGAAGATCTGAAGATTGCATGTACAATCGCTACAAAATAGCATTGTTCTATTCTGTTAAGGCTTAGGCGTCAAACTAGGGTGGATTTCCTCCAATCTCACCTGCAGGTAGAAGGGTATTCCCAAGGAAACGTGCAGGAAGAAAGAGAGGCTGTTAACCAGCTTAAATATTTATTAAATATTCGTGAGTCGGAGATTCGGCAAAAATCACGGACCCGGTGGCTGGAGAAGGGAGATGGTAATACGGATTTTTTTCATTGTGCTCTAAAGACCTGTCGAGCCCGCAATTGGATTGCCAAAATCCAAAATGAGGAGGGAATGTGGATCTCAGATGAAAACAGTATTCGAGCCGAAGCAGCTCGTTACTTTGGAAAAGCATACGGTGGATCACCCCAGGTTATTTGTCAACCCCTTGATTTGCCAATTGATAGAACCCTGGATGCAATGGAAGCTAACAGCCTCATCAAACCCCTTACAAAGGATGAAATTAAGGCTGTTGTGTTTGCGGCAGATGACGACTCGTCACCTGGATCAGATGGTTTTGGGGCGTATTTTTTCAAGAATGCTTGGGGTGTCATAGGCAACGATGTGTGTGATGCTATATTGGACTTCTTCGATACTTTGCGTATGCCAGACCAGCTGAAGCTGTCCCGTCTCACTTTAATTCCAAAGGGTGCTGAACAGAACTCCTTCTCCGATTACAGACCAATTGCAGTCAGCCCGATGCTCTATCGCTTCATCTCCAAACTTATTGCAAATCGCTTGAAGGGGGTCTTACATAAAGTGATTGGTAGTAACCAGTCGGCATTCGTGGAGGGCAAGCATATTTCGGATAACATTCTTTTATGCCAGGAGCTATTACATGGTTACCATCTCCCTAAAGGTATGCCCCATTTTGCTGCTAAATTGGACCTTAGGAACGCCTATGACTCAGTCCAATGGAGTTTTTCTGTTCACCCTGCTGAATAGATTGCAGTTTCCCCCTCCTTTCATAGCATGGATAGTTCAATGTGTGATTAATCCAAGCTTTGTGATTTTCTTCAATGGTGCCCAATCTCCTCGATTTTCTGCAAATAGGGGTCTTCGACAGGGATGCCCATTATCTCCATTCCTCTTTAATATTGTCCTGCAATATTTCACTGATTCTCTCTCTGCAGCTGCATCAGAAGGGATTTTCAAATACCACCAATTCTGCTCTAAACCAAAGATTTCATCAATATGTTTTGTAGATGACCTTTTTGTGTTTGGTCAAGCCTCAATAGCAAATGTGGAAGTGGTAAGGCATCTTTTCGACACTTTCTCTAAAATGTCGGGACTTACCATCAATATGGGGAAATCCAATATTTTTTTCGCCAACTGCCCCTCCAACATTGAAGGAAATATTTGTCACATCCTTGGTTGCTCGGCTGGGACCCTCCCAATTAAATATCTTGGTGTTCCTCTTGCTTCGAAGACTCTCAGGTCTCATGAATACACCGACCTCATCCACAAGATTGAGTAGAAAATCTCTTCATGGAAGGCAAAAGCATTATCCTATGCAGGACGACTGACTTTGATTAAGTCCGTTATCATGGGAATTGTTGCATATTGGCTACACATTTTCAAGCTCCCTAAAAAAGTTCTAAAGACTATTGAAAAGAAAATGGCACGATTTCTTTGGTTCGGGAATGCTGAAAATGGTTCACACAAGGTAGCCTGGAAAGATGTGTGCTTACCTAAAGAAGAGGGAGGCTTGGGCATGCGTAGGCTAGAGGATTGGAATAGAGCATTTCTGATGAGGCAAGTATGGAATTTCACCGCCAAAGTACCCAATTTATGGACCGGTTTTTTTCACTACAGATGGCTTAAGAGACACTCAGTGTGGTCCATGAATATTCCAACTCATTGTACAGCCTTGTTTAAGGCAATTTTAGAAACCAGACAGGCAACATCCAAGTGCATAAGATACCTCATAAAAACGGGTGAGGATACTCTCCTTTGGTTCGACCCTTGGCTACTAGGTGGCCCGCTAGCAACAGGTGACCATGATGGGGTCCTTATAGTGGAAGTTGTGGGAAGAAATCCAACTCCATCCTCAGTCCAATGCATACTTGGATAACCCCTTCATCTGATCCTATTTTAATGGATAGATGGGGAGAGATTGCCACCATCAAAACCTTCTCCAAGTTGATGTGTGACACAGCCATTTGGACTCCTTCTACGGGAAAGTTCACCTTATATACTGCATGGGAGGTGATTCGGCTGCACAAACCCTTGGTGCCATGGCATAAGCTCGTCTGGTTCCCATCTTCACAGGCTCGCTGGGCATCATAGGCTTCCAACCAGGGACATACTTCGTCGATGGGGTGTAGATACGAATAGTGCATGCCTTCTTTGCCAAGAAGCTATGGAGTCCATGGACCACCTGTTTTTTCAGTGCAACTACTCAGCCTTTATCTGGAATCGCATTCTCACAATGAATGGATACCAAAGGCTGCCATGCTCTTCATGCCAAGGGGAGATTACATGGTTACAAAGTCACTTTGCTGGTGATTCCATCATAAGCCACATTAAGCGCTTCAGTGTTACAGCCACCATCTATCGGGTTTGGTGTGAAAGAAACAACAGATGACATCAAAACCGGCAGGCTTCCAAGGAGGAGATACTTCACCGGATTATCAATGACACCCGAGGTCGCTTCTCCGGGATGAAAACCAACGTGCAAGACTCTAGCGCAAATCGTGATTTCCTTTATAGATGGCAAATAGAAGGGAATTACACATGCAGCAACCCGAAACCAATTAAATGGCCTCACCCACCGACTGGGTGGACTGCATTAAACTGCGATGGCTCAGTTTGGGGGGAAGGCATAGGTGGGTATGGCGCCATTGGCCGAGACGACACAGGGAGAGCTGTGTTTGCTATAGCAGGGGCAACATTGGAGCAGAACATTATACGTATGGAATTAATGGCTATCAAAACTGGGCTGATGAAGGCAAGCTGCTTGGGCCTTTCTCAAATCCAAGTTCGCTCAGATTCACTTTCAGTTGTGCAATCTATCTCTGGAAGATACAAAGTGTTGTGGTACCTGCGTGAGTGGGTTGAGTAGATCCTGACTCTTCGGAACTGCTTTAGAAGTTGTGTTTTTGCCCACCATGTGAGGGAGATAAACTCTTGTGCTGATTTCTTGGCTGGGTTCCTAACCTCATGCCAAGAGGTCCATTTATGTACCACCAGCCTTCCACCTGCTCTCTCTCGTCTTATAAGGGAGGATGCAGCTGGAAAGACCTATTACCGCATGTAAATTTCCCCCTTATTTAATATAAAGCTCCTTTCCTCCAAAAAAAAAAGAAAGAGGAGAAAGAAAGCCAATGCGCTAGTTTTAATTTTTAAGGTAGGTATCCTAGTTTTTAGGTACGTTGGAAATCGTGAAATCAAGGAAAATCTTGTATTTAGGAACGAATGTGATATATTGATTCGTGAAATCATATACGTATGAGTAGATTTCTGGGTGAGTATCTTAGGAACAGACGATACCACGTTACAAAATCGATACCAAACCCAATCCATGCAACCGCACAAGTATCGGTTAGGTATCGGGATCGGCAAGATACAAAATCGATATGGATCACCCGACACGAACGATCCGATAATGATACTTAGAACCATGAACGTAGGGATGTAAATGAATAGCTGAAATCTGTTTTCGTATCCATATCCGTATCCGTTTAGCACTATCCGAATCCATTCGAAAGTTAAACGGATACAAATACGGATAGGTTATACCTATCCATAAAGCTATATTTACATGTAAACGGATAAAATATCCGATCTGTATCCAAGTCCATAACCGTTTAGAGCTATCCGAATCCGTCCGAAAGCTAATCGGATGCGAATGCGAATATAGCACTATCCGAGCCGAATCCGATCCGTTTATATATCCCTACATGAACGCAACATGATGGATGCTTAAACCCAGGCCGCAGAGGATCCAAATCCCAAAACAAGAGGCATATGTGTCTTTTCACATGGAAAAGAAAGAAGATCATGAAAGTGCCCTCGGAGGTCACACTCCCCGTGAGAAAACTACTACCAAAGAAAAACTAGGAAAAAAGATGAGGTGTCAAGTATGGATCATATACTTTTTAACATGTTTACTATTTATGCATATCCTATCAATGGTGGGTTTTTTTCGGGTAAGATCGATGGTGATCAATACAGCCATCAATATCGATACCTATAAATTGGATCTCATATCTTTTGTGATTAGGATTGCAAATTTTCCATTCCAACTTCCAAGCCCAATCCTCTTACCCAACACCACCCCCCCCCCCCCCCACCAAAACCCCACCACCATAAAAAAATAAATAAATAAACCTTCCAAGCCCAATCCCCATTGGTATCTCCCATAGCCCATCTGGTTGCCAAGAAAACTTATTTTTCTTCAGTCTTACCCTATTTCTTAAAATTTGATAGGCTTTTCAGTTGAAGAGACTGGCTGACTGAACAACACTGTGTATTTAGAACATGCAACCGTTTTTCTGATTGCCCTTTTGTTTGTTATTAAGAGTTCTTTTAAGTTAAGATTAAAATGAAAGAAATAAATAGAGGGAGAAAAGGAACGCTAACCGGTGTTGTGCATCGGCATGTACCTGTGCCCAGACATAGCTGCACGTGAAATGACCAGCACACCTCTGGTCCTTTCCACCTTTCCAGGGTGGTCTGTCGATCATTTCACGTGCAGCTGTGCCTGGCGCAAGTACACGCTAAGGAACAACACCGGTTATTGTTCTTTCTCCCATAAACCAATGGACCAATTTTTCTTCCACTCACGGTATATGAGATCCCATTCAGCACGAGGTGCGAGAGAGTATTTTGGGAACATACTAAAACCCTATAGGGGTTTGCGAACCCTAGGATGATTGGTGAACCATCCTCTATGGGTGGAGAAAAACTTTCTCCTAAAACAAAAATAATGGATTTATTCAATTTTTTGTCCTCTTTTTCAATTTTATTTTTCTTTTCTTACATTTCATACATACCCTTAAGTCAAGGTAAAAAAGATATACAAATTAATTTGAAAGTAACTTATCATCATGTCATTCACAAAAGTTATCATTGTCTCACATTCGCATGTACTTTGAGTATACATGTGAAATGAAATTATTTTAACATAACAAAAATGTGTGTTATACTAGGAGGGAAAAAGAGTAAGGTTACCTTAAAAGGATCATCAATGTGAAGCTAGATTTATGAAGATCAATCTAGTCTAGAATCAAAAGGTGTTAAATAGAAGTAACGTGTGAATGGGTTGACAAGGTGTTCAAAGGGTCAGACGGGCAGCCGTGGCGCCTTTGGTGGGAGATCGATTCGTAGTAGGCAATAAGTGTCAACTTGCTTTTCTCGGGAAATCTAGATTGAAACGTTGTAGGAGCGGACTGCTCTACATTCAGCCACGCCACAGTGACCCTTGAAGCGCTACGGATGGGACGAAATCTGGCAGCCAATTGCTGGCTCTGAATAACCACATGTAGCGACCATTATCGGGGTACACAGTCACGTGCTGGGCAAAGAGGTATATATCACACCCATTCACACATGCAAGGTGCGGCATCAACCTGAACGCGGAGAGGATTTCCCTCAAAAACAAAGAGGTATAATTTGTAGTTTCAGTAACAAAAAGAGTAAAAGTGGGGTGGTGAAAATTGATGTCTTGATGATAGGGAGATAGCACAAAGTGAAAAGTTTAGGTATTTTACACACAAAAAATAGAATAAGGTGGATGAAGTGGAGAAGTGTGTCCAAAATGTTGTGTGATTGACATATTCTTTAAAATTCAAAAGAAAATTTTATAGAACAGTTATATGACCGGCAATGATATATGGAACTAAATGTTGGGCAGTAAAAAACAACATATAAATAAATTCAGTGTAGCTGAAATGAGGATGCTGAGATGATGACTGATAAAACTAGAAAAGAAAAAATAAAGAATGACCAAATTAGAGATATTTTAAAAGTAATTCCAATACATGATAAGTGGCAAGAAAGTCATTTAAGCTAGCATGAACATATACAACACAAGCCTTTAAATGCTTTAGTATGGAAGGATAATTTGATCCAAATTGAAGGAGTTAAAAGAGCACATGGTAGGTCTAAAATGACCCTAAGAGAAGTGAAGAAAGACATACATAGCTTAGAACTAATAAAAAATATGGCTTTGAATACAGCTGATTGAAGAAAAAATGATCCATGTAGCCAACCCCACTTAGTTGAGATAAGGTTGAGTTGAGTTGAGGATCTGTATCTGATTTGTGAATTTTGCAACTATAAGGAATAATACATCATGAAATTGAGACTAATTGGCACAATAAGTGATGTGCACTTTAGTTGTGGGGTATGCATTAACAATTGGATTATTATCCTCTCCAATTCCCTATAGTTCAGCAGTGCGGCAGTGCTAGTGTGGATGTTTGACACGTGGCAGCTCGGACATCCAACGGTCTGAGCTCAACATAGTCAATGAGCTCGGACAGTTGGATGTCTGAGCTGCCACGTGTCAAACATCCACACTAGCATTGCCACACTGCCGAACTATAGGGAATTGGAGAGGATTATAATCCTTAACCATTAGATGGGGCCAAAGAGAGAGAGATAATCCTACCTATTGAGCTGAATAACAGTCTTTTGAAGGAAAAGAATCCATCATGACACAGCCAAATTCAAAGCCAATGTTTGAAAACAGTCAATCGGATATTGGATTTAAGGTGGGGGGGGGGGGGTGAGGGTTAAATCCAGTTCTAGATCTGCAAACAGCACCCAAAGAGTCAGAGCATCAACTGAATAATTCACTAGTCAAAGGGTGTGCAAAGGGCAGGCCAGCAGGGAGGTCTAGCATTTACTGAATATTGAGAAGTCCAAGGCCAAAGCCTCAACCCTATTGGAGTTCACAGCCCCACTGCATGCCATGGTCAAACCTGGATACAGCATCTGAAGGATAGTTTTGCAAAACAAAGACCCTCAGTTCATTCACCTGTTAACCTTTGGATCAGCTGAAGCCTTTCACTTCTTAGTTTTACATTCAATGTGATGCAGTGCTATTCTGGTGTTATCCATCACAGAGGATTCCATGCAAAAAAATAAGAGCATAAGTATTTAGAAGAAAGGCGAAATAGAACATCAGAAAGGCCCTTTCCTCTACCAATGTCATGTATGCAGCAGGGTGGGGGGGGGGGGGGTCACTTCATTTCAGCACAATTCAATAAGAATATGGCAGAGTTGGTGAGCAAAGGAAAATGAGAGAAATTACCACTTATCTAGAACAGTCTTGCATCTTATGGGTTGGGATGATACATAGAAGACCTTAAGAAGGAACAAAACAGGAATCCAGAAAACAGGAAAGACACAATTCCTATTTACAGACCAACAAATACCTTTTTGACCTTTCATGGATAAATGTGCTGCTTTACATGCCTCCTGGACCAAATTAAGATATGACAATATGTAAACCAGCCTTATTCCCATAACATTCTGCTAATGACATGTTTCTGTACATTTCTGTTGCCTAAAGCCTCCAAGAGAGAAGCCAAGAGTACTTCAGAATATCTCTATCTTGCTGCATGTGCATGTAAAAGCTAAACCTATCACCTCCTTCGGCGTTTGGTATCCACCTGTAACCGCCATGAAACCGTGCATATTAGTGTTAGTATATAAAATGAGGCAAAGTCTGGTGTGTGGAGTTTAAGGGAGCATAAGCCAATTTGGGACCCATACAAATTGCAAGTGTCTCATAAAAGGATCTGGACCCACTGACAGATTTTCTAGTCAAAGAAAAGGCTCGCTCCTGGCCCGACTACGCATCAGCTTGAACAGAAAACATAACCAATAAAATGGTTATCAGACAGTTAAGAACGAACTCGGATCACCTACCTGCATGTGTACACTTTATGTATGGTTAGGTGATGATATGCGTCCCTTTGCTTCCATAAATACCCCTCCATGCTTCCATTAAGAGTGCATGGAGAGACATTTATGGAAGCAAAAGGGCACATGTCATCACATAACCATATGCGAAGCATACCTGTATGAATAGGTGATCCAGTTTCGTTAAGAACGGTACATCTGTTTACTGAGATCCTCTGACCACAAGATGTGCAAATACAAGAATGCACCAGAGGGAAAATAAAGCCATGAAATTTACCTTTGTCTCTGGGTGTCTTGAAGCATTGTGAGAGCTGCTCAGCTTCTGATGATCTTCAGAGGAGCAACTTTGACAGAAGAAGTGTTCAATTCTTTTCGCTTCCTCTGGACTGATATCTATACAATGGGGATGGAACCTGGACCAGAAACAGTATACTGTATATTTTAATGGTCTAAAAATCTAGTTTTCAACCTGAATTCATAACTTTCTGATTTATATCTAGATAAAAAGGGCATACCCAGTGCACGAGGCTCCCGCCACTGTGGGATCTGGGGAGGATCATAATGTACGCAGCCTTACCCGTACTTTCACAGAGAGGCTGTTTCCAGCACATGATTTATAGCTAGATATCTTGTACAATATTTTCATTCGATGTTATCCAAATGATCAGAACTCTAATGGGTATTTTATTTCTGGTGATTGACAATCTAGGGGTTCTATTGTTAACTTCTGATTGCTGAAAGGGTGTCAAAAAGCTCATTTAATCCTTCGAAACAGTCACTACTAATTTTACCCCCTATCATATTGTCAAACTTCTTTCAGGGTTCACTCTGATTTTACTAAGAACTCATTCCTACTCAAAACCTATCACCCTTAACTTTCTTAAGCAACATCATTAAAGTTGCTTGCTTTTCTGACTATTGGAAAAACTCTAGTCAAGGTTCATTAGCACTGTATTGCTAGCAGTTAGCCTCTACAATGTGTTGAAAATTAAATCTAAAGAAAATCATTAAGGGTTACATAGATCAAATTGTTTAGATAATCAGATTCCAAAAAAGGTTCTTCATACTTGAGATGGTGAGACTCATGATGTAGGATTTGATAGAACTTGGGATCTAAGTCATGAATTACTAGATCAGAAGAAGAAATATAAGGTTCTTATTTAGAATCAGACACAGGGTTTAGATCACTTAAGTAACACTGAATTTCAATTATAAGATTTATCAGGAATTCTACAATTTCAATAAGAATGAGCCTCTACAAATCATTCTCTCTTAAATGGGGAGACAATGAAGTCAAAGATTGGAAAGAGAACTAGTGAGCAAAGGAACTAACCACAAGGGGTTTCTCCATGCCTGAAACAATCATAGACAAAATAAAAATTAACTTCAAGCCTTTCAGTTCAAGTATAAGCTAGAAACAATCCTTATACAATGATGTAAAATTACCCCATTTCCCCCCCCCCACCCCCTTGTTGGATAAATGAACGATGCCCTTCAACTCGGAAAGAATATAGAACTGGAGATTAACATTCAGTTCAGTAAGGAAGATCTTGCATGGGGGAAAATCCCCTAGATTTCCATGCATTTGCAGTTAGACAAGTGCGTAGGAACACAAATTTCGAACATGAACAATTGGAACTTGAATTCAATAGACAATCCAACTGACCACCATTGACAAAGAAAAAGTGATAACATAACATTTTTTTTTGTTAGTCAAAATATGATACATGGTTTGATAGAGCAAAAGATAGCAGCAAGAAGTTGGCTAGCAATAGCATTAGTGCTTGATTATGGTGAAATTTCTTCATATCCTTTTCAGAATATGTGGGCTAGTTTTACATCTCTGAGAGAGAGAGAGAGAGTATAAAACTTCCAACTGAAATTTTAAGATAAAGTACATTCTTTCCAAACTAAACTACCATGTAAGTTCAGGCTAATCCAAATGGAAACGACTCCAAGAAAATTCATCAGGTCAATAAAATCTATCATCCATGAAATGAAACAAAAACGAAAAGGGAGAAAAGGGGGAGGGGTTAAAAGAAAGAATCTAAATAAGGATTAAAACTTACCAATCAGAGCAGCCCTCACACTGAACCATCAGGTCATCAGGATTGTAAGGCATTTCACACTTGCAGTATCTGCCACACAGTAAAAAGTTGAACAAAAAAGAAGACTGATCAAAATTAACAAAGGAGCAGAACATTCCAAATTACCACCAACAGACAAATTTCGAGAAAAAAAAAAGTGCAAATTGCTATAAATTTCCAAACAAATTAACAAAATCCAAACAGGAGACACCAAAGAGCCTACTGAGAACTGAACTTAAGAATATCACCATTCCTCAAAATTAATACAATGGAAGACACGCTAACAATGTTGGGCTCTGAAGAGCATATAATTAGAGACCTATAAACTTAT
This sequence comes from Telopea speciosissima, assembly GCF_018873765.1. Taxonomy (NCBI): domain Eukaryota; kingdom Viridiplantae; phylum Streptophyta; class Magnoliopsida; order Proteales; family Proteaceae; genus Telopea; species Telopea speciosissima. Next base: position 938,717 of record NC_057920.1, read on the forward strand.
AATTCCTACTTCGTCAGGATCAAATATCAATAACAACAAAAAGAAGAAAGTTTTCTACCAGAAAGGAACATATAAAATCATAGACAACCCATTCGTAATTCAGCACAACTTGCATTACTGAGAATGAAAGATGCCATTTTGTGCACAGGAAGTTCCAAATTCGAATCAGTTTGCAACAAAGCTGCCACCGAAATAGCCGTGTATATAATATGAAGATCAATTAAACAAAGGACAGAGTGAAAATGGTCTCTTACACAACAACTCTATCAGGATTGAAAGCTCCAGTGATGGAGTTATACTCGAAGCGGCAGAAGAAATCTTCGTTACCAACAGCATCAAGCTTAGTGTAGCTCTTGAAGCTGTGGACGGTACACTTTCCCTCAATGGCGTCGCCGCTCTGCACATCACAGTGATCTGAAAGGAAGACTTCCTTGGCACCATGGAACTGTCTGCGGCCTCCGATCGATTCCTCGGGCCGATAATACCAGCGAACATTAACCCTCACATGGCCTCTACTATCCAATTCGATATTCTCCACCTTAGCCACATAAGGTAGCTTCGAAGAGTCCGAGGGTCGCAAAAGCACGCAATCCCCGACTGTGTGTGCAAGGTGTGAATTGTTAAGCTTAAAACGGAATTGAATGGATGATAACTCAAAGCCGAAGAAATAGAATTCTACAAAAAAGAAAATTGGAGTGTAGAAGTGCTGTATACCTCGTATGACTTTGTTTGTTCCTTTAATCGTATAGGAATCTATGGTTCTTGCTGGCCTGGCTTTCGCCATGAACAGACGCAAAACGATAACAACAACAAAAACATTCACAATGTTATTAAAGTTACAAGCTAGAGGGGAAGAAAAAGGAAAGACGGATTTTTTCCGGAACAGAGTCATAGAGAAAGAACCAATAATGATCCAATACCTCTCGACTTATAAAAGTAATTGTGTCTGAGGTTTCCATCACCGGTCATCGCACGTGTATCTGTTGGTTCAACATCATTATTTTCGATCAATCCATCAAACGGTGATGGTGACTAGTTACGGAGGCTGGAGCATGCACATCTCATTCATGGAGACTGAAGAAATGCAGATAGTCCAAGAGGAATGGAGGAACCGAACTCCCAGACCCAGAGAGACATGGAGGCTCCACGAACATCGGGGGCTCAGGTTTCTGGTTTTAGTTTCCTTTTCACTGCTCGCCTTTTACTGTTCTACCATCGTCCTGGTACGTATAATCGAACCCCCTCTTTGGAATTTGGATTCCTCTGTTAGTTTGTTCGATTCTGGGTTTTTCGAATTAGTTTTTCCTCTACTCGGAAGAGAACTATTGCAAAATTGAGGTTATGAGCTCCGATGGATGGTGATAGTATGAGACCATAGGAGACTGGCAAATTCTAGGGTTTCTGTTTAATCTGGAATTTGACAAATTATTAGTAAAGAATGAGGGTTTATAAAGAAATCTCATTTTTATCATCTTTCAGTTTGAGATCCATTTTCAACAGCAATGCTTACATTACTTTAAAATGTTGCAATCTTCCAACTTACAACCATCCAGATCCCAGGCTTTTGATGACTTCCACGACACCAAAATGGAGATGTCTTAAATAAACTAACTTATTGCTTCAATAACCGGATTCAATTTCTGTCATACTTTTGTTTGGGAAGATGAGTTATTTAATCCTCATTTCGAGTGGGTTTCATTGCTCTTTAAGTGTTTGCATGATTTACACAGTGGTTAACTGATGATGTTTGATGGCTCTTGGATAAAGAATGCTCTCTACTTGCTTTGAACTGCTACTTTTTGTGAGAATATTTTTTATTTTCTTTATTCAATCTTGCTACTTCAATGTCAATCAGCTCCCTGAAATGTAGAACTCTGTAGATTAGATGCTTCTTCTTTCCTCTGTGAACTCTGTAATAATTTCTCATATGATCATTTGTGAAACAAGTGGTGGATAAAGTATTAACTACAGAATCGAACTCGAGGTATTGTGTCGGTCAACATTTGGGCTGAGAGGAAAGAAGCCATGAATCAGATATTTTTCCCTGTCAACTACAAGCAGCATATGCAACTTCAGTTCTCAAAGTTGCAACAGGGTAGTATGATCGTTGAGGAGTATGTGGTGAAGTTTTATTACTTAGCCACTAGGTTTAATTTTGAGTGGGACGAGGAGATATTAGTGGCGTAGTTTCGGAATGGATTGCACCCCCAGATAAATGCTGGATTAGTTTATAGTAATTGCCTACAATAGATGACACAGTATAGTTGACGTATCAGGTAAAGGAGAGTCTAAGGAAGCCTTACAATCAGAGGAGCTTCCCAGACATTTTCTCTGAGGATGGTAACTTGAGTAAGCATCCTTTTCAACCAGAGAAGTCACTCCGCAAACCACAGGTTGGCAGTTCTTCTATAGCATCTTCACAGCCGAACCTCATTTATACTCCACTTCTTGCGCATGGTTCTGATAGGCCTTTTTTGAACCAAGGGCGAAGATATAGTGCTTCACGTGCAAGGGGTACAGACATATTTTTTGCTTAGTGCCTTGATTGTCTGGTAGCTTTTGATTATAAAGATGATCTTATAGTCACTGTTTCAGAAGAGCAATGAAAGAACGAGATGGTTTATCTAGAGGCAAAGTGTGAGCCTAGTGAAAGCAGTGGTAGCGACAGTGATGGGGAACGACAACCTTTGCTACATTCTTCATCCTCTATGAGAGTGTTACCCTTACATTCATTTCAAGTTAGGGCCTAGACATCACGAAGCATTCTGTTTGGGGTTGTTGACCGCATCACTGTCTCAGCCTTGGCTAAAGCTTGCTTCAAAAACCCTTGATGTCCCAGGAAATAAGGATTTGTCATTGGAAATCTATCATTGGTGATTTCTGAACCACAGGGTATGCAGGCAGGTTGTATGCCAACTTAGTAACTTACATAAGAAACTAGGGAGGGACGCTTTCACAAGCTGGGTCAGTCCTATTGATTGGATGGCTCGAGTGTGTTATGGTCGAATCAAGCTGCTAATTGGGTTGTGGATACATGTCCTCAGGCTTAGTCAATGCATCAATTGTGGGAAAATTATCTCCTGCAATTCCCTGCCCAGTCCAATTCCCTAGTGCCTGTAATAAGAGGGAGGTGGACCCCACCTGGGCAGAGTGTTCGGGCAGGGGTGGAATGATCATTGCACCCCCTGCCCCCCGCCCCCCACCCCCTTGTTAGGGGCACTAGGGTAACTGGACCGGGCAGAGAATTGCAGGGGATAAAGATCCTCAATTGTGTAAGGAAGGAACTTTTTTTGGGGTACGGCAAGAGGAAGGATGGAACTTATGTAAACTAAAATCCCCTCTTGGAGCTGGTTGTGTATATATATATGATTTTGTTCAATTCTGCTTTAGATTTTGGGAGGCATTGATGATTGTTACTTTTGTTGTATTTCATTCTTTATACTTGTAGTAGGATCCATCACAAACAGCATTGTGATTGTTAGTAAAACTAGTCATCTTAAATTGCATGGGCAATGGCAGAGGAACTTATAATGTAATAGGTGGTGATTTAAGGTGAATGTGCTTTCAGTATTGAAGAGTTTTAGCATGACTGCCCCACCGTCCTTTTATCCATCAGGTATGCTTACTCCAAGATCCTTTCTTTTTGCAGCATCAGTCGTGCCAAGGCAATATGACATTGGATAGTTTTTGCTGATGGAATTAAATACAGATCCTGATCCTGATGATGAGCCGATGCTCAAGAAAATGAAACCAGAAAATATGCAAATTGATCCTGGAAGAGCCCACTTTCCCTGCTCCATTGTGTGGACACCGCTTCCTGTCATCTCATGGTTCCTTCCTTTCATTGGCCATATTGGTATCTGCAGAAAGGATGCCGTCATCTTGGACTTTGCAGGACCCAATTTTGTGGGTGTTGACAACTTTACATGTGGCACAGTGGCCTGCTACATCCGGTTAAATAAAGAAAAGGTAACATGTCATGTTCCTAGTTACTCAAAATATTTAGTTTATCAGCAATATCTAATATTTGTTTGCAGAAATCACCTGTCAGCAGTGCTGGGTTCCCCTTCTCTTACTGAGCATGAAATTCCTGATAGATATGGACACAGTGATCCTGTTACTGAGAGGATGACCTGGGATGATGCGCTACGGAGAAGCACACAGGAATTCCAGCACCGTTCATACAGTCTGTTTACCTGCAATTGCCACTCCTTTGTTCCAAACAATCTTAAGAGGTTGGGCAATGGTGGCACCAGCAGGTGGAATGTGGTGAACCTGGCAACTTTTATCTGTCTCAAGGACATTGGGTGAAAAAAATGTCTATTGTGAAGTCCATTTTACCATTTATTCTAGTTCTTATCCTAGGGTTTATGTTCGGTGGCTGGACCTTTATCACCGTTTTATCTTCATTTGTCTTCATTCTTGTTAGTTGGTTTCTTCTTGGTGCATATTGCTTCAAGAGTCTGATCCAATTGTAGCTTTTCCCGATGCAAATGTAAATCCTGATTCTTTGCAAGTGATAATATTTCATGTTTAGTCATTAGTGACCAGATAATTTTGAAACAAATCGGTTCTTAGGATTCTCTTTGTGAGGAGAAGTGTGTCTGATAAGATAATGATCTTCTGAAATTGTGTAAACATGAGAGAAAAGTTCACCCTATCTTCAAAGTGACCAATGATGGGCTAGCCATCCATCAATAAATTATTCTCATGAAGTGTGACTTGGAAAAGCACATTACCTTTTCTTGATGCTATTAGAATATGCCCATGTACCTTCACTATTTTCTCTGATCAACCCACCCACTGCACTTTTTATTGAGCACATGACAAAGTTTCCATCATAAGCCATGGAGGTAAATAGTAAGTAATGATATCCAGAATCCAGTCCTTATGGTAAAGCTTCCATCATAAGCCATGGGAGATCTTTTCTTTGCTTTATGATATCCAGTCTCTCTTGAATACTTTTAGCTCCTTTTGTTTTAAAAAGATGATATTGTTAATCTTTGCTTTTCTTAGTTTATTGAAAAATTTCCTTTCATTAAAAAAAAAAAAAAAAAAAAAAAGTCACTAATATCGCTCCCCCAAGGTTTCAAGAATTGGGATTGGATTCAGCAATCTCGATTCCAGTCGATTTGACTTAGTTCGATCACTTTGTGAAAACTAAGGTTATAGCATGTTTCGGTCAATTCTAATCGATTTTCCATCAATCTTGATTGATTGATTGATTGATTGATTGATTGTGATTAAATTACACTCATCACTTAGAAATATTGTCGAATGATGGGAAAGGTACACAACTTCTCACAGTCCAACGGATTTGCATTACAAATTTTCCTCTTTTCAGTACGGACTCAGGGGGATGTAGGATGTGAACCAAAAGACTTGAATTCAAGACCTCCTGGTAACAATAGACCTTTATGCACCATTAGCTATCAAATACGTGAGACACTTGACCATAAGGGCCGGCAAATTTTCTCTCTTGCATATGGTAAAGAAGCAGTTGGATGGACACAAATCAAACCTGGTGAATATGCTTTTCTCCAAAAAAAAAATAAAAAACTAGTGAATAAGCTTGTCAACATTGACCATGATCAAGAATGTGGGAATGTGTGTGAACGGTTTTAAGTCTTCTAAAAGAAATCATAGGCGGTGGAAATAAATGGGATGCATCAAACTTGGGCAGCACGTAACCTCTAAGAGAAGCTGATAGATAGTAAATGGTCTTTGCTTGTGCAAAGTTGTTGTGATCACATGTAGCACAGTAATGTTGTAAGGATCATGGCTACAAAACACAGGCAGGACTAAATCTACTCTCAAAGAAAGAGTCAGTAATTGATAAATTCTGTCGACTAAATACATGCATTAAATTCAAACTGAGATTTTTTTTTTTGGGAAAAGAGAGAATTTTATTAACGAGGAAACTTAGTAACTTTACATTCTATAATATAGGAATTTTTCTCCTCTCAAGTTCTTGTTCGGTCAGGTGCGTAGGTTCCTCTCATAGGAGGACGTAAATGACGACCTCACCCCATTCGGGTAGTGTGTTTGGGCAGGAGGTGAGGTCGTCATTTCTGCTCCTCCTATGAGTGGAACCTACACACCTGACTGGGCAGGGACCTTGACATCATCCCTCATAAGGTTGGTCAAAGCCTGGGGTAAGCATTCCTAATGAAGGTGAATTTCTTGTCGAGAGTGTAAGAAGCTCGCCAAAAAATCTGCACAGCAATTTATCTCCCTAACATGAAACTTGAAAATGCAACTTCGGAAACCATCCCTTAGAGCATGAATTTCCTCCACCAATTCATCCATATGCCATGGAACTTGAAATCGTCCAAGGACTATCTGGATAGCCACCAAAGAATCAGAGCGAACCTGCATTTGATCAATATTTAAGGTTCTAGCCTTCCTCCATCCACTCTTGATAGCCATTAACTCCACTCGCACAATGTTGTTATCCTTATTGCCGGAATATTCTGTCTGAGTCGACCTACATAATCTGTAAGAGAAAAGGAGGATGTTCGGATTGACTGGGGGTTAATCCGATATATCTCTGAAGATTAAGTCAGAACTAGGCAACTGTTAATATGAGTGAGTAATGGTAAAAGCAGTAAAAAATATAAGATTTACCTTTGTTGTCACTATTCCTTATATAGTCTATGTCAGTCTTACCTTGGATGGGCAAATAGTCGACTGTCATGGCCGACTTCGGATAAAATCGATCGTGTCGAACTGTCGATAGAAGGGATTGGAAGATACAACGTTGCTAGTTCATTGAAGAGGGATTACCTACACAGCAATGTATTATCAGTGGAACTGTAAGGATATGTCGACACCTGTATAAGTATATTTTCACATGTATCAATCCTCAATGGCCCCAACAAGGGCAAAAGCTGTTTGACCTGCTGCATTGCATGTGATAGCCCCATAGCCACCTAAATTTCCACGAACAGAGTCATCACAATTAACAGCTACCCAATCCGTTGGAGGGGTTGGACATGTGTAACTCAAATGGCGATTTGTTACCCAAAAAAAAATAGAGATTTATTAAAAGAATTTTTTTTATTTTTTTATTTTTTTATTTTTAAAGGAAATGCCAAATGAACCATTGAGCATTAGAAAATTTTGCATTGTGAAAGAAAGATGACGATAAAAGAAGACATTTTGCTTGCGCAAGAAGGAATTCGAGTGGCAGTCTCGTTATTTTCAGTTCTATGTAGGGTCTAGTGTTATCACTGCGCACTACACATCCTCTATGTATATGGGGAGTGGAGAGTTTCACGAGACCAAGAAGCTTTGGGATTATATTCTCTGTTACCTTGTTGTTTGGTGATTTGTTCTTTTTTAATAATTTTCAGGAGAAAAAGTGCTGAAGAGGAAATGGCAGAAGAGGGACAAGTGATCGGTTGTCACACCGTTGAGGCTTGGAACGAGCAGCTTCAAAAGGGAAACGAATCCAAGAAACTGGTAAGTATTCCGCTCCAAAGAGTTTCTCTTTCGTGGCATGTGCACACGCACCCTTCATCTCAAAATTATCTTTTGATCAACAATAGGGACAGTGGAGATATTCTTCTCTCTTGGTTGGCATTTGTTACAGGAGTGGTAGTTGTTTGAGTTAGACTTGTTCGATTGGTTCTGTTTCTGACATATTTTTAGACGCTGGGATTAGGCTTTAAGGGCTGAGGCTTTAAGGGCTGCTTGGGTTTATTTTGATACGGTGTCAATTTCGCTCTCTTAATGGATATCTATCGAATTGAAATGATGGGTTTGCTTTAGTTTTTGGTTTTAAGGTTTAATTTGATTTTTCTTTCTTCTGATGCTGAGTGTGGGAGTTTTATGTTGTGAGTTTTGATAATCGGTTTGACTTATTTTTCCTCTTTTGCTCTCTGATTTTGTGCTGCTCATCTTTTATAATTTGATGGAATAAATCTCCTAGTATTCTGAGCGATGATATTAGGTTATTAGGCCTTTATTTATCGATTTTGGTTACAGAGATTTGTTATAGCAAAGGAGGCGGGGTCCTTCTAAAAGTAAAGGAAATAATAGTGATTTCATTATTCTTGGTATATTTAGATCTAAATTGGTGTTTGTATCTATTTGTTTATTCACAGAAATCTCTTCTCATCCTTTCTAAGATCCATACGTCCCCGGGTTGGATGTATATTGTCTTCTTTATGTGGAATCTTACTGACAAATAAACCTCTTGCATCGGGGGTTCTATATCCTATCTTCTTTTGATGTGTTACTCTTTATTTATGGAATCGTGAAGAGTTCCAGCAAAGGAAGGAGGGAAATAGAAGTGCTTTACAAGCCCCTGCATTAGGGTTGAATCCTAGGATGCGGACTCGAATTGCCACTTGCCAGTGACTTACAGCTACTTATTGAGCCTTTGGTTTGTGGATTATCACTTTGATGGTTTATAGAGAAGGCGGATAGACCCACCATGCTCATTTATGCTCCATTTCTGAACTTCTACTCCTACTTTGATCCTTTTATTTTTTAATGTATTTGAATGGTATAAACTTATTTCTGCATTGCCAAATCTAGGATATGTGGTCTGTCACTCTCTATGATATTTATCATTGGAGAACTTTTGTACGTACAGATGATCCAATGCTACTGCATTGGAAAGGATCTACGATTTTCTGACTGTGTTGCTGGAGAAGCAGTATCCTTATCCTTATGTTTTAAAATTCTGTCTGAGAATCCTAGTTGGCCTGGCAAATAATATTTCACCTGATATGTACTTGCATATCAATTCATTATGAATGTCCTCACGATTTTAGTAGTACACTGTAGATCATTAGCTATTTATCTTGTGCGTTGTTGTTCCTTCACTCTTGTTGTATTCTCAAAGCATTAAGAAGTACTGGTCTAGATGAACAGTATATGGGGCTGGGGTATGCCAAAGATAGGTGGTCCACCATATCTTTATATTCCCCACCCCATTCCTCTTCTCTGTTTTTATTTTATTTGAATTATGCGGCGTGCATTAACATTAATTTTTAACTTGCAATATTCAATATTAGTTTTTTCTTTATTATTAGGGGCAACTGAAAATGACTGCATAACTATTAGAAGTTAGTACTTGAATCTGTTATGCTTTACCGCTTTATTTCCTCACCTTTTAACTTTATACATTGTTCATTGCAGTTTAGATTTAAAGCTCTTAATACGACAATGCAAGTTCTTAACTGGATTTGTTGCTATTTGTTTTTATAGGGTATTGACTGGGAATGCATCTGATTATTAAATATAGTTTGCTTTCTTGAAAGTTGTGGATTACTGTTTTATGTATGAACTCTCTGTATGATCTGTCCATGTTGCATTATTCATTCGTCCATGTTAGCTGAGTTGCATATCTGCACCCAAATGCATTGAATCCATCTTGTGTAAACTATGACTTGTAATACACCTGCCACCAATAGATTTTCTGTGCATAAGTTCATATGTCTTCTGTATTTGTGTGGATTTACAGCACACAAAATCCAGGCACATCCTGTTAATAGATTTCCCTTGAGGATACTTTTAGAATGCCAGTGGCCCAAAGGTGCTCAATGTATTTTGTGTGTGTGCACTGGCTAGGCCAGTCACCAAGCAAGGGAATATAGGTGGCAGTGGGATCTTCCACAGGGGCCTTGGTTGGCGCTTCAAAAGGTGTTCATGCACTGGCTACTTCACTTTGTACCCACAACCTCCGCATGGGCCTTGTTTGCCTCTTCAAAAGGTCTGTGCTCATACTTTTGGAATGCCAATTATTGGTCCTTGTGGAGCGCTTGAGGATTTGTTTGCATGGTGGGGTTTGGGAGGTGTTGGGCATTTCCTCTTGGATTGTGAGTTTTTCATTTAGTCTGGTGTAGTGAAGTGGGGTATTGTTCCCGCTTTTTTATGGTTTTATTTGTTGAGGCTTGCCTTGGCTTCTTTTAGAGTTGCTGGTTGCTGGTGGGGGGCGGGGGTGGATGGGGTTACTTTTTTATCGCTTTTGCCTTATGTACTTTTCGTGGTCCTCTAATGAAATTGGTTGCTAAGATAGAAGGAAAAAACCAGAAATCTGTCACCATTTGGAAAAATAAAATCATTTTGTCTGCTCATTTTTTTAATTATTAAAGAAAATAGAGATTTGAGGGGTAAAGTTACAAGGAGAAGGTATGCATGTTGTGCCATAAAAGCTGAGTTGGATATCAGAACCTGATATCTGGTGAATTCAGAGGGTCCCCTATCTAATGGATTATCAAATTTGTCTTCTTCATCCATTTACATGGCTTGTATCAGAGAGCTCTTCTGTGTACATCTGGTTAGAGTGTTGTGATACCAGTTGGACAAATCACTGCCAAAATAAAGTAATTTTAAAACTCTTGGTTTCTGAGTTGATGCAATTCATTGAAACTTGTAGCTGTCTCCTCTTTAATGTTTCAAATCATGCCACCAAGTCCCCCACCCCCTTGTTTTTCTTTTTTTGGGTAGCAAGTATAACTAGTTTTATTTGAACGTTGCACAACATACCTAATTTTAATTTTTTTTTCTTTGGGAGCGCTAGATTGGTCATTTGACTGGTCACTTGAATCCTAAATGGTAGTAGCAAATGTGGCTTGCATTGTTATACCTCATTATAAATCTTTAGGGGAAGAGAATGCCACCCAGTCGCACAGTGCATGCCACCCCGGTCATTCTGCGCACCCCTGTGTGTGACCGGGTGGCATTCTTTCTCCCAAATCTTTAAATCCCATTTTTGTTGAACATCAAGGGGATCGATTTCTTGACTTTCTTGGACAAATGGGACATTCTTTTATAGATTTCTTCTGCATATGACTTTTGAATAGCTGTTTTTTGTTCTGACCAGATTTTGTATGTTCAACATGCTTTGGGTGCCTGTTTCTGATGGTTCAACTAGACTGACTAAACAGTATGTTGACTAGTCAATGATTTCGGCAAATTATAATTCTGATGGTAGATTGATCTATTTGCTCTTTGTTTCACGGTTCAATGAATCAGACCATTCCATTTGTTCAATCCTTGGATCAAATGATACCCAAATGTGGATCTCCTTTATAGTCATTCTTACACTGTCATTTTGCATCAAATCTGGACCTACTCTGTCTTGATTTACTACATGGCGGGAACCTTTAGAAGACATGGAGGACTTAAGTTGAGCTGGTGTTGTATACTCTCAAGGAAAAAGGACAATGTCCTTTGAAATGAACAACTAATGCAATTTTGTTTTGTCTGGAAGAGCGAAATAATGGGTTCTTTTGCTATTGCTCTCACCTCTTTCAGCAGATCATGGGACTTGATCACCATTGGTACAACTTGGCTTGCTTGTCCTTGGAGATTCTTTAGCGTTGGCCATCTCCATAGATACTTTTGCCTTAATGCACCATTAGAGATTTTCTGATGCATTAGAGATGTAAAACTACTAGTTGAAGGTAACATTTTGGCTATGGGTTGAATAAGCGGCTCATGAGGAAGTACAAGGAGATGATATTTTCATTGAACCTCTTTGTTCTTGAGAGGCAAAAATCTTGATATCCTTAATTAAATATCTATATTCCATATCTCTGTAAAGTAACAGGTTCTCAAGGTCTAATTTGAGTACATAAAGCCACAGACTGTCATTGTGTTGTGGGGAACAAGTGGCAGTGTAACTCTTACGTATTGCTCTAGATTGGGTAGGTCTTCTATTTTTTTTTCTCAATTTATGTATTCCTCTAGATTGGGTAGGCCTTCTATGTTTTTTTCTCAATTTTTTGTTAAGAATTTCATATCCTTGATGATCCCACAGAGAGAAGTGTTGGGGTTAAGTATTTTATCCTGCTATGAGCTAGATACTTAACCTGAAAAAATTGCACTCGTATTTGGGTCTTGATAATATCAGTATTGACCAACTAATTGTGAATAAAATGATCTGCATGTGTATTGCATAGAAAACTCATTGGCAGGATTCTTATCAGATGCCAGCTGGATTTTGCAAACCATTGTAGATGCAAAGTAGTTCTGTACTTTCTGCAGGATGCACTCCTGGGTTTACATTGTTATTGAAGTTCTTAACCGATCACTGTATGCAGGTGGTGGTTGATTTCACTGCTTCATGGTGTGGACCATGCCGTCTTATTTCCCCTATCTTGGCAGAGCTGGCCAAGAAGCTGCCTAATGTCATTTTTCTCAAGGTGGATGTGGATGAACTGAAGGTAAATAGATTTAATTTACTTTCTCCTGTACTCTCTTTTAACCAGCTACTTGATTTCATGTTGGAAATAATTCTATTAGTGATGTTACATCCAATTGTTCGGGATCCGAATTTATTGCTACTTAACCAAAAAAATTGTTGTTTGCAGACTGTTGCAACAGAGTGGGCAGTGGAGGCTATGCCAACCTTAATTTTCCTGAAAGAAGGCAAGACAGTGGACAAGATTGTGGGTGCAAAGAAAGAGGAGCTGCAGCAGAAGATCACACTGCATGCTGCTGCATAAAATGTTAATTTCCTTAGTGTTTGAGGATATTATAGAACTGCATTGGAGTACTCTATAGAACTTGGGCTTTCTATGACTGATGTAGGAATGGATATTATATGGTTCTTAGTTACTGCTGTAGTGCTGTCACTCCAAGTATGAAAATTAGTATCATAATAAGATTATATATTACTAGCTATCAATCAGTTCAGGTTTTAGGACCTGAAAATCTTGTTTCTGCATGGTCTGCTGTTGCTAGTTGTATATACTTCAAAGATGTGGTGATGTTACTTTGCCCAAGAGTGAAGTGGTTGTTAGTGTTCCAAATTTGGGATTGTGAACCTTTCTGTCCTCCAGTTATATGATAGAACAAGTAATTCCATATGATAATTGTGAACCTGTTGCTTCTAATGGACCAACAATGATGGGTCTTAAGTCTTAAACCCAAGGGGGTTGCACAGTTGGCAAGGACCAACACCTCACTAATAAGAGGTCATGAGATCAACTCTCCTTGGGGCCGAACTATCCCCCCAAAGAAAAAAGTCAAAGTAAAGAATGATGAGTCTTAGTCCTGTTTACACCTGATTTTAGATGGGTTGGTATATACAGGTATCATGCACACCAGAGAAGGGGTGAAGAGTGGGAACCCACACATCACATAAAGAAATATGAGAGGGATGTGAGGGGACTTTTATTTGGCGATCGGGTGCCCGTCTCTATCCCTATTCTTAAAAGTAATGGGCTCCTAACCATCTCATTGAAGTAAGTTCCTATCCCTATAATTAAAGTAATGGACTCCTAACCATCTCATTGAAGTAAATATTCATGTAGGAGAGTATCTGAAGAAGAGTCAAGAATCTTGATTCTTTGACCCCAGCAACTAGGGATAGAAAAAGGAATCGGGAATTGATTCGGGTCCAGCCGCTTCGGTTCTGGATTGGCTAAAAACGGTTAGGAATTAGCCATAATCTCTTAATCCTAAATATTAGATACAGATTAACCAATTTAAAATCGGTGAGACTCAGTATCTGCCTTGACTAATTCATTTTATACAATTCCGATTGAAGCTACTCTACAGCAAGTGATTGATTGGTAAAGCAGAGTCGGTGCCAGAAATCCAAAACAGAGGACCGAACCTCTCATCTTTCACTTGCCAGAGGAGTTTTGTCGGTAGACCTACCAAGGAACCTTCAACACAGATTTAATTGGAACCTGTCAGCATGCTCGATCATTTACTGCAAAAAAGTTTGGCTAATGTTTTTACATGTCGACTGCCAACCTGAGAAACCAACCCTCTTCTCAATCACTTCAAAATCTCCTGACAAGGGAGCTTATTAAACTGTGGCTCGGATCTTATGATTCTAACTTGATTCTGATCTTTTGAAACACTGCTTCTATATAATGACAAAAAGACGATTACTGCCTTCACCAGTGGTACAATCCATTGATTGAAACAAATAAACAGAGCATGCATACTCATTCAAAAGATGGAATGAAAATAATGCATCCATTGGGGTGGGGGTGAGAGAGAAGACTTGGGTCCTCATTGTCTTCATCACAAGAATTCAATCACACAATCTTATATAAAACATAACTTGAACAGGGCCTTGGGGTTTGACTTCCCCAACAATGGAAAACTTAAGGAATTAATGTAAACCAGTAATTCATCATCACAACAAACTATTTTCTTCATTCTCCGGTTAAAAGCCCGGAGAAGGCATCAACTTGAAATCGACTGGGAACCTCTCCAAAACACAGGGAACCTGATGCCAACCCTATTCTCATCATCCCAGAACCCCCTCTTCCCCTATTTTACAGAAGCTCAATGTTAACCCATAAATAAAGAAAATAAACGTCTGCAGCTTCAAAATATCTCTATCTTCTTCATATAAATATGAGCAAAATGAAACTGGCATTTCGAGGAATCTAATTCACAATTCAATTCCTCCTCTTTATTTGCTTGTTTCCTCTGTAGCTTCCTCCCTTGCCAGCATTACGACTACACAGTTAATCTAAGCACAGTATCTGAAGTTGGGAAGACCCTTGGATTACTTCCCTCCAAACAGCCCTTTCAACCCCTTGAATTGGGTTGTTGATTGGTTGTCATAGTTGTTGGGGCACAAACAGCTTCCACAGATAATCGCTTCAGCACATTAGGACATGGGTCTCCAAAGTTGCTGTTGGATATGGTTACTGAACATCTCTCCCTCCCTACGCACTTCTGTGAAAATAATCATTGACCATAAGATGGGATTTAGATTCAAGATTAAATACACACACAGGACAAAACTCTACCCTCACATGGATGCTGATATTATCAATGGATGGTTCAGGGACCTTTCATATTGTGGTTTAAGAGTCAATTCTAAGAACCCCACCACTGTCACATGGCTAAACTTTTGAATGCTTAATGCCCTCATCTCTAGGCTTCTTTCTTTTACAATGAAGTGCCAGTAATATTAGGTAAACAGTCATCCATCACCATTTAGTGACAGCCAGACATAAGCTCTTTATTTGACACATAGCTAACCCAACTCCAACCAATCTGATGAAATGATGTGGCTTGGTCTATCAAAATTTCAACAAAATATTTCGGTTTCAACACTAGTCAAAACAAAATGGCATGCAAATTAAAGGTCCTCAATGTTTCCATTTTTTCACCGAAATAGACCCTAAATCAGTGTCATTTAACCATTTCTGATGCAATTCAGATTGTTCGGTTGAGCCTCAAAAGGCTATTTTTGATGGGTTTCTAGAGACCTTGTAAATCAATGGAGAAGAAGAAGAAGAGAAGAGAAGAGGCTTGCAATTCTCTTCTCTTTTCATACCAATTTCTAGTTCTGATTCTGTTCTTCGCATAAAAATCGCATCTTTTTTCTGGTTTCTTGAATTCTTACTCTAACATGGAATTTTCTAAAACTTCAAATCTAACCATTGGTAGTATATTTCGATTTCAAACAGGAGGCCCGAAACCCCCGTTGAAACTGAAATCTTGAACCTAACAGGCCACATCAACCCACCATGCACTGAAAGATGTGATGTGTTCACTCATTATGGTCTTATTCAGCCAGGGAGTAGTTGGGGGTATGGAGTACCTGCTCTAAGATGGCAAATGAGGTTGGAGCATGGCAGGTTCCCTGCTGGAAACCACTTCCACAAGTTCCAAAAGGGGTGCCAAAGCTTGCGAACTTAATGGTAGAGATGGACTGTCCAGGTGCACACCGCAAGTGAACCTTTGGTCTGTGGAACTCTTCTGTTTTTCCATAGCTCTCGATCTGCCAATTCTTAATATTGGGGTGCCACTCAGACACATCAGCACAGACACTGGTCACCGATCTCTTCACAAGAGAAATTCTTGACACATCCCCACCAAGTTCCTCGAAAAGTACAAGAAGATTTTGGGTTGGGTTTAACCAAGAGCGTGGAACATGGTACCTGGAAACCATTTTAACAGTAGTCCATAATGTCAAATATCAGATGAAGATCAATACAATACTGAAACTCTTTTCCATTTGAAAGATGATTACCATTGCTGGGTTGGTTGGCCGCATCCAGTTTGACACTTAGGAGGTCTGAATGTTCCAGAATAACTACATCCATTGCAATTACCATTTGCCCAAGCTGTCCAATATCTACCTATGCTCTGCCCATTGATCCATACTTGACCCTTCCCCATACTCCCCAAGTCTAATGCCAATGGTTCATCTCCTTCAGGTGCATTAAAATAAGACTGCACGTGGCACAGAGAGTTAGCTAAACTCCTAATGCATATAAAATAAACTGCAGCACTAGCTTGGACTCTTACTGTCACTGGTATTCTTACCTTAAACCATGTCAATGGCTGCTGCTTCTGTGCAACTAATGATGCACTCATCCATTCAACAGAAGAAATTCCATTTGGAGAGACGAGATTCATGGCCTCACCTTTCAGGCCAACCTGTTTTAAGAACAATCCATCAACAAAAAGCAACTGAAATAAACATTGCATTATTGATGTGCAGAAGTAAGAATTTCTGACCTGGTAGGACCATTTCTGCCAACTCAAATCTCTTTTCCCCTGATCAAGACCATGCATCACAACAGGACCCAAGACTCCAGTGTTCCATGCCTCAAAATGTGTTCCAACATTCTTCAACCACGAGAAATCAAAAAATATAGTTAGAACTAGAAATTACCATAACTTTTAAGAATCCTTAACATCAAAAAATGGTTGAATGACTCAACCAGGTCAATTCAGACCCAATAGGAAATCCACGAAGGAGATGGGCATCTTTTATTCCATCAAACACAAGGAATGGCCCAGGTGGTTGTGGAGTTTCAACAAAATTCAAACAATTGTAGAGTTGCATTCCAAAATTGGTTATTAATCCCTGAATTGCAACAAGAACATAATGAAGGTGGAGGACTAACTGGCAATCCAACAGCTATGCTGAGGAGTGCAATTCGATTTGTTCCAGCACGCAGGTTGTTAACTGTTCCTGTAAATGTGAATCTCCTGTTCTGCCTAGTTCCAAAGGCAGACCCTGTAATAGGGAATAGCAGTTTATCAATTTTGTCAGCAGAAGATGGTATATATTATTATTCTAACTGCAAATTTGTCAAACATTTACAACACCAGTTACTCAGTTCATGAGAAAGCAATCCAACATACCCGAAAGTTGTCCATTGATAAAGACATGTAAAGCATGCCCTGTTGACTGAATGGTGAGACTTGGTTGTTCGCCCCCATGCAAAAATGATTCCTGTGAACCAACTTCAACACTGGAAACACAATGATAACCAAAAAGTTAACTCGTGATATGTTAAATGCAAAGGAATCTGACTGAATCTCTGATACATTGTGTCACAAATAGAAGAGCTGTCATCTTTATTCTACTTTGTGTGACATATAAACACTTTGAAGATACAACACGATCTTAGGGGCAAAACTCCTACAGCATGTTACTCCGACTTTTGGATGTTGAGAACAAAATATGTAGAAAAGTCCAAGAGAGACAACTTAGAGATGACCAGGGCCATTGAACCATCAAGATTCATTCTCAATCTCTTTCAGGTGCCCGTGAATAATTAATTTACACTTCCATATTAAAAGTCCAAATGACCATCCTTCAACATAAATTCATAGTAGGAGTATCAGAGATATTTTGGACCTAAACCATGAAGGATGCACCTAAGAGATATGGTGCTTAAGAATGGTCATTTGCCATCCAAGTACTCAGACTTGAGCGGCTCCTAATACAAATGATCCCCAGATTGTTCATATCAATTGACACTTGGGATCTAGTACGACAGTGTAACTTAATAAGTCAATGAACCTCACCTAGTAATGTACCACAGATAATCACTTGCATCCCTGGTTACATTTATCTGCTCCAAAAGACCATTAGCAGTTGTCACAGAATTGTCATCAAGTGAAGAAACATCCTCGTCATACGTTTCCCAGGACAGCAACTCAGCATTGGTGGGCAACATTTGCATCTCTGATGTCTGAACTCCAACCTGTTTAAACAAAACGACAAGAGTCCATTTCAGCATGCTCTTCAGGGTAAATTTTTTCTGACAAAATAACGTAATAAACTGATCTAGTTTCGGTCTGAATACTGCATGAGGAATTCCGAGTTAATGCAACAAACTCATTTAAAGCTAATGGATCCACCACAAAATAGTTTCTTTCACTAACCTTTGCAGTGTTATAGACAGCATTTCTACAATCAGGAAGGATGGTGACAGACCAAGGTGGCAGGTTGTAATGCATGTTATTGAACATCACCCTTGCCGCAGAATTAGGATTGTTGTTCGAGAGAAAAGCTGCACAATCTCCAGACTCAGAAGAGAACACATGAGCCTGAACAAGTCAAATCAGTGATAAGAAGCTGAAAGTGTGATGATGAATCATCTCCAATGGTAAAGCAGAAAAGTAATCCCAAAATGAGAACCAACTGACCTGCTGATAACTTCCTAAAGAAGTAACAATAGGGTCTGCCGAAACTAAAGCTCGCTCACAAAGCTTAATAGCCCTATGGAGCTCCTTCAAATGTCCATATTTAGGTTGCCTGATCAAGCCTATCAAAGTTGAAATGTGAAGTAATCCATTAGACTGTCCTATTGACCAACCTATATCTCATGCCAAAGTATATAGGCGTGTGCATTATTGTCAATTTGCCTTACGAAGACAAGCTCAGTTCCTCACCATATTCGTCAATGGGTGCGTCATAGTCGTAGCTAGTAGTGATGAAAGGGCCTCCAGCAGTGCGTCCAAAGTTGGTGCCTCCATGGTACTGGTGAATCATTCGTAGGAGTTAATTATATCGAACTGATCTTTCAAATAAGAAATCGTGGAAGAGTGTGAGCCAAACCAAAAAGAATACTAACCATGTAGTAGTTAACAAAGGAGCCTCCCTTTTGTACGAAGCGAGCAACTGCAAATGCCAAATCTTGAACAGGTCGATGATGAACTGTACCACCAAACTCCGTGAACCTTTAATTTGGATCAACAACAAAGAATCTGGTGAGATAAGTGTACTTCTTTAACGTAATAGTAACTTTCAAGTGCTAGCTATAAGCAAATTTTACCAGCCACTCCAAGCCTCAGTCCACATTGTAGGCTTATAAGGTCTGTTGGGAGAAAAGGCATCACAGTAAAAACCATTGCATGAGTTTATCTGTCACCATAATTCAGAGAGAGATTTAGAAACTTCTATTTTCCAAGAATGGGAAACGAAAAACTAGTTAGAGAATCCTTCTCTTTCACACTATTCCTTTTTTTTCTTTTATAAGTTTTATAAATGGGAGTGAAGCAGGAAACATATGTAATAAGATAAAGGTTCATCACCAATGCACAAATTAGAAACAATTTGACAAGATCAAGAAATCTACAGGCCCACCCAAGAATTAAATAAATAATAACACTATATCTGATGAGTAAGTACACAAGATTTCTTACCACTGGATCAGGGGCATCTTCTTCCTTGCACATGACCCAAGGGATCCCTGTGCCTAATCCCACAGCCATATTTGCAGCCCAAGACATATATGCATAACCAGCAGCTCCAAATGCCTTGCCCTCCGGCCCATACTCGTTTTCAATCTGCAGGAGCAAAATTAAAACATTTTAACATAATAATTTACGTTAACATAGTTGCATCAATCCTTTTGATCACATAAACCATAGAGATCATATTGAGAGAAATAGACCAGACTGCAGCGCCAGAGATTCAGAAAACTTACTTGGGAGAGAATAATGGGCCCCCCCTGGGACTCAAAAAGCTGCTCGCTCTTCATCATCTCTACAATCTTTTGGATAAACCCTTGCATTGCCATCTGCAACAGGAGAGGACAGTACATAAAAATCAATTTTTATCCGCTTCACAGTTCTACACATATTTCTGCAGACATCAACCTATGTGTTGTTGGAAGGCAATGGAGATACATAACCAACAATAATACTTGAAAAAAAAAAAAAGGGTATGAGGAGGAAAAAGAGACCTTAAAGGGTTCGTTATCCGTACGGAAGCTGATACCTGGAACATACTTCAACCAAACAGGAAACCCTCTGCATAAAATATACAAGTAAATATATAAAAGCCCATCTCGTGTAAAGCATTAATACTGAGAAGAAAGGCAATACTATGAAGAAGAAATAGTTATCTAAGAAGTTATATCAAGTAAGCTGCTCTGTTAAACAAAGTAAAAAGACAGAGATCTGAGGGGGGAAATGGTGGATACCCAAAATTCCACTCTCCACAAATGTAAGGGCCAAGACGAAGATGAACATAGAGTCCTGCTCTCTGTATCGTCTTTATAAATTGAACCAGATCGTATCTTCCCTCGAAATTGTACTGAAACCCCACCAGCATACATCACAAAAGCAAAAGCATGAACACTGAACTTAAGAAAAATTACAGGAGAGGAGGGTGGGAAAAAAATAAAAGAGCAAAACATTAGAGATCAAGTGAAGTACATTTCCAGGAGAAGGTTCATGTACGTTCCAGAAAACGTAGGTATCTATAACATCCAATCCTCCGTCTTTAGCTTTCTGTACAAGATCTCCCCACATCTACACCAAAGCCATTTTCTCTCAAACAACAAGATATGACGAGAAAAATGAAATACATCTACTCTACATTTGCAGAGAAAAAGGGGTAAGACTAAACTCAACAATTGAAAAGAGTAAAAGGATAGAAGCAGTACTTCAGGAGTGCTCCTCGGGTAGTGTATGGAACCGGAGATGAGGATTCTCCTCTGCCCATTAATGATAATAGCCTTCCGATCGTAAGTCACGCTACACTGGACCAAACCCAGAAACAATACCAAGAATGAAAAGGAAAGCAACTTGGAAACTGAGTTAATTTCCATTATGCTTCTTCTTTGACAGGAAACTAGCGAGCCACTGAGAAATCTATACTTCACACAGTGTGTGGAGGGAAATTTGAAAGTAAAAAAAAAAGAAACACTTGGGGAAGTGTTTTGGGGGGAGACGGTAGAGGAAAGGAGCTAGGGAGGTGGTGCTGCTTGCCGCCTTATTCTGATCTACTGTGGTTACAACTCTGCAACAAAAAGGTCCATTCTTCTTGGACTCTTCACACTGCCACCCACCATTTTAAGTATTTATATAGATAGATAGACTTAGTTTGTTATTACTGTGAACTATGTGGACTGTGTGGACTTTGAACTGTTGTGTGAAACTCAACAGTGGTTTCAAGAATCAAGATTCATAAAAAGGAAGAAAAATGTGAATGAAACTTTATTAACTTCCTTCATTCATTTCACTAGAAGATGGTTCTTTTCTTCTTTCTTTATTTTCTGTTTTTATATAGTTAAAAATTAATAAAGTATGTACCTATGTGTACCCACCAATCAAAATATATTCTTTTTAGTTTAATCAAGATCATTTTCCAAAAACTATTCATTTGAATATTAGATGGATGGATTAGGGAGCAGGCTTATGAAAATCCGAATCAGGAATTGGAATCCATCGAAAGCGGTTGATCGGTCTCGAAAACTTTAGAATTGATCACTTACAAATCTGAAAACCCAGCAATCCAATTCCTAGATCGATCACGGCTGATTTGATCGATTTGATTCCGATTATTGTAGCAGTACTAGAAAGGGAGGGATATTAGTTTCTAATTAATTTCTTAATTTCTGAGTGAAATTTAAGAAGGTAGGGGTTTTGGTGTGAAAGGCATTTTGTATTTGGTTGTGGCTGTGGCTGTGGCTGTGGCTGGTTTTGCTGCACCTGTCTCGGGAAATTACTTAAAAAGGTAAAAGAAACAAGACACAAGTGTGTCCCACAATAGAACTTCCCATGTGAAGTTCCAATGACACACAAACCCCTCCCTACCTTTTTTGTCTCAAATCCTTGCCTGCTCTCGGTTCTCTCGTCTTCTCTCTATTCTAATTAAGTCTCTACCGGATACCGATGTCAGATCTATCTTCTAATCTTCTCTGTTTTTATTTAATTATACAAAAAGTTTTATTAATTACCAAGTTCTCATCACACACAAACCCCTCCCACTCCCCTTTTTGTTCTCAAGTCCTTGCCTGTCTTTCTTTTCTTCTCACTTTTTCTCTATTATATGTATTAATTGGGTGGATCTTTTAAGAAAAAGGCAAATGGGAACGCACTAATGAAGTGCAACAAAATAGAATCATATAATAAAGGGCAACAAGATCATTTCATTATGGGAGGATAGAGATGCACAATAATGCTAGTGGACCCTGCCCTAATGGTTCTAAGACATTTTTCCTATTTACTTATATAATAGTAGGGCAAGAGATCGTTGTTTGGTCATGTAGCCCCTACACTAGTGCGGGGCCAATGAGAGTGCATAGGGTGTCAACATAGATGAGATTTTTTGGGATTGGTGTGTAGTTTGTGTGATTACATTTTCATAAAAAAAAAATTTAAAACATAGATGAGATTTTTTTATTTCAAAGAGGACGGTGTGGTAATTTCGCACTCTCCTATGTCTGGGCATAGGGGCCATGCAACTAGGCAACGTTCTTTTTCCCATAATAATAATTGGGAGAGGAATAGGTATGCCACCGACGTGTGGCACATTAGCGGGCGGCACCAATGGGGGTGCAAGGAGCATCATACAAGAAGGGTAAGGGTCATTTCAAAGAGGAGAATAGAGAAATAAACAGTGTTGCTTGTGCACAGATCTAGCCTTTTATCTAATTATTCAAAAAAAAACAACTAAAGGGAGTGTGGTGTCTGCGCCCATACACCAAAGGGGACAAAAATAACCGTTGCTCCTCTCATGTTGATGCTTTTGTGCATGCTCCTCCACATGAAACACTTTCCCAAGAATATCAAATCTAAGAGCAAGAAACCTAGCCGTGAGTCAGGATTTCAAGAAATTGTTGAAATCACAATCAGAATCGGTTGAGCCTGGTCTTATTCCAACCGATTCATGTTGTTCTTTACTTCTAGGGTGCAAGCAATACAGTCATAAGTCATACGTCCAATTTGATGACGTATCTCAACCTTATAAATTATGATCGGTTGTATATGTGTGTGTATGTGTGTGTATTTAATTTAAAATTTAATATAAAAATATAAGACAATTTTGTTCTTAATTTCGATAAAAAGAATCTTTAAACAGCTTTTCCATTTATAAGAATCTTTCCATCGATGCCAGATTGAGATCGATATCAATACAAATCAACCCATACACCCGATGACCCGATCCAAAGCGAAACTTGAAACTATGCTAAGAGGTCATGAATGGGCTTCCCAATTGTACTTACCTTATGTAAACAAACCAACAAGTAACAAAGCAACAAAGTTGATTGTGAGATCCGTGATTTGCAGCAAAACCTGCCCAAGGCCATGTATCATTTTCTCCTTAAATAAATGTAGATCAATTGTCTTCCTTGCATCCATCCCTCTGGTCTTCAATGTCTTGGATCCTTGCTGTCAAGAATAGTTTCATGTGATATTTTTCTTCTATGTAAAAATATTTCAGATTGTACAAATAATTCCAAATGCAATTTATTAGTCGATCGTTACAATAATACATGAAAAAAAATTAAATTTACTTCCAATTTAACACATAACTAGATGACAACATGGACAAGATGAAATCTGTACATGAGTTGCCACATGGCAGTTATTGTTGGAAACTCTTTTTTTTTTAAGGCTACACTCCTGGACAGAGAACTTTCTCTTTTTTTTGTTTAAGTCAAAGTTTAATTATTAAAATAAAAGTATAGTTTCTGCCACATGGCTTATAACAAGGTCCTTTCTCTACATTGATTTTGAATACTACAATACATCACATGCCAAAAAATATTAAAAATTTATGAAAAAAAGTTTAACTATGCATGGAGTCTTACTCCTGTTTTTACAGAGAAGCTATTTGCAAACTCAAACCTGTGACCATTTGGTAACAATGGAGCAACCTTACCGTTACATCAAGGTCCTCCCTCTTTATGACTTAAAATAATATACAATGTAAATGATATAATTATTCAATACGAAATATCTGAAATGTTTGTAATCTTAAAATTAAGTACCATTTAACTACTTATAAAAGTGGTGGTCGGTAGAGTAAAGAACTCTTGTTTTAGAACTAATAAATTATTAACTTATCACTTGAAAATTTTAGAAATTTAAATAGACTCTTTTTTTCACATTTTTGAGTTGGCCAACAGATTGTTTGAGGAAATTCAAATAGGTGACTGGCTAGGAAAGATTAGTCTCATGTGGCCGGCATGGATTATTCTTGGACCATTGCCAAGATTAGTAACAAAGTCATGTAAAAATCATTAATCGCAGAGCTAGATTAACCATTTGGTGATTGAGTCAGTAGTTTTTTTTTCTTCTCAACCTCGTCATCGTAGGATAACGTATTTGCCATGTATCAACCTCTCAACCCCGAATTGCACCGTATTCACCCGAAAGTAAATCAACATGCGTTGTATTTTTGACCACGTGAAATGGTGATGTAGAAATCTTAATTAATATTATATGTTTAAAAATGATGTGGATATATATGTCATCCAAATGTCCCAATAAAAATGGCAAGGAGTCGCATAGAAGCATCCAATCAAATGGCAAATGGAGTGGACGGGGGCACGTGCATATTTATTTGATCAAACGGTTGTAATAGTTTGCCGTCATGTGCGCTCAGCTGTGACCAATCTTCCGCCAAGTGCGCTGTGTAATTTCGGGTTTTCCACTTTTCCTCTCCTTTTTATTGTGTTAAAACTTCTAGATTTCTGACCTAACTAACATCGGCGGGACGAGCGGGGAAGAACAAGACTGGAAATCGAAGCAATTGGGTCTCTCTCTCTCTCTCTCTCTCTCTCTATATATATATATATATAGGGGGCACGTGATCTAACGGCTGTGATAATTTCCCTCCCATGTGAGGTTAGCTCTGATCATCTCCCGCAAAGTCTGAGACATGAGTGAAATTAACTAACTCTTAACTAATACTAATCATATAATATCATGCTGGTTGGTGAGAGTAGAAAGTCCACAAAAGCCAACGTTTCAGGAATTCCTTGGCTGACCTGAGTCTCACTTAACTATCCCCCACCACCGTGGATCGAATCTCATTTCCCTCTCTACTTTCTCACTATATAGCAGTAAAAAGCTCACCGACACAACACCCATAGTTTTTGGGTTCTGAAACCTTTCAGAATCACAAGGGAAGTGAAGAGTTTCAATTTGTATACACAATGTTTCAGATCATTAAAAAAAAAAAGAGGAGATAAATGAATAATGGAATATATACATTGTATTTACATACAATGTTTTTTAAAAATGGATCAAACCATCAGCCATGGATCATTCGTTCATTCTTTCAAACTATTAGACTATGGAATGGTGGTCCAAACTCCAGACTTTAAAGGCACATCGACCTTGGAGCCGTTTTTAATTTTGACGGAGGGGGGTTGGGGGGAGGATTTGTCATCGGAGGGTCCTTCCAATAGTCCCTATAACTATATTTTTATATAATGCAATTTGTTTTGAACGATATAATCACTGACCATTCCTTTCTTGTTTTGGTGGTATAATTAAGGAAAATTATCAACGCCACCCCTTGAGGTTTGCCTATATTTTAAAGCACATCCACTAACTACCATAATATCAACCTTCCCCCCTACTTTATCAAACTAATTTCATACAGACCCCCTATTGCTAGTTAAGAGTTGTTAAATGGTGATGTCAGCAGTTAAATAATTTTTAAATGACAATTCTACCCTTCTTAGTGGACGAACTACCTAATCTACCCTTTCAATTAAAACACCCACAAGCCCTTCTTCTTCCTCACACTCATCGACACCCTTGGAGAATCCACTACAACCTACCGGTCTTTTGAAGAAGAGACCTACTCCGGCGATAAAACAGCCTGGCGTCAACCGACCACCATCTTTCTCACTCCAGTTCTTCTTCTTTTAATGGTATGAAAATATGGTTTATAAATGCCGAGTTGCTTGGTTGGAAGCCTATGGATTTCGGTACATTATGGTCAAGTTCTCTTTTTGCCACATGTATTCGAACAATAATGGCGTCTCTTAAGCTGCTGAAGTGCCTCTAGACATGGCTTGGAGTACGAGAGAAGTGTAAGTCCTGGCTGCCCCTTTACCTGCTATCACTTCAAATGATGAAACCACTTCTTCCATTTGATGATAGTAATGCAGGAAAAAGATTCTACTTTGATGTGTATCTCTTCTTCCATTTGATGTGGAACTTTCTGAGCGGAGATTAGTTTTTTCTCTGTTACTGTTTATTTCTTCTTCTTCTTCTTCTTCTTCTTTTTCCTGCCATATAGAATTGTAGAAAGGTAAACAAAGCCAATGGCCTGAAGTAATGTACACGAACCAATGGGAGATCCCTTTCCTTGAGTTATGGACGTCAACGCATCAAAAACTTTCATTGTAAGACCAATCCTGTGGTAGAGAATGTCACTAAAATTGATATTTAATCGAATATCTTATGACGTCTATGGCTTGAACCTGCAAGGAGGATTCATCAAGTCTATCGTATGGCTCAGGACAGAGAACCCAAAGTCGCAATCCCATAATTCCCTCCTCTCATTGGGGGGCCTGAGACAGACGATAGTCTCGATGTGTCAATTTCTTGCGCACAAAAGAAAGGCTTCAAGCATCTGAGAATTTGTATTGGAATTTGGAAATCATCGATCAAGGTTTCCAATTTGCTTTCGTTTCCGTCTCCGTCTCCATCTGGATCCCCACCTCGCCCCCATCGAGAATCGTGGTGATCATCCCCTGGGCCTGTTGAGCAGCCCCAACTATTTAATGGCGCCTTCGAGTACCAGAAAATCACTCAACCAAGTCATCCCCTTTGAGATTAGAACGTCTCTTCTGGCGCACAAGCTGATCGCCCTCTTCGACATCAGCTTCCTGATCGCGAGTAGAACTACAGGAAGTCAAGGACATACAATCATCGATCATGGTTTCTAAAGAGAACAAGAAACACCTGACAAATGGTCTTCGGATTACAGTCGCCAAACCGATTATTCAATCCAATTATCAACGACGAAGAAGGGAGACGAAGAACAGTAAATGGGTCCAACTTCTATTGATAAAAAATAAAATAAAAAAAATGGAAGAGAGGGACGAGAAGTTTATGGGTTTCCACGTGTCCCCTGAATAGGGTACACCGAGTGGGTTAGGTTTTTTTATGTTTTAAGTGTAAAAGGTGATGTAGTAAATTAAATACATTTTAGAGGTTATCACTGTTAAAAGGTAACAGTTGATATTATGATAGTTAGTGGGTGTGCTTTAAAATATAAGCAAACGTCAGGGGGTGATCCTGATAATTTCCCTATAATTAATTAAAGACCGCATCATCTACTTGTATGTGTATGATTTGGCGATGACATTTATCCAATCAGCGACCCTTTAGAGGAGTGAAAGAAAAAGAGACAAATATCAACTCCAAATCATGTAGACGTACGGATAGATGATCAGACTCAACTAATTATTGGTAGGTTGGTAGCTTTAGCTAAGCAAATTTACTCACTCCCCTTAAAATCCACAAGATGGGTTTTAGTTAGTTAATATACTTAGAAGGGCGTAAGATTCCAGTCAATATCTTGGTGTCCTTTCCTCTTTAGTTTCTTTCCGTTGGACAAAGAAGCATTCTTTCTCTTGAAGTCATAATCATAAGGAAGAAAAGGGCCGGGGGATGTGCCACAAGGCTTTTTTGTGCTATCGATTGGTTGATCCTTAATTCCCCCCACCACTTAAAAGAAGACTGGCGTGGGCCATCTCCTTAAGCATCCAATGTACTACTTACCTTTCTTTGGATCCATCTTATTTCTTCATTCCCCACGGGATCATGTATAAACCATGGTTTCAAATGTTGGAATTGGATCGGTTGTATCGGTATTTGCTTTTGAAATCTGATTGACGTTAGGGGGGAAAAAGTGCAGTGCGGTGCAGTTTGGACTTGAGAGCTTGACACGTGGAAGATGTTAAATCAAACGGTACCGAGCTTGAGAAGTAAGAAAGAAAGAAAAAAAAAACTGGATCAATTGAGCTCGACACTGTTGGATTTAGCATCTTCCACGTGTCGAGGTCTCAGCTTTGAACTACACCGTATTGCAGTTTTTAGGAATTAGGGAGGATTTTAATTTGTGATCCTATATCGGACACCAACAAAGGAGGTGTAGGGTAGGAGTATCATACAACATACAGTAGGGGCAAGGTGTGTATTCGAAGAGGAAGGGAGAGATAGACAAGTGGGTGCTAGTATACGATATATCAGCAGTGTATCTAATCTTTTTTATAATTTTTTTGAACAAACATTTTCTGTGGGGGGTGCAGACCACGACCAAACACATTGGGGAGCGAAATGATCCTATGTAACGTGGCCATGCGATTGTAAATAAATTTTTATCCTCTCCTGTTACAGCACGGTGCTGTAACACATTGTACGGCGCTACAGAGGTCATGTGACACAACAGGTCCCATATGATGCACATGGCTTGTACAGCCATCGCACGATGCGTTACAATACCGTGTTGTAACAGGAGAGGATAATGATTCGTTGTACATTTTTTTCTTTAGGTTCTAAAGAGAGAGAGAGATCGTACGGTCGTACATCTTATCCTTGAGTTCTAATTCAGAGATATGGCCTGTTTTCTAAAAGAGATAACCTTTGCGAAAAGGATTTGCGGATTTCCTGCGTGCATTTGGATCTTCCTTCCACATTAAGCTAATGGGCACGTGAGAAAGGCTGTGCAAAAAAATTCCTATGAGGGGTTCCACATGGAAGGAAAGGAGAAACTTTACTACTTTTTTTTAATTGGTTTTATAGTTTAATTGATATTTTAGAGTAAATATTTTATGCGTCTCCCTCTATCTATCTATCTCTCTTCTTTTCTTATGAAATGATTTTTCTATACCTATTGATTGAATTGACAACGGTAATCATTGGCTCTCTCGTGCCCACGTAACCTCTACCACCGGACAAAAAGCACCCTCTTTTAATATAAAATAGATTGATAGATATATCCAACTATGAATGATACACATTCATGTTTAGCAATTTTGGATACACAATTAGTTATTCTTCAATCAATACATGATAGATTGGAAATTTAGTTAAGCTTATTCTAGGAGTATTTCCACCTAACAAATCGGTCTTAATTTTGATATGGAATCTAAGATGATATTATAGCTCCAAATCAATTATATTAATGGTATGAGAAGTGTATGATCATTTTGACTATCAAGGTATGAGAAGTGCATGATCATTCTGTCTATACATCTCTCACACCTCTTAATTTTTAGGACACTTATCATTAATAGGTCTTTTTTACCAATGTTCTCCGGCATAAAAACTCTTTATATACAAAAAGAAAAAGAACACTACTTAGACGAGTATGACCGACTGTCCTTTGCGCCTAGACACAGAAATGAACGAAATGATCGTTGCACGTCTGAAAATTTCTATCTATTCATGGAGGCGCAAAAGAGTGGAAGACGACAGCCAGTGGTTACGTGAAGGGGTATCCCATCCCATATTTTTTATTTTTTTAGTAAATTTAGTGGCCATTGATTAAAGCACAAGAAGTAGAAGGAGGTGAGGACATACAAGAAGAAGAAGAAGAAGGTGATGGAGCTGTCGACCTTTTGTTGTTTTGGGTTGTGGGGGCCACAAGACGTGCCGTCGGTGGGTGCAACCGACATGTATGCATGTATTGAAATGATTGAGAACTTCCACAAAACCCAACCACCAGTCCACAACACAACCACTATCGATCACAGGCTCTCACAGCTACACTCTCTCACAACCGACAACACCGTACCATTAATTATTTGACCGTTGTGACGACGCAGTAAATATGAATATTGATCTCTGTTCCATTCCGTTTACGTCGGTGGAAGCAGACAACATAAGACGTATGTGGGGTCCACTCCTTGCATCCACATTCTTATTGGGCCAGGTTGGATTTTGTGGGACCCATCATCCCACCACCGACGGCTTATATTTATTTATTTTTATATATATATATATTTTTTAAAGAAAAGCAAAATCATATGAGTTTCGTGTTCAACTTCGCTTTCTCTCTTCGCTCATGAGTCATGACATTGTTGATGGACTGATGGGTTCGGACCGATCCATATCTGCCATTCAGTATCCATGCATGGTATCCGAACAAGGAGGCCAAAATTGGCCTAAAAGCCTCCTATATCAGTATTCTGAAGGGTAAAACAGTCTCATCCATCTTGATACGGTTGATACGTATAAATATTTGTATTTGGCTACAGCTGAGATACTGTGCTCTAAAACAGTGATTGTCCGGCTTGATCCAATTTGGTTGCCGACAATCTTAAGTGACGGCAAATCCTTAAGACCAATCTAGGGATTTAAAACATGGTATTAGGTGATCACTCCCGAATCTCTAGAATGCATTCTAAAATGAGAAAATAGAGTAGAATTAGGTTTTAGAATGCATTCTAAACCAATAAATCTATTACAGATATGCATGCCAAACAAAACATTAGTGTTTCTTCTTAAGAATAATTTTAGGATGCGTTTGGTATTCATTCTTGAAATGTATTATAGATTAATTATTGAATGTGAAATTAACATAGAATGCATACAATTCATTAATGTTCTCTTTGGCTGCAAGGGGTTTAGATGGTTATATGTAAGTGTGCAATTATTTGGGCAAAGCTATGAGAAAATTTTCCATTCCTTGATTAATTATGATTCTAAAAATCACGATGAGTCATTGTTGACAAATGTCATCACAGAGATTGATCCATTGGATTGAGGACCCAACACATACCTTATTAATCAAATTTCCATCCCAAACACTAAGTGGAAAAAATTTAAACATGAAATTTAGGTAACATTAATAATGAAATAAGATAAATAAGATCTGGTTGAAAGTTTGTAAAGCAATAAACCCTAAGATTCATTGCAATTGCCAAGTTTCAGGGAGAGACTGTTTCTAGACTCGAACCCATGATCATTTGGATACAACGGAGCAATCTTTACTGTTGCACCAAAGACCGTTCTCATTTATTATTCTATTTCTAAGTCTGTGTTTGGAATGCATTATTGGAATGCATTTTAAGCCGATTTCGCATTCTCAAACGATAAAAACAACTATTTTTATCATCCGATATTGCAAAATTGACCTAGAATGCATTCCAAGAATGCATACTAAATGCTGCCTAATATTCAACATTTATTTTTTAATTTTTCCTTTTAATAAAACTCGAATTTTTCTTTCAAATCAATCTGAACCAACCTGAACCAAAGCAAGACAGCTTTTCAGTTCTCCTTCAGTTAATCTGGTTTTGAAACTATGGTTACAAGAGCTCTAATGGTTTTCTTGTAAAAGGCACGTACTGGTATATGGCATAAGGTAGCTGATGGCTCTGTTTGATTGCAATGAAGTGAAATATATTTTGTAGAAAAAAAAAACATTTTTTATATTTAATCGTAAAGAAAATACAAATATATTTTTTTCATAAAAATATACAAATATTTTCTTAAAAAATAAAATATATTTTAGAAAAAATACAAATATTACAAATATTTTCCTAAAAAATAAAATATATTTTACAGAAAATACAAATATTTCCAATCATATCTGAGCTTTACATAACTAGAGATCAAAGAGTATATGTTGTGTCATTCAATAGCTACAACCAAGATTTTGCTTTGTGAGCTTCACTTTGTATCTGCAAGATTTGAACTTTAATGCTCACATGGACTTCTTTAATTACTTCGTCCGCAGAAGAGTATCAATAACAATCTCTCAGCCCTTTGTTTTTGGGGATTTGGTGTTGGCCTTTTCCTCTTCCCCCTCGTCTCTGCTTTTATGGTCTTATGTTCTAGTTCTTTGGATTTGATTATTTCCTCTCTTTTTTTTTTTTTCTTTTTTCTTTTTTCTTTCATCTTTTATTTTTAATAATATGAGAAAATATCCTATCGCTGACCATGAATTTAGTAATTGGTATTTTGTGAATATCGATACTGATTGGCCCATATTGAATGCTTTTGCCCTATTTTTTGTCAAACCAAAAAAAAGGGTTGGGGGGGTGGGTTTGAACGACTTTATACTTTGTCTGTGCTGGTACATTGTTACGATATTGGTTAGGAATCGGTATCAGTCTCTACCAATATTGATACGGATAGACCGATAAGGCATATACTGTATCGATTCTTTAAACCATGATATTGACAACATGGGGGTGCTTAACAACATCGTCTCATATTCTCACTATATGTGTTCCCATAATACATTCTCTTCTCAATGATCATGTGAATCCTTTATTGGACAAACTATTTCCTACATTGTGATTAGTGTAAGGTAGAAGATTTTCCCTTCCTCACCCACCACATACTATCCGCCTGGGAAAGGATCTGGCTTTTCTCAAGGGAACCTAGCGCCCAGGGAGTGCCCAAGGGGCATCCAACGGCTGGACTGTGCTGCACACATCCCGATACGCATCAGTCAGCCATCGGAATACGTATGGTACAGCCCAACCATTGGATGCCCCCTTGGGCACTGGGTTCCCTGGAGAGGAGCTCGATCTGATCCGGTGGGGAATCTGGTTCCTTTAATCTTTACATGACATTATTGACCAACCAATTTTCACATTTGGTGTTTTTAAAAAAAAATGGATTTGGACATTGGGACATGTGATAGTTCAGGCCCAACGATTAGTGATCCAGATGATCTGAATGGGCCAAGGAGTACTATCACAGCTCCTTACTTGATTTAGGAGAAGTAATTGGACTGGGCCATCCATGGGCTCATCTAAGGTATTTATTTAAAAAAATGTTTCCCTTGATAGAGCTATTGCACTCTTAGTTTTGCCATGTAAACAATGCGATCATTGGATATCTAGGAATTGGTCTAGATTAGTCGCAATAAAATTTCAAGTTCATATCCAATCATAGACTTTCATCAGGAATAATTTAGATTGAAACAAAAATTCTCAGCCCGCAATTCTGTTAGAATATTTTAGGTTGATCAACCAGGCTGATCCCAAACCTTTCTTACACACTTTGTCACGTTGATTAATGATGTGGCCTATTCTAGCCTTTAGATAGAGATGTCATAAGAGTCTAGATTAGCCACTACATAATCTAATTCAATCAAATATCCTATCATGTATTAGCTTGCATTCCATGCACATTTACGATACTTCGACAATTAATGCATTCCCCATACCCTGCAGTGTCGGGAGCCTCTTGCACTAGGTACGCCCTTTGTTTTGTCACATGGTAAACTCTAATAGAATTAAAAATTGATATGTGACTAGAAGGAGTCTACTTATCCATAAAATTTAGGTCTCATCTCATTTGTCACATGGTAGTTAGTAGCTTTTACGGTAGATGGGTAGGAAAATTTTCTATCATGCACTAATAGAACTAAGTTCCTTAGTTTAAACTTTAAATGTATAAAATAAGGGAGAACCAGTGAACCACTAGGTTCCTTAGTTAAGTTTCAAAAATGGGATAAAGAACTTAAACTGGTCATGTCATGAGTGGATGTCTAGAGCATGAAATACACCATTCAAGTCAATTGTGCCATGGGCGTTGTGTCTAGGCATGTACAATGTCTACACCTTGGACACGACCGGAGAGCGTTATTTTAACCCTTTAAATATATAAAATAAAGGAGAGGGTTCTCTGAGCAAGTGGCATAGGAAATGTACCAATGAAGAGTAAGATGTCATTTCACCTATGAGAAAGAGAGCTAATGTACCCTTCATGGATCATAGAACCTTTTCCCAATCAAACTATTGCGTCTCTAACAGAATCAAGGCAATGATGCTCATAGATCAGCTCGACCAAGACTGGATGAGCTCAGTATGAATGCGTTCTATGTACCGAATCCCACCGAGGACAAACACTGCACCATTCCCATTTGATAGCGAGTTGAGAGTAAGGGGGTCAATGAGTAACCAGTAACCAAATATCGAATCTAGATCCGGACCGAAGAACATGGCCTACGCCATGTGTCTATCTCTCCTCCTCAAAACAAGGGGGGCAGAGGTGTCTTTTCATATGGGGAGGAGAGAGATAGACTCATGGGACTGCTGGCGTAGGCCACACCTCCAGACTGAGTTCTTTTTCTCTTCAATCAAATACCTTCCTTCCATGTATTAGCAACAATACTCCCCTGTGCACTCTCACATGAGCAAGGATTTTTAAAGTTATGTTTTGCCATGTGGTAAAACTCAGAAATCGTTGAAACTTGATAAGTCATAGGCCTGTACGTCTATACAATTTAGGTCTTGTTTGATCTCACATTTTTGTTATTAGCTTTTAAGATGATTGTGCAGTAACTAGGCGACCCGGTTCAAACTTTAAATATATAATAATAAAAAAAGGGTTCTCTAAGCCGACCGTGGAGGTACACTAGCACCTTCTCTTTGTCTCTCTTTTGTTTTCACATGAAATGACCTGTCTACTCCCATGAGTATGAAACTGTTTCATCGCTCCTCATTCGTGCATTCCCCCCTTATGCTGCTTGCTTAGAGAACCCTCTCCTATATAATAAAATAAAAAAATTGATTTCTCCCCTACATTATAATAATTACTAAATTTCCCCTTTAAATTAGGATTTTTAGTTTTCCAATATATTCCGAGTTAGGTTGACATTTCTCTTTACCAAAAATAAAAATTATAGTCCCTTTGCTGGCATATACTAAAGGAAAAATGCATTTCTTTAGCGAAGGATATGATCCAAGTATAAGATATAGCTGACCTGAGGCGATGGAACATGATTCTTTTCTTTTCATTTTTCTATTCAAAGAGTCCTAATATATATATATATATATATATTTACAGGAATAGGTTCTGGTGCGTGGGTTTACTTTCACATCAGGTGTGTGAGTGTGGTGTGTGGTGTGTATATCGGCCATTCCATGGTCCTAAAAGTTGGTTAACCTTTTGGGATTGATGTGCGGTTAGTATTATTACACTTTTATAAAAACAAAAAAAGGAATAGGTTCTCTGAGTTGTGGGGATAGGGTACGGGGCATCCTTTGCCCACCCATGTAAGATACCATTTTGTCGCATCTCATTATTAGTGCAATCCTCTATGCCGCTTGCACAGAGAACCCTCATTCTCCCATATAGTTATTAATTAAGTGACTAGACACAAGCAAAAGTGCTATTGCTTTCTTTCTTTTTTTTAGTTAAAACTTTTAAGGGCTACCTTCAATCAGTGTTGCCTGAAATTATATGCAAGAAAAAGACTAAAGACTTAAGGTTCCATTAATTTCCTTTTCAAAATAGAAAGCAAAAAAACAACCAACTTTGTAGAGGCTTCCTTCTTTCTCCCCATGTCTCAAATGGATCTGATTCTCTGTCTCTTTCCTTCTTTACATTGTTAGTGGAATTGGAACCCAACATAGACGAGAGAATAGGCTTCAGTTCTTAGATTCTCACTCTTCCGAGTTCCTGACGAACGTAATTGAAAGACACCCCACCACTACCTTTCCACCATCAACTGACATCAAATTAAAGAATCCAAAAAAAACCCTCTTAAAAACCCTCCCTTCTCAGTCTCTGTCTTTGCAACCTAATAAGCCTTTCAATTCAGACTTCTTCTGTAGTGATCTGTAGCTTCTTCCTCCATTCAATTCGTCTCTTATCAGTGCAAAATGGTAACATAATAATCATTCATTTCAGTTTGTTTCATTCCATGCTTGCATCATATATATGATGAACTAATTTAATTCATGATCTATGAATTAACTTGAAAAAAATGGTTGGTGTTGCAGAGTAGAGGAGAGGTTGTTAGTAATTACGACAAGAAACCCATAAGGGTGGGACCTTGGGGAGGACAAGATGGAGTTAACTGGGACGATGGAGTTTACAGCAGTGTGCGGCAATTGGTGATAGCCCAAGCTGCGGGTATCGACTCTCTTCAGATTGAGTATGACCTTAAAGGCTCCTCTGTCTGGTCTGAAAAACATGGTGGCTCTGGTGGCATCAAAACTGATAGGGTATTTTTGGTTTTTCTCTTTTCCCTTCCTTTCTTCTATAATTTCAACAGCTTCTTTTTCCTTCTTTCTTGCCTAGTAGTTTCTTATAATGGATTAAGTTTTCCTTCACATGTGGAGAAATAAGAATTCCTTCCTATGTCATTGTTAACTCCCACACCCTATTGTCCAGAGTTGAAAACCCGCGTCTTTAATTCAATCAAATGGATCGATGCCTTGCAGGGCTGAGCTAGGCTTGGGTTTGAGGCCTCGAGCCTAACCCTTTATTATTATATCTCTTCACAATTACAATTTTAATTTACTATGACATGCAATTCAGGGTCAATCAAAGCCAACCCGGTTCAGCTTGTCCAATCAAGGTCAATTAGTGCTGGCCGGACTAGGGTAAATCTTGTCAGAGTTAGGCCTAGGTCGAGGATTTGTTAGGCCCTGGCAGCAGGGCCTGGCTGGGTTTGGGCTGACTTAAGACTCCTAGGGTTGGGCTGAGATTTTAACATGCCTAGCCCAGCTCACCCGATTGACACCCCTAAGTAAAAAGATTCTATTTTCACTATAGATGAAGGAAAACTAGGTCCTTCGTTTTTTTCTTTTTGGGTAAAAAAAACTGGGTCCCTTGTTAAGCCTTTGTTTGATTAATGAGTATCATTTTTTTTGCATTGTCAGAGCCTGGTGGATTGATCTCCTCTCCTGGGAGCCTAGCACCCAAGGACTGCCGAGGGGGGCATCCTGCCATTGGGTTGTGCTGCACACATCCCGATGGCTGATTAGGCAGGGGTCGAAATGTATGCGGCACAGCCTAGCCCTAATTGGATGCCCCCTTGGTGTGCTGGAGAGGATCCGGACTCGGGTTTTTACAGCCCATAATTGTGATCACACAAGGAGAGCCCTTATTTTGATTTTTGACAAATCCAATTCTTGCAGGTAAAGCTTGATTACCCAAATGAGTTCCTCACTTCCATCCATGGTCACTATGGTAGTATCAACGAATGGGGTCCTATCTTTGTCCGATCATTAACAATAGAGAGCAACAAGAAAACATACGGACCATATGGTATTGAACAAGGAACCCAATTCTCATTCCCAATAACTGGTGGCAAGATCGTTGGTTTCCATGGCAAGGGTGGTTGGTATATTGACTCCATTGGAGTTTATCTAAAGCCTCTCTATAACCCAAATCCTTTCAAATCTTTGGTCTCTTCTCCTAACTTGATCACTGCGTCTGCAACTGAAAAGATCAGTAGCTACACCGTCGTCCAAGGAAGTATTGGCCAAGACTTCGATATAGTGCTTGCATTTAAACAGAAGAATGACAATGGCAATCTCCAACCAGCAAAGAAGAACGTCTCATCAAAGCGATCTTCTTCTTCTTCTCATTCTTCCTCATCTTCTTCCAGTGATGATGAATCACCAAAAAATAAGGTAATAAATCAGTATTACTACTTCTATATATCTTCTTGTTGATATTCAGGTAGAACTCATCCTTAAAAGCTAACTAAAAAAATCTCGCATTAAACTATTTACATCCAATGTGAAATATTTGTTTTTGCGTGGAACTCTAACACTTTTAAGAAAACAATGCCCAAAATGACGATTTACAGAAGAAAAATGCAAAGAGAAAGAGAAACACACACTCACAAGATAAGATATACGTGGTTCACTAATCTCGGAAGCAAAAATACAAACCCTCTCTACCATCTTTCAAAGAGATGACAAATATAGAAAAACCCTAACCCCAAAAAGTATAAAATTGCCCCTGTAAATCCACCCAGTTTGGACCTGAACCGAAATAGGTCGAAATACATATCAAATCGAAGCTCTCGATGAGCTCTATAAGAGTCATTCCTATGGCACTAATGTATGAATAATTATCACCTCCAATTCCTCTAATAGGGGGGAGTGGACCCCACCTTAGGCAGTGTTTTCAGGCAGGAGATAGGGTGGGCATGTCCACCCCATGTGAGGAATTGGAGGAATTAGAGGGGGCAGCGAATTGGAGGGGATAACGATTCGCTAATGTATGCACTTTTATGCTTTACCCAAAAAAAAGAAGATGTATGCACTTTTATGACCATTCTGGCTTGTTTTGAAGGCGAAACAGCCCGTCGAAGAATCATTACAATACTTTCTGGACTGAAATCAGGCTTCACCAATAACAAACACTTTTGTAATTTTCTCATCATTGGTCTTTTCAGGCGGTTGGGTATCCAATCTCTACCATCAACAAACCATCTTCATTCGCCGATGGCCCTATCCCGTATGGACCTTGGGGAGGAAGCGGAGGAACAATCTTCGATGACGGAACTTTTACCGGCATTCGCCAAGTTTATCTAACACGTAACGCAGGTATCACTTCCATTAGAGTTCTATATGATCGAAATGGACAAGCTATATGGGGAAGCAAGAATGGTGGTTCAGGAGGGATTAGAACTGATAAGGTGTGAATCTGAAGATCTTAAATCTATAGAGAGATACATACTCTGTTCAGTTCTACTTGTCATATGTGAAAAATTAACATTTTATCCTTCTTGTGCAGATAATCTTTGACTATCCCTACGAGGTGTTAACTCACATTAGTGGTTACTTTGGACCTGCAATGATAATGGGGCCTAATGTGATTAAATCACTAACATTTCACACTACAAAGAAGAAATATGGACCTTTTGGTGATGAACAAGGGACCTTCTTCTCCTCTAACTTGAAGGAAGGGATGGTTGTAGGGTTCCATGGAAGAAAGGGATGGTTCATAGATGGTATTGGGGTTCATGTACTGGAAGGGAAGTTATCACTGCCACAGCCTCCTCCTCCTACACTCTCATTAAACACGAGTAGCAACTCGGCAATTATCGAGTCGGCCGGTACTACTACCCGATGGCCCAACAATTTACTAGTAGAAAAACGGGCACCAAGAGAAGAGGTATATATTTTTATACATACATATTGTTGGTTTGTTCAGGTCTTTGATGCCTTTATACACTTGAAGAGCTATCTCCACTTAATGTCTTAAAATTTTGGTTTGAACCCTCGAACACATACAAAGTGTGTATAAACCATTTAAATAATTGTGTGTGATCTCCTGTTAGGTTTCCACCTATACGGTGGTTAAAGAACCGGCTCCATGTGGACCAGGTCCATGGGGTGGTGATGGAGGAAGACCATGGGATGATGGAGTGTTCCCTGGGATCAAGCAGGTCTTCTTGACGAAAGGGGAAGCAATTAGCTCTATACAGATTGAGTACGATCGAAACGGGCAAGCTGTTTGGTCTGTTAGACATGGAGGTAGCGCCGGAGACACCACATATAGGGTGGGTAACTGATGATAATCTTAATTAATTTAAGTTGTATTTGGTATGCAATATTTTAAGTCGATTTTTTCATTTTCAGATGATAAAAATTGTTGTTTTTATCGTCTAAGAATGCAAAATCAACCTAGAATGCGTTCCAAGAATGCATACCAAACACGGATCTTTATCCCCTCAATTTGTCTGCCCCTCAATTTCCTCAATTCCATCTAATAGGGTGGCAGAAATGATCACCCTACCCTCTGCCGGAACACACTACCCGAGGTGGGGTCCACCTCCCTCTATTAGAGAGAATTGAGGAAATTGACAGGCAGGCAAATTGAGGCGATAATTTTCCTACCAAACACAGCCTTAGATTGTTGCAGTTGTTCTATGTAATTAGTTGACATTAATCTACCTTACTGACAATGTGTTTTCCTTCTTCCCTTTTAGATCAAATTCGAGTACCCTCATGAAGTGGTTACTTGCATAAGTGGCTTCTATGGTTCAATAGGAAGAGAGGAGCCCATGAAAGTGATAAGGTCTCTAACATTTCATACCACAAGAGGGAGTTACGGGCCATATGGAGAAGAGATTGGAACCTATTTCACATCAACCAAGACAGAAGGAAAGGTGGTGGGGTTCCATGGAAGGAGTGGCTTGTATTTGGATGCCATTGGTGTTCATATGCAGCACTGGTTAGGGGATGACAGAAGATCGGTCAGGTCCAGCCTTTTCAAAATGTTTAATTGATCAGCATTTGCCATAAACCCACCCTCTCCATCTAATAAGAAGAGATAATGATGCTAGCTAGCTTACTGCCTCTAATGAAACTTTGCACAATAAGGGAACAATACCACTACTACTATTATTACTATGTGTGTAAGCCTGTACTCTTGTACTGAAACCCTTTATGCTGACTATTTCTTCCTTATTGTATTTCTGGGTTACTATCCTTAATAAAACGGTTAATTTGGGTACCGGTGTAGTAGTTTGTTTACATTTGAAAAATATAAACCAAAACTCTGAAGTATGGGGAAGGTATTCGTACATCGGAGATTCTTCCATCAACTCCATCCAATGAGGGGTGCGAGGACTTTTATGTCATTTTAGGTTGGCATTTATACCAATCTAACTACATTTATTGTAGGCCATGCACAAAAACTTTTGCCTTAAACTATTAGGTGGAGTGGTTTCTCTAAGCATACGAAGGCAGCAAGAACCAAAATAAATTAATGAGCGCGGATCATGTCCTTGTATAAGTACCGTCCAAGGCCCTTTAGGACCAGTTACTTGGAAACCACTTTGGAATTGATTCCATGTGACTGGCCCTACAGGGCCTTGGGTGGTACATGTACAAGAGTTTGACTATAATATTGAGAATAGATTCACATCAACTAAATCGATGACCATGGATGACTTTATATACTAGTTGGGCCTCTCCACCAAACAATTTTAGTTTTTGAATAGGACATTTTAATTTGTTTTTTTTTAAATAAAAATAAAAAAATTGGACATTTTAATACAACAATATCGAATAAAGCACCAAATATATATCCAAATGATGTTCTCATTCTCAGTTAAGAATGCATGATGGGAATACACTGACGAGGGGCAATGAAACAGTCAAAACATGTCATTTTCATGAGAGAGAGAGAGAGAGTGATAGTGTACTTTTCGCAATGTGGCTTAGAGAACTTTTTCCCATAAAAGAAAAAAAAAAGTTTCAGATCAACGAGAGATGGACCAATAAATCGGCCTAGGTCTTGAGACTTTTGGGGGCATGGCTTGAGCTTTCGGTCTCATATTGCCTGTATTGGGCGATACATACCGATTTTGCAAGTGACTGATTCTAATACCGTATTAATGACACGGTACAGACAATGGGTAAAATGGTCAAAAAAATCCATTTTTAAAGGAAAATCAGGGCAAATTTGCCGATACAGCTGATTTGTGCCGCTACCGATTCGTGACCAATACCCGTTCCAATACCGTGCACTAAAATCATGTTTGGGGGTACCAACTGCCAATGCGGTTAAACCCGGTCCGATTCTACGAGGATGTCTTATTCGTAAAACTAAACAGGTATAAAGGGTAACTGAGTTACGCCGTCAACAACACAGACAACGAGCGACAGAGCGAGATGGGATGGGAAGCATTGAGAAACGTGATTCGTCCTTTGGCTAGAGCTGTTGTAAAGCATAGTGCCGAACATTTCCCGGCGCCGTCGCCCTTGCCGGCATTAACAGAGTTACGTTGGTCTTTTGGTTCACTGCAGCAGCACACTCCATGGATTCCGTTGTCGAATGGTATTAATAGCTTAACAGAAACTCGAT
The DNA here is from genome assembly GCF_018873765.1 of Telopea speciosissima. Classification (NCBI taxonomy): domain Eukaryota; kingdom Viridiplantae; phylum Streptophyta; class Magnoliopsida; order Proteales; family Proteaceae; genus Telopea; species Telopea speciosissima. Next base: position 980,246 of record NC_057920.1, read on the forward strand.
TTCCCAAGAGAAGACCCATCGACAAACCTCGAAGAAAAAGGGCCAGCTTAAAACCACCAGGTTTGTTTGTTTCTCCTTTAAAACCTAATAACCACACCCAAATCCTCAATTATCTTATTCGATCTCTATGTCTCTGATCATCTCTGGTGTTTGCACCGATCATTGAGAATTGAATTAATTGTTGAAGCAACGGTTTCTATTATTTTGTTCCTGGTCATTAATTGCACATCCTCTAAGTTGATTGCTTTTTTTTTTCAATTGCCTGTGTTTACTTGTACTTGCATATTGGGCTTCTTTCTTGAAGCTATTTTTACTTAATTCATGACACCTGCACATCTATTTATAGTATTAAAAGAGCCATTCATTGAAATACCTCATTTGTATTCAAAGCTCTTTGCGATTAACGTACTCTCCTCTGTACTGCTAATCATGGCATATTGAAAGAATGCAGGTCCATATGCTTGGGTTCAGTACACACCGGGCGAACCAATAGCTGCAAACAACCCTAATGAAGGAAGTGTTAAGGGAAGGAAGGAGAAGAAGCGCATGAGGCAGCGGAGGGCATTTATACTGGTATATCCATCTTGATGTCTTTGCAGCTTACATTTTGGTGTTTAGTGGAGTGTTATTTATTTTCACTAATGTTTTAAGTGCTCTCTCTTCTTTATCATTATTATTATTATTTTTTTCCTTTTCCCTAGAACTTAGTTTGGTCTGTGTTAAGTTATTTATGAGTTATGACCATGTGTTTTGCCAATCAAGCTAGATTATGCTTGCTGTTGGTTCATTTGTTATGTAAAGATGTTTAATTCACCCAATCCCATTGCGGAAAATTCCCCACTGCTGCCTCCCGTAGGAGTCTGGGCCGTGTCTCAGTCCCAGTATGGCTGATCATCCTCTCGGACCAGCTACTGATCATCGCCTTGGGAAGTTCTTTTGCTCTTGCTAATTTTTTGACATTTATTATTCCCTTTGCTCTTTCCATGGAGTAGTTAAATTTGTTCTTATGATGTAACAAAACTTTGTTGTTTGAAAGGTTCTGAATAATTAGTGTACCGATATAAAACATAAATATTCAACGTTTAATAATACTTGCTAGGTTGCTATGTTATCTTTGAGTTTTTGGTCAGTTACTTCAAATATTTGGTTGTGTCAGTTGTAACCTTTTCTGCCCACCCCACCCCCCAAACCCCACAAAGAAAAAAAGAAAGAAAGAAAAGGTGTCCACCAAACACTACAGTTGTGCTTGTTATGCATTTTTTGGAATAAATTTTGGTATTCTAAAGCGGAAAAATAGATAAGAATCGGGTTTCAGAGTGTGTTCTAGACCTAGAATCTATTTCAAGAGTGCATACCAAACACTGCTTACAACCCTCCCCCCTCTCTCTCTCTCTCTCTCTCTCTGACACAGAGTGTCAGTTTGGACAATGGAAAATGCATTGAAAGATTCACGTTGATATATTTATAGATACCTTATGTAGAGTAACTTTCAATAGAAACATAAATGAAGAATAGAGAATAATATGGACTATGTACTTGAAATTACAACCATGAAATAAAATACACACAGGTGCTCTTCATGGGTCAATAAGTCTTAAAATATAGTATTTTTTTTTTATTCATGTGTGGTCACCGAATCATTTTATATTCTCTCCATCCATTTGTGCAGTAAAGGAAGGCTACATAATGAATACCTAAATATACATAAAGCAGGTTCCTGAATCATGACTAGTTGACCGAGGACTAGTTACTAGTTAATCGAGTAGTTAATACCTACCGACTGGTATGGTTTGTATATGAATCATGCATTTGTGAACTTGTCAACAAGTAATCAACACCATTACTAATTTGTTTACCCCCTATTTGAGTTTTTCTGCTCCTCCCTTTAGGCTTTTATATTAATGAATAAAACAACATTCTTGTGTATATAGTATAAACTATTTGCCCACTCTATTAAAGTTGGGGTTTTTTACTTGTTATGTTGAATATCTGGCTTTTCCTTTTCTTGTTATCGTTCATGTTCTTTTTTTTTTTAAGGTTTTTCAGTGCACAACTTGAATTTCAAGGTTCTAGTTGTTTTCTGGTTTGATTAAACGAACTCCTACTGTAGGGTTAAATAGATGATGTGAATGGCCCTAGGGCTTAAGATCAGAAATTGAATGTGGTTTCAAACTGCTGTCCATAAATGGTGATTCTAACCAGAAATAGACAAATAGTTGTAGTTTCAGAAGAAATAATCTGGATATGGCAGTACCATTAATAACTAAAGAATAATTACATTTACACTAGCAATCATACCAGGATTAATTAGACAACTAAGTATTGATTTATTTTGCCACAGATTTGGGTCTAATAAAGACCATAACTCAGAATTCATAAACAATGTTAACAGCAGTGGAATAGCATAAATCTCAGGACAACAGTAGCTAAAAGCTATGATTTTCCCAGAAGAAGAAAACAAGCAAACCTCTATTAGGCTCTGTTATCGAATAACATAATCAACTGATTCTATGCCATCGTGTGCGTTGACCTCTATTTGACTAATTATGTGGCTGACCTTCCCCGCAAAAAAAAATTTGGGAAAGAAAAATCAATTCTAACTCATAGTTTGATGACAGAATACAAGCAAAAACTCTCTCTTATTAATGCTAGAGTGCCTTGGACTTTGATCAACTTACTGAAAAGCAAAGCTCGGAGCTATGCTTTTGTTTCCCTAATCTAATTACACTTATAATAAAATTAAAATTGCAAAAGAACTCAAATATTGAAGAAAAACCATATGACACATTTGTAGGAGGATATATAGTGGAAAAGTTGACAGATAAGTTACTATTGTCACTCCTCACAACCATGCTTGAGATTTTCACCTCATATGGTTTTTCATTCAATTCTTTCAAAGTTATTGGATCCTTTTCCTAGGTCGAGAATCTCCTCTCTTCTTCCACTCTGTTCTGAAGAGTAACTAGGACCAATTCAGTCGCATTTTCATGTTCCAATCGAACACTTTCCATTTTTGTTTCCCTAGTCTATTTACAATTACAATAAAGTAAAAAAGAAAATTTGCAAAAGCAACCGAAGTATCGAAGATAACCTTATGACACATTTTTAGAAGGATTTTGGCCTTCTAAAGGAGTTGCTTTTGAACTGCAACAAGTACAGTGCTTGCAGTTTGTGTGGGATGCCAAGGTATAGCACTTAATCAGATTCTGGAACTTGGGTCTGGATTTTTAGAACATGTGCTACTAGGAATGTGAGAATTGCCATGTTCGAACTCTTTCTTTCTTAGCTGCTAGTTTGGTATGGTGTGAGCATGTCACATTGTTTGTTAATTGATGCATTGCATATGTGCAACTAATAATGTGCTCTCTAAAACAATGAGTGGTTTACAGTTCTTGTTCTTGTTTTTATTAAAAAAATTGTTAGGTTTACAGAAAGGGCTTGAGATGGAGCTTTAGGTGGCAAAGAATCTTTGAGATCCCTTTATCTGTAGGTAGGCTTCTTATAGGCTAGTAAAGAACTGGATACTTTTTTAGGCTTAGAAACTAAATCAACCTATCTTTTTAATTTGGTTAGTTTATTGCATTTGAAGTTTTCCTACTTTGCAGCTCTCTTTTGCATGTAGGGCTCCTCTAATAGATGTTCAAAGAGTTTGAGGCATCTACCCTGTAATGTTGTCCAGTATATTATTCACAACTCTTTGCTCAATCCAAATCCAGAGTTCCTATTAGCTCTTCTGATGTCCCCGCAATAATTTCTCGGTTTTCAAAGGAGTTGCCCATGAATCTTGAAGTCCCGAAGTATGCCTTCACCTTGTAAAATATGCTTTGTTCAAAGATTTGGATATCGTGAGTCAAATTGTAATTACTACAAGTAATATATGAGTAGTCCATCTCAACTCTGTATGCTCTCAACCCCCCCCCCCCCACCCCTTCTTTCCCCTGGGTGGTTGGGTGGGTGGAAGGAAAGGCACTCCATGATTTGCCTGGTCTTATCCAACTCAACTCTCTATGTTTTGCGGTGCTTGGTTATTAATAAAATTAAATGTAGGAGAAGGGTTTTCTACAAGGGCAGTAGGAATCTGCACACTACATCAATGAGGGGCTGGAGAATGGTATGATTTATATGCGGGGTTCACATGATCAGAATAGGTGCGAGTGTGTCAGTGTGGGCCCACTGTTTATTAGGTGAGAAGGGTATAAAAGAATCTGTACAAGGGGTGGCGCATGCTTCTTTCTCCCTTAAATGTATTCCTCCTATATGCTCGCTTCCTATTCTTGAGTCGCTTTCCTTTATTCGCACTTTTTTTTTGGGTAACATTCCTTTATTCTCACTTGAAACTTCGCTTTTGTATATGAACAGTCAGAAAGAAAGAAACGAAAAGTTCAATTGCAAGAAGCTAATAAGAAGAAAAAAATCAAGAGGGTAGAGCGTAAGATGGCCGCGGTGGCAAGGGAAAGAGCATGGGCTCAAAGACTAGCAGAGCTGCAGCAGCTAGAGGAAGAGAAGAAGAGATCCATGGCTTGAAAGGAAACAGGTTGGGACATAATATGCTTGCTATTCATCTTCTTCGAATTAATTAAGCTTTTTGAACCCATAAAACTGCATTTTCTTTCTGAAGCTTGGGCTTGGGATTTTTATGTATCTTTTCCCTTCCATTTGGCTTCTTTTTCCATCCTTTTTTTTGTTTTTTTTTTTTTTGGGGGGGGGGGTGGTTGTTGTATTCTTTCGTTTTTTGCAACGTCAACAGGTTTTGACCAAACCTTGGCCAATTATATGATGCAATTCCTGTGACACTTCCACAGAATGATTTTACTTAAATTCGAAATTAACGTTTTGACTTATTGAATGGATTCAACTGTCTTCCCTAGTTAATGTGGGTACTACGGCAACTTGGTATTTTTGGAATGCAACCTCATATATACAATACCTAGAGAGAGAGAGAGAGGGGTGGTGATGAAGATCACATGTGTTAGTTTTTAACACTTGGGGGCACCTACAACTGATTGCCTCTGACCATCTTGTGGTGATGCTTGCTATTGTAGGGGTAGCCCTAGCAGTTAGATTGGCCCTTACTTCGGCCAGATGGGCTGAAATGACTTACGTGACAGTTATGTCTGATTGCCAAGTTCTTGCAAGGCGCCTTTCCTCCCTTGTTGCCGCCACTGGAAATTGTCACCATTATCAAAAACATCTTCTTGTTGAAGACTACCTTCTATTTTTGCTGTTTTATACATGTAAATGGATCTGCCAATGGCATTGCTCACTCTATTTCAAAATAGGCTGTATGTTTCCCTAGGCAGGGATATTGGGTCTCTTCTTTATCTGAAGACCTCCTTATTGTTCAGCAGTTTTTCCCTTCAATGGCTTCAATAAAGGAGAGGGTGCAGAGAAAGAGAAGGGGGGGGGGGGGGGGAAGAATAGAGTTATGCGAGACCCTTCTGACCATCTGATTCAAGCGTTTGTTATTCAGGTTAGTCAGAGAATGCTCGGGTAGTCAGCAGTGTAGGGTCAGTGCTGTAGACACCCGACGGGGTGACCTCAGGATTTGCTAAATGTCTTTCTATTTTTTGATTGATAGAAGTAAATGTCTATCTTGTGGGATAACTGAGCCAACAGGGCGACAATTTCATGGAAGTAACGACCAGCCAGGAATTTTTTCCGATTATTTTTTCAGTTGTAACACTTTGTGAGGTCTAGGACTCTAGGGTAGGAGTTTCTTTGTTGATTCTGTTGTAATTTGTAAACTAGTTGTGGTTTTGCCATCCTTTGTATTGTAGTCATAAGAGTCATAATGCTGGGTAGGTCAAGTTTTGCGTGGCCTTTGCAAAACCCTGACTTAATGTGCTTTTTTTTCATGATCTAAGTTTCTTGTGACTTCACTTCAGAAAAATGGGACTGCTTGCCCTCTGCGATTTCCCCACTTCCTTTTCAATGGTTTTACCATATTCTAACCACTATGCTTAGTAGTTCCACCTCCATGTTCCTCTTCTTCCTTGCGCCAAATCATTGTTACGAAGAGAAATATTAAGTACATGCCAAGCAATAATAATTTCCCAGATTCTGACTTTCCACAAGACCCGAATCTGCATGACACCAAGGTTATAGTATCCATCTGTGATCAGAGCTAGAACAAAATATAAGATCCATACACATTTTAACTGGTGGCTTAGAGTTGATCTCCAATATTATAACCACAAAAACAGGGAAAGCAAGCGGGTTGATGCCATATATTTATATATTTTTTTCAACTTTTATCAACAATATTACCAACTTTAAGTATGTACAATATTACCAACTCTATGTAAGCAAAATGTAATATCATTTGTTTGGATACTTATTAGGAGCCGTCTGATTCTATGGCAAATATAGATAGATATTGGTGAAATTTAAAAGGAAATGGGTGTCACTATTATGGGTAGGCTCCATTGCAGAAGCTATAATTGGGTGAAATTTAAGATGAAATGGGTGCCACTATTATGGGTAGTTTCTTCTTCATCTTGACTGTTGGGAAGCTGATGCTGTAATCTTCCTCAGCCACCCATCTGCACACAAGAAACAGGAAGATCACCAAAATGCAGACCATTTGATAGACTAAAAGGCAAAGGTCATTATTATCATTCTCCTCGGCTACTCCACTTGTCTCCATGCCTGTGGGGGAGACAAAATGATGCCTTGAAGATAGCTGCTTACTTACCTGACAGTACCAACCTGCTGTTCTTACATACTAACCAGTCCAACCCTCATTCTTTTATCCAACCCATTTCTATACCTCCCAACATACACAAATTTATAAAGACTGCACTTGGAAAATTGTTCACTGAACAAGGGACTACATTAATACCTGTATCGAGTGACAAGATGATGCAGGAAAATGGAGATTTCCAGCCTTCCGAGTTCAAAACCAGGGCACAGTCTCTGCCCACCGCCAAACGGTGTAAAACAGATACTATTGCTAAGGTTTCCTTCCTTTCTCTGCCAAAAAAGAAAAAAGAAAAAAGGTCATCAATCTGAATACATGTAAATATGCTGCATGCAATGTGAATGTTAATGCAAAACAGGGTCAATTGGAATTAAAGATTAATCGTTCTCAAAACCTTGACATCCTATAAATTTGCACAAACCGTTATGTGGCAGGCATTACAAGCTAATGTACCAGCTGACAACTTCCATTCATAGGTGAAATAATGTCAAAATTTGGGTCTCTTCCCTCTCATAACAATTCATATTATTAAGTGTGTGGTCATTTATACTCCACCATGAAGGTATTTGTAAGAACAAAACTTGTCTACCAAAGGAAAATTCAGCAATAACTGAAGAGTAGCTTACTTGTGCAGTTGTGCCACTAATGGTTCATAATTGGATAATGTGAGGGAATCAGAAACTATAGTATGACACAAAATGTATTGCAGCCTCTTTTATGTACAAACTTTCACTATCTCTTACCTGCCATCTCCATGGATCAAATTGATAAGGATTCTCATAATTTTCTTCATCCAAGTGAACAGAAGAAAAGGATGCCAAGACACACCATCCTTTGGGAATCAAATAACCTGCAAACAAAGCCATCCACCATAGGAATCCAAGGAAACACCCAAAAAAGCAGGGTAAAAGATACTTGAGCCCAAAGTATTGAGTAGAACAAAGAGACACCTTTGATATCTACATCTTTGAGAGCTTTTCTCCAAACCGCATTGATGATGTTTGCCATTCTGAGAGTTTCACTGATCACCTAATAGAATGGATAGAAACCCAAGTTCACCCTTTCAATTGACATGCATTACTCATTCAATAAGAAGGAAGACAAAATCATTTTAATTTCACCAGTAATTTCATTTACACACGTCTTGAGTGAATGGCAGTGACATATAATCCGTCCAATCGTATTCCTCGCCCGTACTATCCTTTTGTCTCTTAAGCTCCATGTTTTCCTCCTAACCCAACAAAAACAACAATAATAACAATAGGGTTAATCCTCATATAACCATGTCTCTTTACAATAAATTGTCACCATCCTACATGACAGTGTAGAAAAGATAAAATCCTTTTGCATATAAAACAAAACATCATAATGAACTTTATTTTGATTATCCAAAATACCCATTAGTGTAAGAAAATTTGAATCGAAGTTTTTGTTGTTTATGATGTCAGCCATTGTAGTTACACCAAGCAAAACCTATAATAATAAAGGTACCCATAATTGCACAGAGCCAAAGAGTAGTGGGTATGTGGGAACAATTTTCCCTATATATAGGGAAGAGTCTAATATAAGATGAATCATATGGTTGAAATTTAACTAAAATTTGAAATGGGTCCAATTAAAGGATATCCATCAAACCAATTCGCATGGGCCATTTGGGCTCTCCACAAGGCTGAAAAGCAGGTATACACTTTCCCACGCCTGGTAATATACTAATATGGTTGAAAACACTATTCCTAATAAATATTAGGGAAAAGGTTTTGTGCATGAGCATGCACAAAATCGTTGGATGAGGGATGAGGGTCTACGATGCACCCCTCTCAACTCCATCTGCGGGCTGTGTAGCATGCACAACCGTGCAAACACCCTTTTGCCCTAATAATAAACACAAATAATGAACTAAAAAGTGGACCATTGATGATACAAAATGAATCACATGTACATTACTATACACAATAGCTTACCGTGTGATGTTCCCTACTCCCTAGGTTTGCCCCCAACCTCCATTCCTTCCTTTCTATTTGGAGCTCAAATGGATGTTTTAGATCACCTTCTTCTCTCTCTTTCTCTCTCTCTTATCTTTCAAGCATGGTTTTAGTAATCGGTATCAGATTAGCCAGATCAGCCGATTCTGTACCAATGGATCAGTATAGACCAAAGGTAAAATGGTAAAAAATCATGTGCAAATCCATCCAATACTGGCCAATCCGGATTGGTATAGGATTCAAGTAATCCACCCAAGGTTGTAGTTTATGGTATCGGTCATATCAGGTCGATCCCAATAAATAAATCATTTTTTTTAAATAAATATTGGTCATGGTCAAATATCAACCAACACGATACCGATACCCTAAATCCATGGATACACTAGTTCATGCTTGGCTCACAAACCTCAATCCCCCATCCCACCTATGAATTTAAAATTCGGATTGGAATCAATTGATGCTAAACCCGATCCCAATTGAATCCGCAGTATTCTAAGGATTTTCAAACCAATTCTAGCTCGAAAAGGACCTATCTAGAACCCAATTGTAGGTTTTCAAACCAAGGCCCCACCCCCAAAAAAATTTTGGATCAGATCGGACCGGATGGATCCAAACTGAGAATTCATCCCAGTTTTGTTCTTATTTCCAATTTACCTCACATGAGTTTTTTTTTATTGTTCTCCCATATAAATGATACCTTTTTTATATGCAGATTCCTCCCTACATTAGCAGGGTGGAGAACCATCTCCCCATCATTATCATTAATATTGGATGCATACCAAGTACAGATTAGGACGGTTCTGACCTGAGCCTACTACTGTTACTACTACCCTACGAAGAGTGTAGAATTGGAAGAAGAAAAGGAGGACCGGAGGGCAGTTGACAAGGACAGCAACAGCTCTAAATAAGAATATAATAATGTGAAATGCCTTAAAAAAAAAAAAAAAAGGTTCAATAATTCAAGCCAATTCCGGGACTATAATTGTTGGTCCCAAGTCACCCCACCCACCCACTAGTCCGATTCTTAATAAGCCTTTAGGAGAGATAAGGTTGGGCCGTGGGTGGTCCTCCTCCTCCTCCTCTAAGAAAACCCAAACACAACCCCCCCCCCCCACCACACGTAGCCGACTTCGAATTGGAAAATCTAAGGGTTCCCACTAATCCTGGCCGTCAATTGTATCAAGAAATGAAATGATAAAAAGGGATTTAATCCATACCGTTAATTGCTTGAGAGCGAGAGGACAGTCGCTGATATATTTGACCGCAAAGGTCATAAGCATAGGCACAGAATCCTCTCCTGGTATCATCATCTCTATCATATTCTCACTTATCACATCCACTGTCTGTTGTTGCTGCTGCTCCATCCCGTTTGATTCAACCGCATCACACAGAAACACATCTGCTACGTCCAAAATAGGTCGTCTTCCACTCTCATCTCTATCCCTTTCTTCACTTTCACTCTCACTTTCAGACATAGTAGTAGTCCTCTCCATATTCAATTTCTTCTCCTCAATAATCCTTCTCACCATCTTCACCAGTCTTTCCTTTGCCTGTTCAGAGTGTTTCAGACAAAAAAAAAAATCAAATAAAAGCAGACAAGAATCCCCAGAAAAAATCGCTATAGCTCTTCTTCTTTCTTCTGTAATTGTCAATCACATGCAGGCTTGACTTTGTTTGTATAGAATGAAAAAAAAAACAAAAAAACTTTTCTCCTCTCTTCCTCTTCTTGTGGTTGTTTTTAAGTGTTGAGTTCCAGGTTCCAATAAGTACCTTTGAGGATAGAGAAAATCCCACGGGAAGATCTATTTACCTTCAATGATTTGTAGAACGTAGTTCCTGGTAGCTTAATCGGGAGACAAATCAACCCTTTGATGAATTCTGCAAATTCTCTCCTCAGAAACTCTAATTCTTCACCAGGGCCGATGCCCATCAACACCATAACCAGAACTTCAAACGTAATCTGGGAAACCCATCATTAACCAGCGAACCCATCAAACAATGAACTCCTCCGATAAGGAAATTAAAGATGGGAATGGAAAAAAGAAATTCTCAATCCTCACCTTTTTGGTTTCTTCTTGAATGTAAACAGGATTCTTGTTCTTCCAGTTCTCCATGGGGAGAAGCACAGATTTCTCAATCACCCGAGTGAGACGGGACTTGAATTGAGGAGATTTCAGAAAGCTACCGATCAGTCCATGGACTCTCTTGTGCGTACTGCCATTCATTTGCAGTATTGAAGCTTTCCCCATTAATTCAGTCACAGATTTGGGGTAGTAAGGAACAAAGGTGCTCCCATTGTTCTGTAGAATCGCTTTGTTAACGTAAGGATCGGTAGAAACTATGATCGGTCGCCCTAATATGTGAGATTTGAACACTTTCCCGTATCTAAACAAGAAAAAAGAGAGCTTTTGTTAACATATTATTATAAAACCAGTCAGCATCATTCCTGAACAGTAGAGCTTAAAAGTGATTCTGTTGAAAGATACAAAGTTAAAAAGCTATAAAACACACGTAACAGAACGAAAGATCTTGCTTTGATTTTAGAAGCGGAAGAAATCAAAGGAGGAGCGAGAGAGCAGACAGTAGGGTCAGTTGGGCACTTGGACATGACGACTCATCCATCTTCTTTCCTCTTTCATGAACAGAGGAAGAAAAGAAAGAAATAGGAAATGGAACAGTCATTTCCATTCATTCTAGGGAATTGTGGTTTTGCTTCTAGCAGGAGTTTATCAGAGGTGACAGTACAGTCTAGTCAATTTCTTTGCAAGAATTTTCATCATTCCCGTCCTACTTTCTGTAATTCTTCGAAAAATTGCAGAGAAATTTGAAGAAAAAGAAAAAAGATTGAATTTTTATTGATGGAAACAAGCTTAGAAGCAGGAAAGAGAAGGAAAGGCTTACAGAGATTTGCGTTTCTCCATGAAGCTGACGGGTCGAGATGAATATCCACAAATGATGAAATCAAGAGTCTCTCCAATCAAAGGAAACCCTAAACTCCCTTTCGGAACCCTACTATCCTTCTTCTTCTTGTTGTTGATCCATTTCCACCAAAACCATCCCATGATGATACCTAGAAAGATCGAAAACCCTAAAACTAAATCCATTCTGAAAAATTCTGATCCCTCTCTATTCTTGTTGCACTTCATGCAAGATAAAGACGATGATGAGATGAAATCAAACTGAAAATCCATGGAAGATTAGATTTTTCTTCCAAACCCTCAGGCATATCGTCTAATCGATTCCCTTCCGGCCTTCCTCTTAATTGTGATGGACATGCTAGAGTTTAGAGATAAAGATTCTGAAAATCTATCAATAAATGCATGAATCGATAGAGAGCTGGAGGAAAGCTAAATCTGGGAAAAAAAGATCTGTCACACTTGAATGCTTGATTCAAATTGTCTTGGTCTAGTTAGAATTTGGTGGGGAGGTACTGATAATATGTGCTTCAGCACCGGCTCAATTCCTGTTCTTTCACCATTGGATCAATAAAGCACCGTACAAGGCAGTAACAACAACATCCACCAGCTTTGCTTTCTTAGAAAGACAAAAGGGTAAATGGGAATTGGAACTCTTCTTTTCCTTCTTAGTTATCCATTCCAGACCGGAGTGCCGGAGTGGTCACCGGTAAAAATATTAACGGGTGGCGCAAAGAAGAAGTAATGGGACTCGTAATTTAATAGCGCCGGAATTGTCAGTTACAACTTACATAAACAGGACGGTTTCTCTCTTACCTTTTTTTTAGGGTTTTAACATATCGAGAAAAACCAGAAGCTGAAAGACGCATCGTCTTGTCATCATCACTCAACCACCAACTCTCCCTATCACCTTTTTTGTTTTTTCAAAAGATTTTTTACATTTAGCCACGTAGGAGGATCAAGTTTTTTCACCTACGATGCAGAAAGAATCTCTTAATCCCTCGATCTGCTCGATGAGACTTTAACTACATCCAGTGGGAAAGGGGAAAGGGGACAGAGGGCGGAATTTTTATCCGCTGGTGCTCGCTGTGCATACATGGTCGCTGTTGCACTGCACGATGTGCATAGTAGTGCTACAGTTATAGCAGCGGATAAAGGTCCTGTCTTATCCCATATAAGCCCAATATATCATTGCCAAGTTCAAATGGGTGTCAGGTTCGGTTTCGATCATTTGGTTTGATTCTATGCTTTGATGGTGTGATCTGAAATAGAATCGAGAATCGAGTCGGTTCTGAAAGTGGAAATAGAATTCGAATTTATTCGGTTCGATTCGATTATGGTTCTAATTCGATTCTTCGATACGGTTCTAATTTGATTATCTAATACGGTTTCATTCTGTTAGGCTATCAATTGTTGTTGCTTTACTGTGTTCTCAAGAAACTCCATTTGTATAAATAAAATGCTCACAAAACTTTAAAAGAACCAAAAATATTAATAAATAAATAAAAATCTCAAGTGAGTTCTCCAATTATTGATCTTATTTTTCACCTTACCCATCAATAAAGTCAAAGAAACACATCAAAATTATACTTCCAAAATGAATAGCAACACCATTAAAAAAAAATATATAGGATTTTAGATTTAAGTGTGGTATTTTGTTTGATTTAGGTTCAAATCGATGATTTTTTAACTAAAACCGAAATCAGACTGAACTAAATTAAATGCTCATATACTTTAACCGAAATCAAATCGAATTTATTCAGTTTGATTCTATTCGATTAATTCGGCTCCGTTTCGGTTTCATTTTTACACCCTTATTGCCAACCGAATAGAGAGTGTATATTCGGTTTTCCTATCTCAAACTCCCTTTTTTTCTAAAATTTTAGCCTTGAAACAAAAATACCAAAAGTTTTTTTTGTAATGAAAACACGATCTAGAAACAAAAGTGTTATCATACCGGGCCTATTGTCTTCCTCTGCTCCACTTGATCACTACCCATGAGATGGTTAATAGACGGGGTAGAGCATATCTTCTTTACCCAACGATCATAATGGACATATGTATATGTGGTAGTAGTAGTATTTGAAGAAGGCTAAGGGTAGGATGGTCAAACTCTGGACCCTCCCTGGACTTACACTACACCCACCGACCTAGCTTCCTGCCATTGATCTAGGTATTTCAAGAAAGCTCAGGGTAGGATGGTCGAACTTTGAACCCTCACTAGCCTTACACTAGACCCACCTACCCATTGAGCTAGAAGCTCATCGCGGATTTTGTTTAAAACAAAATAATCAATGATCTGTATTTCATGTGGTTTCGATTGGATCATTATTAATTTTGAAGAGTTGGTTCTTTAACTAATATATCCTTTAATGGAAAAAGAAACTTTATAGTCCTTTTATAGAGTTGATTCCTCCACTAATTTTATAAATATATGGCATTAGCCCATTAAGTGTACAAAATCTAAAATGTAAAGTTAGTACAAAAAACTAACAACCATTGCAATAGAGCAACGACGTCAATCCATTAATCATGGATCTAGGCATGGTGAAGCATGTCTCCATATTGATTGTTGCATGTTTATTAGATCTCCATGTCTTATTGTATGTGTTATTCTTTCAGTAAGTTTTGCACAATATTATTTGAGGAAGAAAAATCAGCAATTGGATCGACTTTCGTCAATTATAAATCTGATCCAGGCTTTGTTAAAATCGACCTGAATCTTAGAGACACTAGATTTTCGATGCAACAATAATTGAAAATGAATCTAGCCAATTTTAATATGATTCGATCGAAATCAATGATCCGATTTCCATTCTTAAAACTGTACTCCACAGGATTCATTTTTGTACAAGAATTAAAAAGTGTGATTCATATCTTTTATTCGCGTTCGGTAATTCCTTATACAGTTATACCCGGTCGATACTATATTGGTGGAACTGTTATGATATAGATACGGCTGATCTTGTATCAATGGACTGGTTCTTATTAATGCCAATTCTATTCAAAAGACACTTTTTTTTTTAATTGAAATTAATTGCAAATTGAATCCGATATAATACATATTCTTGATACCATACAGATCATGGTTCGTAATCTCAGTATCAGATTGGATCAGGATTATCCAAACTCATGCCATTTTTTTTTACCTTTTTACCCTTATCCGTATAGGTGGATCGAGTTGGTTTCAGCAGATACTGATCTGATCCGATATTACGAACCTTGATAAAGATCCCGATACTGATATTAATAATCATGAGGAGGGCTGATTGGCATGCTGCAGGCATAAAGGCGGAATTGGGCTATGGATTAAAGTGTTACAATGCTCTGTTCAGGGTGTCGTGGTGTAGTTGGTTATCACGTCAGTCTAACACACTGAAGGTCTCCGGTTCGAGTCCGAGCGACGCCAAGTACTTTTACATTCCCGTGACCCATTTATGCCAAGTATAGTTAATTTTTTTAAACCGTGACCCACTTATGCCATATGGAAGGCTCATATGGCAGCCCAGTCTCTTGAACTTGTAGGGCCTGTAGGCTATTCAAAGTCTAACCTTTTTATTCCCATGAGGCTCAATCAAATGTGAGAGTCCGTTCATTGCTAACCTTGGGGTTCCCTTGACATTTCTAATCCTTAAACCTCTAGCTAATCAAAACCTTTGTACCATGATTCTTGCGCACATGTCAATTTTCTGTGTAATCTCAATTTGCTCAATGACATAACACGGACTTAACAAATCCAAGACTAAAGGAAATGGATGTACGGGATAGGGACTACATCGGGATGGAATATTTTATTTCGATCTAAAATTTGACATATGGTCAATCCATATATTCTTTATGCATCGAACGATCACATTTGCCACAACAATCTTCTATGTAACCCAAAAAAATAAAATAAAATGGTGTATTGATATAGAAATTGGGTTTCAGTTCAATATCATTTCTACTAGATCTGATCTCAAGTTGATTCATCAAAGTTGTCCAATCTGCTCCAAATATATATTAAAAAAAAGGGTAAACTACACGTCACCCCTTAGTTTTCAAATGAAACTCATATCACCCCTTGGTTTAGACCCCAATATGACAAATTTATCCCTACCATTAGTTTTATGTTGTTAAGTGATGATGTCAACTAGTTAAATAAATTTAAATCCCTAAACTACCATTGACCAATGTTGAAGATGAAAGAAGGGTAGTATTGTAAATTTAATTATACTGTTTTAGTACACGGGTAAAATAGTCCTTCCACATCAATAACTAACAATAGACTAACACCGTTACTGTAAAGGGGGTGATTTGAGTGTTTTTAAAAAACCAGAGGTTGATCTGAGTTTCGTTTGAAAACCAAAGGGTGACGTGTAATTTACCCACAAAAAAAAAACCATGATTTCCAATTGTAAGAAATATGACGCTACATCCATAATCTAATGGTAAGCCAAACATGTTTGTTGCTTCTAAAATACATCATATAAATAACTCTCACAAACTTTTTTTTTGTGGTGTTATCAAATCATTTTTGTTAAAATTATCATATAAATTTGGATAGAGAAGACATGGTATAGATTAGCCATGTGTCAAATTTCATACCCAAAATCAATTAAATATCATCTTGTGTAGTATTGGCATGCCTCCCCAATATATATTAGTTCATGCGTATGGTATTCCAATTGGTATTGTGCACTCCCATACAATTTTATATTTTGTCATTTAGCAAACTCTATTTGGGTTGAAATTTGACATGTGAATCAAGGTATGGGGTCTACTTACTCTAATATTGCACCCCATCTTATTTTCCAAGTAGCAATTAACGACGTTGTACAAAAAGTGCTTCGTAAGTGACCCATTAGGAAGTGATTCTCGACTTTCTTGTGCGCTTTAGTATCATTGTACTACGTGGAAAGATGATGTAACAGTTAGGACCATTGAATAAAGAGAACACGGTATATAGATAAACATTATCAAATTTTATATCTAAATTTAATCAAATTCCTTCTTGTGAGTTGACATGGATTTTCATATATATATATTCATGCACGCCTATGAAACACCAACCCTTGTTGTGTATTCCCCCATCATTCTTAAATTTTTTAAAGTTTCATTTTGTCATCTGGTAAACTCACATTTTGTATTAAATCTTGAAAAAATGGTTTATGTGGGAGAGAATGCAGGCTGAACCTAGGCACACAGTGGGGCAAAATAATCGTCCCACTGCATGAAAGACAAAAATTCTCATCCTATTGATGCTGTCATACACATTCTGATTGGCCTATGCAGAGAGCCATACTCCCCTACAAAGAAACCTCCCCCTAAAATTTACCAACAAAAAAAACAAAAAACCCTCCCCCTAAAAATTGACTTTGGGGAGTACATACCCAAAAAATAGGACCGATTGGGTTGATGGAATCTCGAACATTGTTTCATTTCATTAGTCAATTCCTCTCAATAGGCCAATACCCTTCTCCTCTACCGTAAAGGCGTGGCAAGAGCCAGTTTCTCACCTTAAAGACAAGTTAAAGAGGACTCCAACAATGTCCGAAGCTGCTTACGGATTACAACAATGGAGAAATGGCGAATCATTTCACGTCGCCTCCTCAGGCACTCTCCGAGAATTATACCTGGGACTTCTCCAAGACCTGGTTTCGAGGGATCAATCCAACGTTCAGGTTGAGTTTACTTGGTCGATTAACTGTAATTCCAACCCGTCAAAACTCTCGAGATGATCTTCTTCCCAGCTGCACTTTGTTTGAATTTTAAATGTCGAATTTTGTTTATACGGAATTTCATAGATTATTTTCCCCCTTCTCTACTTAATTTGTGTTAATTTCCAGAGATTGATCACAAACACAGCTTTTGCTTGATTCACTGACCACGGAGATTACCAAAACAGTGGAACAATGGCTGGATACTTTAAAAGTTTCAAGACATTTGATTGCTTTCTAGCTTCGTGTTATGTATCGTTTTCATTCTAGGGTATTGCAGATGATTCTTCTGGAAATAGTTTTCTGGGAAGAGTTGAAGGACACTCCTTTCTTTTCATCTTTTGGGGGAAAAAGCAAAAGACGTTTGTTTTTTTATTTCTGCTAATCGAAGACACTTTTGCAGGTTCCAAGGATAATCTCGGAAGAGCAGAACGATATTTTCAAAATGAAAAGCAGAACGTTGAAACATATTCCCGTCCTTTAAGAGATTCCGTTGGAAACCTTCAAAAATTTCCGGCAAGAAAGTTGTACAAAACTTACGGAATCCATTGTCGTTCCTTTGCTTCGGGGGCTGCGAGAGTTCAGAGGAACCCTTCATTTTCAACGATAAATTCTGATGACATTGCCTATTTTAAAGAGATATTGGGGGAGAAAAATGTCATTCAAGACGAAGATAGGCTGTTAACAGCAAATGAGGATTGGATGCGGAAATATAAGGGCTCGAGCAAGGTTTTGCTACAGCCTAGGAGCACTGAGGAGGTTCACACTTTACACTCTCGTATATTTATCTGAAAACATATGATTTGTATGTATTTGATATTTTTCAAAATTTTGGTGTTTTAAGTTTTGCTGTGAGAAATAACAGGTTTTTCCATAGAGACTTATAAGATGATCAGAAGTAGGGTAATCATGTCCTAGATATGGATGCACCATAAATTATATGTTATTTATTTTTAAATAAATAACTTTCTTCATGCTTACTAATTTACGACTTCAGTTTCACTATCAAAGGGTTTAATTTTCTTTGTACTATGACTATATCAGATATGCAACTTATTCATTCACTTTCATTATCGTTGTTGAATATACCTGTTTTTTGCTTTGCAGGAAAATTTACTACAGTTATCAATAAGAAAAAAAGAATGTAAATTTTGATGTAGTAAGTTAACAAATACTTTGTTGTGGTCTATTTGTTTTCGCAGGTGTCTCAGATTCTTAAATATTGTAATTCCAGATGCTTGGCTGTTGTCCCACAGGGTGGGAATACTGGTCTTGTAGGTGGAAGTGTGCCTGTTTTTGACGAGGTAAATCATAGCTTGCATTCTCTCTCTCTCTCTCTCTCTCTCTCTCTCTTATATTAAATTCAGTGTTATTGGCTGCTTGCATAATCGATTTTGTGTTGATGCGGGCAAAGTGGATAGGTTATATTTTAATGTTGAATCTATCTTACCTAACTCCCTTCTTGTGGTTTAGTGACTCATTATGTTTCACCTGTCATAAAGAAAAAGTTTAGCAAGATCATATGCTCTGACATTTCTATGATTCTGCACTCCAGAAAGTAAAACCTATTATACTGAAATAGATTCATTATCCAATCTCATCCAAAATGGCATTGGCAATGATATATACTTTCCACCATAACTGTGGTTCTTTAATTCATTCCTTGTCAATGACGCTCTATCCGAGTCCTGCTGAGTTTCACTGTTACTGACTGATAGTTCAACATCACTTCTTGATTCCCTAGTATGAGCTTCATAGTTTAAATCCAGTTTCATGTGGTGTATTTGATCCAAGTTCCCTGGATAGCTTCTAAATTGACACACATCTCCTTGCCTGGGCATGAGAGAGCATGAAAGCTTGACACTTGAGAAATTGAAGATTGTGATTAAGAAGCGGATGACCTAGCAGAAATCTCGTTTCCATGTTTCAAAAGAATGAGATAAACACAACTCACAAAGCTGTATACCAACTATTTGCAGTCGTACTCAGGGTCAGCTACATGAATTCAGTTCCAAGAAGAGTTATAGTAACGAAGCCTATTGAGAGCACTTTATGGAAAAGCTGACTCATGTTTTTATTCTGTATAATAACAATATAGGGATAAGTCAATGATAGTATTATACATCACTAAAGGTCGGTCCTGAATGCTTTTGAAAGCATTTGCCATCCAAAATTTTTCATCAAGAAGTCCATTATCTAAACCCTAGTTGGTTGCGAACTTAGATCAACAACCATTGATCAGAAACCAAAAATCATTCTCTTATTCATTATTGTGTCTTATTACAGTTTAATGCAATATTTCGGAATTTTATGGATTGTGAATCAAATAATTTTTTTAATGCAAGCATGATTTTGGTCGGCAACACATGTTCTTATGCATATGGAAATGAGCACATACTGCCATCTGTTGGCTGGAACATAGGTTTAGAAGATATTGATGAATTTTAATTCAGTCTCTTAAGTCTGAAATTCACTGTAGATGACAAATTGTGCAGGTGATTGTCAATGTTGGTTCCATGAATAACATCATTTCTTTTGATGAGGTATACAGTTTACATTTTCAGACCACATTATCATGAATTTTAATCTTACTCTCCTTGCATATATGGCAAAGCATATCTGATCTCACTGCTTCTTTTGGTTAACTTCCAAGCAGTTTCGTCCAAGAATATCCCTTGGTTGAAAACTGGTAGATAAGATCAAGCACATGACCTTTATTATTCCACCCATCCATATCTTGATAGTCACTAAAATCCCATCATTCTGTATCCTATAGCCACACTTCATTCATTTTATTATTACCGGCTATTATAAGTCTTCAGTCAGTCTGACTTTAATTCAGCAAGCAATAAAATGAAGATTTTTTGTTGTAAGGATGTTGGATTGTCGAATAGGAAAGATTCTGATAAATACTAAGTACAAGAATAAAGATTCTATCTAAAGGTTGGTGCCAGAGAATGATGGAGCATTACCTTAGATTGATATTACTTGAAGCCTCTTAATGGAAAGGGGTCCATGTGGAGTCCAATCTCCAACCCATATCAGCTTCTGAGCTTGGTGATAACGGCTCACTTAAAAGGGCCGTGGTCTAAAGTGAACCCTCCAATTTCCGCATGACCTGATGTTTTCAGGCAAAAGCCTCTGAGGCTGTTCCTTGAGGTCATTCAAAAATACGGGTTTCATCAGAGGAAGTCTTCATGCCTATGAAGTGTGATTCATTGACCAGTGGCAATCATAGTGGTGAATTGAATGTTGGGGTCTCTAGAAGAAATGTTGTTGTTGCTGATACTGGAATACCTGTGAAGACATATTGCACCTGGGGATAGAAATACCTGCTGTTATGTTTCATTGTGCATCTAAGTGGCCCACAGGTTTTGCAAGCAATTGATGTTCACTCTCTTTGAGGAGCAAAATAAAGAAAATGTCATTTTGCATCAAAGCATAGTGTTTAGGCCTTCATATCATTTTGGATGCTAACACAACCATTGAGGCTTGAAGGCTTGAACCAATTGAAAAGGGAGCCTTTCTAGAGCCATCATATTTAGTTATTGGGGTTTACTGCAATTCAACAAATATAATATGAGGGCAGATTGGAATCATGGAACTAAAACTCAGAACTCGACCAGGTTTCGACCTTGGGAAAAACCGAGTTGACTCGAGATCTCAGTCGAGTTGGTGTATTTTTTTTTTCCCCCAACTTGAAAGCTGGTTTCGGTGGGTTTTAGACCTAGTTTGGGTCTGAAATTTGGTACTCAGCCTATTTTAGGCCATTTAAACACAATGACACTATCAGATTTTGCAAACCAAATAGGAGTTTCACTTAGTGGGAAACCAAGACAGACACTAATGCCAGAAACCAGGACAGACACGGGGCAAACACTTATTTATGCCTAATATCATTTAAGTAATTTCATTTACTTAAGATATTATTCATAAATAAGCAAATACCCCCTATTTGAATCCAATAAAAATAGTTAAAAAATCAAATTCCAAAAAGAAAAAAGTCAACCCCTTAGTTAAAGAACAAAAACTGGTCAAACTTAATTTGGTGTGCGCGAATGTTTTCAAAATCGCTCTGAATGAAAATAATTTTTTGGACATCAAAACAAATGAATATTTTACCGCACTTTTGGTTTTTAGCAATGTTTTACCATATTAAGATTTATGGAATTTTTAGATTTAAGAAAACCCCAGCATTAGAAAGTTGAAAATTGCACCTACCACCGAAAATCCAGTTTTTGTTCTTGAACTAGGGGGTTGACTTTTTTTCCTTTTGGAATTTGATTTTTTAACTATTTTATTGGATTCAAATGGGGGGGGGGTGTTTGCTTTTTTATGAATAATATCTTAAGTAAATGTTATACAAATACAAAAACATTTACTTAAATGATATTAGACATAAATGTCTGTCTTGGTTTTTGGCATAAATAAGTGTCTGTATATCAAGGTTTGCATAGATAGGTGTCTGTATACCAAGATTTCCCACCGAGATCTGGCACTCATATAAAGGAGTTTGGGTTGAGATCTTGAGATCTCGCGAGATCTTGCTTGAGTTGGGGTACTTTTTCATATTATATGAGATCTCGTCTCGAGGTCTTGAAAAATTGAGATCTCGCGAGTTTTAGTTTTATGACTGGAATTCCTTAGGGAATTTTGAATGGGCTGATCTTATTTGACTTCTTAAATTTGATTCATAATGTGTAGTATCCATAGTTGTCACGGTGTCTAGGCGACCCAAAGCGTTGAAGAAGGACTAAAATCAAGGCGACAACAAATAGGCGACCAAGGCGTCCAAGGCGCCCAAGTCGGTCAAGGCGCTTGGATGCCTAGTCGATGCCTGGACAACTACTAGTATCTTCTTATATCCCCATAGTAAAATCTCTTCCTGAAGGAAATTCCTGTGATTTAGTAGACAATTTCAGATGAATCTCATAGGTTTCTGGATCAAATTTATTATATATGTGGAAGAGAAAATTGCTCCTTTCGTTCCTCCTTAATTATTCAATTTCTACGTCTTTGAATTTGAAAAATTGAGGAGGAAAGAAAGTGACAATTTTCTCCATGATTAAGACAATTGCAGATGAATCTCATAGGTTTCTGGATCAAATTTATTATATATGTGGAAGAGAAAATTGCTGCTTTCGTTCCTCCTTAATTATTCAATTTCTACGTCTTTGAATTTGAAAAATAGAGGAGGAAAGAAAGTGGCAATTTTCTCCATCTTTAATCATTATAGGCTATAATGAATTCCAGTCGTTAGTTTCTTCGTGACAGTTGTCTTTGAACATATTATTGTTTTCTTATGCTTCCATTTCTTTGACAAAAATGTTCCAAAAGTCGATACTTTCCCATATTTACATCATGAATTTCTCATCTTACTATTATTTTTAGGTCAGTGGCATACTAGTGTGTGAAGCAGGATGCATATTGGAGAATCTGGATTCGTTTCTGGTTAAGCAGGGGTAACTGTCTCCCATGCCATCTCTTTTGTTCTCTGAGGGGAAGTGTAGAAAATGAAAATTTTGAGGATTTAAAGTTTATGGAAGATATTATATTTTAGTTTAGTAACTTGTGAGTTTTTCTATCATTTCCTTTTTCATTGAGGGAAAGAAGTTCACCAATTCTATGTTACTTCTGTTAATATGCGACAAAAAAGTGCTAAATTTGCTACTAGGCGTATGCCAGTGTCGAAACTGTCGGCTACAGTACCTATTGGTCGAAACTTGTATGAGCAAGAGAAATCGGGAGAAGAATTGGGAGACAACAGATTGCAGATTGGACTGAAAGAATATGCCTATCGACAGCAACATAAGGAGATTATATATAAATCAAAATACAGCAAAGTTACAACTGTACCTTTCACTTAACTCATAATAAAAACAACTTAAAAACTAAAAGGAAGATAAGGATATAGCATTAAGACTCCCCTCAAGCTGGGTATGGGTGGAGCATAGATATCCACCCATACCCAGCTTGGAACAGTCGTCAAGTAAAACAGGATGAAACAAAGCTTTCGTAAACATATCACCCAGTTGGTCGCCAGAACAAACAAAAGGAGTAGAGATCAACTTCCTCATTACAACATCTCTCATAAAATAGCAATCAACCTCAATATGTTTAGTTCTCTCATGAAAAACTTGAATACTAGCAATATATATAGCAACCTAATTATCACAAAATATATCCATAGGTTTATTGACAAGAAAATCAAGCTCCTGAATAAGAGATTCCAACCACATCATATCAGCTGGCATTGTGCGCCATAGACTGGTACTCCGCCTCAACACTAGACTGAGCCACAATAGTTTGCTTTTTGCTCCTCCATGTAACCAAGTTGCCACCAACAAATATACAATACCCAGTAGTAAATCTACGATAACCATCAGTACCTGTCCAGTCAACATCAGAATAACCAGCAACATTTATATAACCATGGCGACAATAAACAAGTCCAGCGGAAGTGGTGGAGGTGGGTGGCGGAAGTTGTGGTTGGAGTAGAAGACGTTGGCGGTGGCTGGTGAAGGTGGCAGTGGTGGTGGCTGGAACCAAGAAGACGAAAGGAGACGGTGGAGGGGGCGGTGCCTGGTGGTGCTTGCGGCGCAAGAAACGAGAAAGAGAAAGACAGAGAGAGACGGTAGAGGGAACCTAGGGCTTCACGAAGGGAACCATTAGGGTTCGGATGCCAATGTGGATCCCTGCTCTGATACCATGTGGAGTATTGAGAATCTAGGGGTACTTTGGTCTTTCTAGTCTTTACTCATTAATTTGTAAGTCTGCGGTAAGTACAGAGGTATTATTGTGCCCCTGTATTTTTTTCACTTAAATAAACATAATAGGGTGCGCCTGCGGTAATTGAGTATTCTCTCTT
Source organism: Telopea speciosissima (assembly GCF_018873765.1). Taxonomy (NCBI): domain Eukaryota; kingdom Viridiplantae; phylum Streptophyta; class Magnoliopsida; order Proteales; family Proteaceae; genus Telopea; species Telopea speciosissima. The sequence goes on from NC_057920.1 coordinate 1,004,410, forward strand.
TCCCGCAGGCAGCCTTCCACGATATTGGTTGTCTTCTTCTTTCTCTTCTCTTCTCTCTCTCTCTCTTTTTGCCTTGGTTTGGTTGCAGGTTTCTGGTCTTGTAACTTGGTATCAGAGCTGTTGTAATCAAATCAGGGTTTTCTCTTCCTCCCTTCTGCTGTTTTTTGTCTTTTTTTTTTCTTTTAATATCCTGTGATGTGCAGCCACCTATTGTTGCCTCTACTATGAATTTGGCCTCCTCTCATCAATGGAGGACTCTACTAATGTCTACAAGTTCTTTTCAAGTTGCTGAGTTGCTGATTATGGAAGATTCAGTCGAATTCCCTCACTACTGCTAAGATCGATTTTTTTTTCAGGTTTTTCCCTGAGATTGATTTTTTTTGGGGCCCGATCTCTTGCGATTTTTTATTTGGAATGGCTAGTTAGTTTGGTGCTTTGGATTTCTTCTGCCTGGTTGCTGCCATTGGTTATTAGCCCTTACCTATTTATGCTTCTTCACAAGGTATTCCTACCTACTGCTGCTCGATTTTTTTAATGGTGCTCTGCTGATTTCCTTCTCCTGGGAAGTATACTCTATTGCTGTATTTTCTCCCCAGCCCTGTGTTGGCTCCATAATTGGGTTCTACTTGCTTCCACTATTGCATCTCTTTTTCCCAGATTGGCTCCAGATTTTTATTTTTGGGTTTTTCGAAACCTTGACAAGGTGATCGATTTTTTTTTTGATGCTGGTTCTGTGCGTAGTACTTTGCTACTATTTCTATTTGCTTGTGGTTTTTTGATTATGCGTCCTGCTGCTTTCCTTTGTTGCTCTTCATTATGGCTGAGATGAAGACCTTTATGGATAACGTGAATGTTATCATTACCTCTATCAAACTCGAAGGCAGTTCTAACTATTTACCATGGGCTCAAGCTGTGAAGGTCTATATTATGGCAAAGGATGAACTCAAATATATGACATCCGATCCCCCTGCCTCTGAAGGCAAAGATTGTGGTGAGTGGATGAGCCTGACATTACCAGTAATGTCATGTTTCACACTACTACTAAAGGTGTGTGGGACGACTTGAAGGACACTTATTCTCAGGAGAAGAATATGCCTCGTATAGTCGTATATATGATCTCTATGAGAAGTTATTTCATCTTCAAAAGTCCGACAAGTCTCTCCAGGATTATTATAGTGTCTTTAAGGGCATGGTTGAAGTTGAATGTTTTTCAACCACTCACTACTGATATTGAGAAGCTCAAGGTCCAACGCAATAAATTTTTTGTTTCTAAATTTTTGGCTGTTTTGAATTCTGATCTGAAGACTATGAAGGGTCACTTACTTGCTGGCGAGACAGTCCCTACTCTTGCTGATACTTATTCACGCCTTCAACGTATTGTCTCCCCTGCAAAATCTGACTCCTCCTTCAAGGACAGCTCTGCTTTTACTGTTAGTCGTTGCTGTGGTAGAGGCCGTGGGACAGGGGGAGGCCGTGGAGCTGGTGGTCGTGGTTCTGGTGCACGTGGCTCCGATGGATAGCATACCGACCGTTCTTCTAGGCAATGTACTTATTGTGGCAAGCCTAAGCATACAATTGAGACTTGTTGGGCCAAGCATGGCAAGCCAGAATGGGCAAACCAGTTAGCCAATCATGCTTTTTCTTATGGTGTTCTTGATATAGTGTCTTCTAGTGATACAATACCCGGTATCTCCTCCGGTGGCTCATCTACCAATCGTGATGATATTTCGCAGATCCTACGGCGTTTACAGAGTCTTGAGACATCCACTCATTCATCTACTGGGGCTTCCACTTCCGTTGCTACCTTAGCTCATGCAGGTACACCTGCTCTCCTTACTATGACCTCTACTTCCTGGATAATTGATTCCGGGGCATTTGCTCATATGACTGGTAAGTCCTCTCTGTTTACTTCATTTACCACCAATGATACCTCCATGTTTGTCATTCTTGCTAATGGCTATTCTACCTCTGTTTCTGGTCATGGTACAATGTCTCCTAATTAACTAAGGCCTTAAATTGTTCTGTAACTTTTTTTTTCTTCTCATCTTTCAGGATCTTCACACGAGGAAGACGATTGGTGGCAGGTGTGAAAAGGATGGATTGTACTACCTCAACGGTGCTACCCCGACTTCTTCTGTTGTTGCCCATACCGTTGGTGGTGTGATTCCTTTCCAATGGCATTGTCAATTAGGTCATTTGTCCTTGTCTAGGTTGAAACTCTTGTTTCCTTGTTTCAAATCTTTGTCTAGCTTAGAATGTGACGCATGCGAGTTGGGAAAGCATCATTGTGCTTCATTCCCCTCTCGTTTTGTGACTCGTAGTTCGTCATTATTTTCTTTAGTCCATTCAAACATTTGGGGTCCTTGTCGAGTCAAAAATAAACATGGGTTTATGTATTTTGTGACTTTTGTGGACAATTATTCTCGTCTTACTTGGTTGTACCTCTTGAAAGATCGTTTTGATTTCTTATCGGTGTTTCACAATTTTTATAATGAAATAAAGACTCAGTTTGGTATTCCCATTAAAGTTTTTCGCTCTGGCAATGCTTTGGAATATGTGTAACGTGATATTTCTGATTTCTGTGCTACCCATGGGATGATTCATCGCACTAGCTGCTCTTATACTCCACAACAAAATGGGGTGGTGAAGCGCAAAAATAGGCATTTGTTAGAGGTAGTCCCATGCTATTACATATGCATGTTCCTAATTTTTTTTTGGTGTGATGCTGTTTTAATTGCCTTTTATTTGATTAATCGTATGCCATCTTCTATTCTTGTCGATAAATCTCCATTTTTCATTCATTTTCCTACCTTGCCCTATTTTCCTTATCTCTTCGTGTATTTAGTTGTGTGTGTTTTATGCACAATTTGCATCCCATCCTGATAAGTTATCTCCGTGGTCCACTAAGTGTGTTTTTCTGGGTTATCCTTGGACTAAAAAAAGGCTACAAGTGTTATGATCCGATTACCCAAAGGTATTTTATGAGTCTGATGTCACTTTCTTTGAGGGTACTCCTTTTTTCTCTTCCCAAGGAACTTCCTCTGGAGATGGGTGGACCACTCCTCCCGCTCTTGAGTCTCCTCCTATTCCTTCCTTAGTTCCATTCACACCACCTATACAGGTATATCAGTAATGGAACAAATCGGTGCCCCTCGATGAGGTGTCTATTGTTCCAGCTGCTTTACCTCCTGGACCATCTTCTTCCTCAGGTGGAGCTCCAAGTCCTACTTTGATTGATGACTTCCTAGTTGCTAAGCGTAAAGGTACCCGTTTCTGCACTTAGAAGTCTATGGTTGTGTATCCTGTAGATCAGTTTGTTTCTTTGTCTCATCTCCCTACTATTCATCAATTTGCCATGTCTCTATCCACTAGTTCTATTCCTAAAAATCATACTGAAGCTCTTCAACTCTCTGGCTGGAAGGCCGCCATGGATGTTCAAATGGATGCTCTTTTGACTCGTAACACCTGGAGTTCGGTAGATTTGCCTCCTGGTAAGGACTTGGTTAAGTGTCGCTGGGTTTATATTGTTAAATACCATCCTGATGGTTTTGTTGAACGGCTGAAAGTCCGTCTGGTTGCCGAAGGGTATGCTCAGACTTATGGAGTTGATTACTGTGAGATATTCTCTCCTGTTGCTTGGCTGAATTCAGTCCATCTGCTTATTTCTCCTGCTGTTAACTTTGATTGACCCTTATTTTAGTTAGATATTAAAAATGCCTTTCTTTATGGTAATCTACAAGAGGAGGTCTATATGGAGCAACCTCCAGGGTATGTTGCTCAGGGGGAGAGTAGTGGGGTCGTGTTTGCAGATTACGTAAGGCTATTTATGGGCTTAAACAGTCTCTTAGAGCGTGGTTTGAGAAGTTCAGTGCCACGGTTATCTCTTGTGGTTTTTCACAGTGTTATTTTGATCATTCTGTCTTTGTTCGTCGCCAAGGGGATAAATTAATTGTTTTGGTTGTGTATGTGGACAATATCATCAACTCTGGTAATGATGTGGCTGGTATTACAGAGGTGAAAACATATCTACAACAATATTTTCAAGCTAAGGATTTAGGTCAGCTTCATTATTTCCTTGGTATTGAGGTTGTGAGAAGCAAGAAAGGTATTAGCTTGTCCCGGAGAGAGTGTGTCTTAGATCTCCTATCTGACATTGGTATGCTTGCATCAAAACCAATGGATGTTCCTATGGATCCTCATCAGAAGTTTGGAGTTGATGACGGTGAGCCTCTTAAAGATTTGCATCAGTATAGGTGCTTGATTGGGAAGTTGATATATCTAACAGTCACCAGGTCAGACACATCTTTTGTAGTCGGTGTCCTTAGCCAGCTTATACAGTTTCCTCAGGAGGCTCATTGGGATGCAACTGTTCGTTTCCTTCGGTACTTGAAGGGTGCCCCTGGTAAAGGACTTATTTATCGACCCAATATGCATATAAAGTTAGTTGCTTTCTCTGACGTTGATTGGGTTGGATCAGCCAGTGATCGTCGTTCTACTACAGGATATTGTACTTTTGTTGGAGGTAACCTAGTTACGTGGCTGAGTAAGAAACAAACCACCATTGCCAGATCTAGTGCGGAGGCGGAATACAGAGCTATGGCTCATACTACTGCCGAATTAATGTGGCTTACTCCTATGAAGATGTATTGTGACAACCAAGTTGTTATATATATTGCCAGCAATCTGTGGTCTATCATGAGCGGACCAAGCATATTGAAGTGGATTGTCACTTTATTCAGGATGCTGTTTTAAAGAAGCTTGTCGAGACTCCTTTTGTTTCTTCTAAAGACCAGTTGGCTGACATGTTTACTAAGTCTTTGTTTGCTCCTAGTTTTTGCACTAGTTGTAACAAGCTGAGCATGGGTGATGTATATGCTCCAGCTTGATGGGTGATGTATATGCTCCAGCTTGATGGGGAGTGTTGAGAATCTAGGAGTACTTTGGTCTTTCTAGTCTTTCTAGTCTTTCTAGTCTTTACTCGTTAATTTGTAAGTATGCGGTAAGTACAGGGGTATTATTGTCCCCCTGTATTTTTTTTTTTTTTTTTTTTTAAAACTTAAATACATATAATAGGGTGTGCCTGCGGTAATTGAGAATTCTCTCTTTCCCGCAGGCAGCCTTCTGCGATATTGGTTGTCTTCTTCTTTCTCTTCTCTCTCTCTTCTTCTTGCCTTGGCTTGGTTGCAGGTTTCTGGTCTTGTAACATGGAGATTTGAGAAATATGGTTTACGACATTATGATCACCCCCACTTTATTTGTAAACTAGAGAACATTCCAGAATAGGTATATGTACACTGATGAAGAAACATGTACTCACTGTTTGGCATGTTCTTCAGTCTTGTTTTCTGTTATGTTGCCAATGTGCATAGAACCTATCTTACTTTGCAGCTAAACTTCCGTGTAATCTGGCTGTCTTTTTTGCCCCAAATTTGCTTCTTTTGAATCGTGAAGCATAGTTTTGTTCCCCAAGTGATTGGAGACTTGGGTAAAGTCAATTCTAAATACTAATTTTTCCTCTTTTGGGCTTTTAATTACAATTGCTCTTAGCTCCTGCATTAATGTATTAAGGTATATATATATATATATATATATATATATGCATGTATGTATCGTGTGGATTTTTCTTTTTGTAGTCCTAATTTTTGAGCATTGGCCAGTGTGTGACTTTTGTACTTTCTGTCTTTGAGGGAAAGAAAATTTCCATCCAATGCACTTCATCCAGATTTGAAGAAGAGACATCATTCTAGTAATGTTAAAATAACATCTGGTTCTCTATTCAGGTTTTTGATGCCACTTGACTTGGGTGCAAAAGGAAGTTGTCAAATTGGTGGAAATATTTCTACCAATGCTGGTGGTTTGCACTTTGTACGTTACGGATCACTCCACGGAAATGTCCTTGGTAATGATTGTTACCTCTTCATTTGTTCTTGCTTGCAAAGTAGGCAGCATAATGCTTTATTGACTCTTTTGATTACTGTTTTTATACAGATCCACTACAAGGTCCTTGGGTAGGAATCCGATAGTATACAAATAGATAACTTTCGATGATTTAAATCTTCTGGAATGGCTGTAGTATCTAAGTCAACAAATTACTCATTGAAGATATGATCATTAACAAATGAAATTTAGTTGTAAAAGTTATAGTCACTTATCAGTAGACTGTAACTTCCCAATGTATACGTTCTCTGCTTGGCAGATGCCTAGATTGTCTGTGTCTGCTTACTTCTAGACTGGCCTATTTGCTTATATACAATAAGGCCCGAGTACTAAAAGAATGAAGGCAATAGCTGGACTAAGCCATATGATGTGATGGGCTTGTTAGGTGGGTGGAAATCTTCTGGCTTTCTGCGACAAGTTGCTGGACTCAGAGTTCTATCTTGAGTCCTGACAGACATTACCTGGTGTTGTTGAGAGAACACAAGCAGACTTTTGAAATCTAATTTATATTGAAGGGGTTATGTTCCGGTCAAACCTTATTTGGGGTGCGTGAATGTTGTCAAAATTGCTCTGAATGAATTTAAAAAAAAAAAAAAAAATCAAAACAAATGAATATTTTACTGCTCTTTTGTTTTTTAGTAATGTTTTATCATATTAATATTTATGGAATTTTTAGATTTGAGAAAAACCCCAACATTAGAAAGTTGAAATTTTCACCTACCGTTGAAAATCTAGTTTTTGTTCTTGAATCGGGAGGTTGACTTTTTATCCTTTTGGAATTTTATTTTTTAAATATTTTTATTGGATTCAAATACGGGGTATTTGCTTATTTATGGATAATATCTTAATTAAATGAAATAAAAAAATATAAATAAATAAGGACCAAACCTGTTCTTTTTGTGAAACTAATGCATGGATGGGTTCAAAATGCCAAAACTAGGCAGCACAGAAAAAATCAGCACAAAACCACAACTTCTAGACCATGAAACCTTGGTTTCAAGTTGGCCTGGGAAAAGTACCAGGTTTCGACCGAGATATGGTCGAAGCCTGGTGTATCTCGGTTTCTGGCTGGTCAAAACCAGCCTCGGCACCGAGTTCTTGAACCTTGGTTGGACATTCCTATGTGGTCTGCCTAATTGAACCAATTGAAAGGTTGATGTGGCAATTCAGATTGTTGGATAGATATTAGATGGGGTCTGGTTTGGATTTCCCATGTGTCAGATTTCAAAGCCAAATTCAATTATATACCTCCTCCCATGTGTTGTTATTTTTCTTGTACTTTCAGCCATCCATTTGTCGTTAATCATTTTTAAATCTTTATTTTGCCCCATGGCCAACTTTGTCCAAGCTGACAATCGACATGTGTATAGGGCCTTGTGCCCCTACCTGTCCACAAAATTTGGATCCCATCTGACCTGGCATGTGAGGAGGGCACAGAGAGTGCCATGCCACAGTCTCCTCCACTTTGACCCAACATCCATTGCTCCCCTGACTTCACCAAGAAAATTGCATCCATGATATCACATGCTTCTCAAGACTTAATTTGTGAACCCATCTAGCTTGGTCACCCTTATTGTCAATTACTAGTTCAATATCTTCACAAGCTATTAGCATACTTGACCAGAATGTGTCTCCCTACAATAAAATCTCTTCAGTGCAGTCTTATCACTTCCTTGGCCATCCTCTTGAAGTTTTGTACTTAGCACCTTAGTCATGATTTTATACATCCTTGAGTTTAGGCTGATCAATGTTACCCTTTTCCATCTTTGCTGGCTTTCTATATGGGAAATATGTAAACTATGTTTGATCTCTAGTCCATCTGCCCTCTTGTAAAACTGTTGAAAGAACTTTATCAAATTGTCCTTCGCCACCTGCAAATAAGCAAGAAAACAAGGACAAACTAAAGACATCAGGACCTGTTGGGTTCTCTCTAATGAGAACCTTAATGATTGATAACTCCTCTATCTTCATCAAATCTCCCCATATTATTCTACCCTCTTCTGCAAGCCTTCGAACTCCTTATACTTTCCTAGGGAAGCCCTCTAAACCAATTCAAAATAAACAACAACTTATAATTCTGGTACTGCCCTATCAATTTTCACCTCCTGAACATGTAGAATTCCATCCACTTAGGTCTGCATAAATGGTTCATTTTCTTCCTTCTGATGTAGATCATAAGTCCATATGTACCCTCAGGAACAAGCCCCAAAAACCAGCCCAGCAAGGTTGTGGATTCAACTGCTGTGAGAGGCAGCCTGGTCTGATGATGTGGCAAGTTTTTGTTGGTTCGATGGAGCATCACCTAAGGCATCCCCAGCTCAGAGAGAAGCATGAAGAACAAGTCAAAACAGACTTCAAAAAAAAAAAAAAGTTAGTGTTCACATGAATAGTACCCTAACTAGTGTTCACTTGAAAACAGTGTTGTGGGTCCACAAGCCTTGTATGGAGAAGGAAATCCAAGAAAATATTTGAGATTCTGAGGGCCCCATTGAAGATAGCAAGACAAGGCAGATTTTGTTGCTGATTTATTTAGTTACTATTTACTTAAGTTTCTATTTTTGTCTACTTTCTAATTTTATTTCAGTTTACCTAGTTAAGTCTTACTTAGTCAAGTCTTAGATTACTTGGTGTGCAAGCCTCAATATTCTCTTGTAAGAGGCTTATAGTAGTTTTCTTTTACGTTACTTTCTAATTTTCAACTTTCTATTTTGTGAAGCTTAGGCCAAGCTATAAAAAGGCCCCATCAGTTGTACTTGAATCAGAATTGAATAATAGAATTTGTGGCCAAGCTTACCATCGGTAATGGGAGAACATTCCCTGTTCAACAACTGGGATAACTGCGGGTGAGAGACCCAGGGCTGAGATAGCCCATCCCACTAACCCCTTCTTCTATCTTCTCTTCTCCTCCCTTCCCTGTTCGATATACACTGCTGTGCTGTTTCTGTGACTGCAATAAACTATTGTGAAGATACCCTTTGAAGACCAAATTCAATTCCCAATCATCTTCAAGGTTTGCTGGTGTTGCACACCATTAATAGATCCTTATCGTGTTGATCCTGGCTGCAATCGATCTCTCACTGGTTCCTTCATTGGTAAATTGATGGAATAACATCAATTTTTGTCCAGTTCTTGGATCTTTGTTGCCTATGATTTCCTGATACAACTTTACTTGGCATTATCCTATTTCATGTTTTTTTTTTACATTACAACTGTACTCTTTTTTATTTCTATCTGTTGCTCATTTATCACAGCACCTGGGTTATTTCCAGTGTTACTTCAAGGAATGCTCAGGTATGAGGTTGAAATAAGGAATTGTAAGGAGCTGTGCTTCAAAAAAAACAAAACATGATTCAGCTAATTTGTTTTTTTTTAACCCAGCTGCCAACTGAATGACACTTCCTCACTTACTTTGGCTTGGGGTCTCAACTCAACTCAGCCTTATCCCAACTAAATGGGGCTGGCTACATAGACTCTTTTTCTCCAGTAAACTCTATTCAAAGTCATACTTGTTACTAGCCCTTCTCTATGCATGTTTTTCCTTACTATTTCTTATAGAGTTATTTTAGGCCTATCCCCGGCTCTTTTAGCTCCTTCAATCTGAATCAAATCACCCCTCCGTACTGAATCATTCAAAAGCCTCCGTTGTACATGTCCATGCCACCTTAAACGACTTTGTTGGAATATGGGCTTTCCGTGTGACATGGGTCGACCCATGGGGGTGTTTTTTCTATTTAGTTGTTTATTCCTATTCCTAGTTATATTCCTAGCTCTACTATGTTGCCTAGTCAGCTAGTTAGAGTTAGAGTTCTAATTGTAATTGGTTTCTTATGGATTTACTATTATAAATAAATCGTGGAGGGCTCATTGCTCTACACAAGCCATTATTATCATTATTTCTTCATGGTATCAGAACTGAAAACGATACCTGAGAGATAATTCTCACATCCCAATATCGATCTCCCTACTTGAGATTGAATTCTGCTCCCACTCATCTTCCCCTTCCTAAAACCCTAAACCCAATGAAACCCTAAAGCCTTCTCTTTTCTCTTCTTCTTCTTTTATGGAGGCGGTACTTTGAGGTGATCTCATAATGATCTAGTACCTGCCCATAATCTTACCTCCTTTCGTGTATTCCTTTTTTTATGATCTCCAACAATCGTGAGATTCATGTCTGAAGATTGAAGCTCTGCAGTTTATTTGAAGACCTGCAACTTTATTTGAAGACCTGCAATTTTTTATTCGAAGACCAGCAGATTTTTTGAAGCCCTGCAATTTTTTGAAGACCTGCAGATTATTCAAAAACCTGCAGGTATTTTTTTCCTGTTGCAGACCTGCGGCCACAACAGATCTGGTTTTTTTGTTTCTGCAGTTCTCGGTTTCCAGAATTCCTGCAGATTTTTTGTTCTTCTCAGTTTTTCTTCACTATACTTAAGCAGAACCAGTATTCCATCACGAGCCAAGATCTCCTTTTTGCAGAAATCGATTCCTCGATTTCTGCACTTTTTTGGAATCGATATCTGCAATTTTCTTGGCTGTTTTTGGATTTTTTTTTGTGATCAATATGCCTGATTCAGAAGTCTCTATAGTGGCCACTGGCCAAACTACTGCACAAGGGAATCATCATGATTATCCCTCTTTTCTAGTCAGCCCAGTGAAGCTCGATGGCACCAATTATTTACTCTGGTCCACATCAGTTTTTCTTTCCATTGATGCAAGGGGTTATAAGGGATATATCTATGGTACCACTGTCAAGCCAAGTGAGGCTGGTTCATTACAAGACAAGTGGAGTTCAAGTAACTCTCTTGTTATGTCTTTTCTTCTCAGTGCAATGACTCCTTCCATTGCCCGTGGCTATACACTACTTGATTCAGCTGCAAAAATTTGGAAAGCTTCTAAGGGTACCTATTCCCAGGTAGGGAATGATGCACAAGTTTATGATATTCAACGGAAAATTCATACAACCAAATAGGGTGAACTGACCTTATCCGAATATTACTGTGAACTCCGTAGTCTGTGGCAGGAGCTTGACTATTATGATAACTTTCAGCTTGATTGTCCTTCTGATATTACCAAATTTCAGCTTAGGGAGGACAAATTCAGAGTATACACTTTTTTGACTGGCCTTAATGTGGAATATGATCAGCTTCGGTCTCAAGTTCTGAGTCGTTCACCTTTTCCCACTTTGGAGCAAGCCTACTCTTTGATACAATTGGAAGATACTCGTCGTTCCACCATGTTACCAACTACACAGCCAGAGATATCTGCTTTAATTTCTTCTGGGGGTGGCTCTTCGAATACTGGTACCCGTTCCTCATCTGAGAAGGAACCTCTTAAGTGTACCCATTGTGGAAAAGAACGACATACTGTGGATTATTGCTGGAAGTTGCATGGTCGGCCGTCTGATTCATCTGATGGTCATGGTGGTGGTCGTGGTCGAGGCTGTGGTCGTGGTGGCACACAGGCTCACCTTTCTGAAGCTATTGAAACAGCCCCTACTACTACCCTTTCTGCAGAGGAACTTGCTGTTTTTCGTTGCATGAAGACAAACTTTGGATCTCTTGCATCTTCATCTGCATCTGCCTCTACCTCGACTGTGGTTCCCTCTTCTGAATCCATCCTTGTTTTCTCCAAACCAGGTATTTCTTTTGCTGGTCAGTGTGCTTCGGCATTATCTCATCCTTGGATAATTGATTCAGGAGCTACTGACCACATGACTGGTACATCTAATTTGTTTTTTCGTTATTCTCCTTGTTCAGGCAAAGATAAAATTAAAATAGCCGATGGTTCTCTTTCCTCTGTATCCGGGAAGGGGGCCATCCATTGCTCTCCTTCTTTATCTTTGTCCTCTGTTTTGCATGTCCCTATGTTAACTTCTAATTTGCTTTCTATCAGAAGTTTGACCTCTGATCTAAATTGTAAAGCTATTTTTTATCCTTCACATTGTGTCTTTTAGGACTTGGGGACAGGGAAAACGATTGGAACTGGTAAAATGCGTGGTGGCCTTTATTTGCTTGACGATGATCTTATCTCTAATACTGCTGCTGCTAAGTCTAGACAAGCTCTTACTGCTACTTCCGCTGACCATCATTTATCTGAACTGCATCGTTGGTATCGTTGATTGGGCCATCCACCTTTAGGAACATTAGCTAAGATTTTTTCCTATTTTATTTCAACATTGTAATCCTCACTCTTTATTATGTGAGGCTTGTGTTTTTGCAAAACAAACTCGTTCTGTTTATTCTAGTTCCAATAAAAGATGTTCTAAACCATTTTCTATGATTCATTCTGATGTTTGGGGTCCCTCACGTACATCTTCTATTTCTGGTTTTAAGTGGTTTGTCACCTTTATTGATTGTCTCACACGCACCACCTGGGTTTATTTAATACGACACAAAAGTGAAGTGTTCTCTTGTTTTAAAGTTTTTTATAGCTTGGTTCAAACTCAGTTTCAAGCCACCATTCAAACTCTCCGGAGTGATAATGGTCGTGAATATTTAGATGGAGCATTTTAGTTATTTCTTGTTACTCCAGGTATTATTCATTAAACCAGTTGCGTTGACACTCCACCCCAAAATGGAGTGTCTGAACGCAAAAATAGACATCTCCTTGATGTGGCTCGCTCTATTATGTTTGAGATGCATGTCCCTTCTCATTTTTGGGGTGAGGCTGTTTTAATAGCTACTTACCTTATCAACAGAATGCCCTCTCGGGTCCTTGACTACAGGTCCCCTCTTGATCTTTTAAAGGGGTCTTCTTCATATATTATTCCGCCCAAGATTTTCGGGTGTGTTTGTTTTGTTAGGAATCACTATGCCCATGGTAAGCTTGATCCTCGTGGTCTCCGCTGCATTTTCATTGGTTATTCTCCCACTAAAAAAGGGTATAAGTGTTATCACCCTACCTCTTGTTGTGTTTTTGTTTCCATGGATGTCGTTTTTCATGAGGCGGTGGCTTTCTTTCCCTCCTCGGCACCTCTTCAGGGGGAGTCTACACCTACTCTAGAAGATGTGCCGGTTACTATTCCACCTCCTCTAGATGAACCCATTGATGGTTTCCATGTATCTTTAGATGATGATGTCCAGGGGGAGCAGCAGGTACAGCCAGAGAAAGACTTTAATCAGCAGTATTATAGAAAGAAAAAAGGGCAAAGACAGCCTACCACTGCAGTATTACCACACCAAGAGTTCTCCTCTGAACCAGGACCGAATGACACTTCCTCTGATAAGATTTCTGATCCTTTAGATCCTTCTCCTATTATTTCTGATCCATCACTTGACCTACCCATTGCTCTGAGGAAAGGAAAAAAGTCTTGTACGCAACATCCAATTTCACAGGTTGTTTCGTATGAGTTTTTATCCCCCTCATTTCGTGCTTTTGTTTCCTCTTTATCCTCTGTTTCTATACCACAGACTTGGCAGGAGGCATTTGCAGATACTAGGTGAAAAGAGGCCATGGTCGAAGAAATGCAAGCTCTTAAGAAGAGTGGTACATGGGATCTTGTCACACTTCCACCACAGAAGAAGACTGTTGGCTGCAAGTGGGTATTTGTAATTAAACAGAAAACTGATGGAACTGTTGACCGTTTTAAAGCAAGGCTGGTTGCTTGCGGATTTACTCAGACATATGGGATAGATTATTTGGAAACTTTTGCACCTGTTGCTAAAATGAATACTATCAGGGTAATTCTCTCTTGTGCTGTGAACTTAGGATGGAGTCTACAGCAACGTGATCTTAAAAATGCCTTCCTCCATGGTGAATTAGAGGAATAAGTATATATGGATGTTCCTCCTGGGTTTTCATCTGCTGCAACTCACGGCAAGGTTTGTAAACTTAAGCGTGCTTTGTATGGCCTGAAACATTCACCACGTGCATGGTTTGGTTGCTTTCAGACGGCAATGTTGACATTTGGTTAAAACCAAAGCAACCCAGACCACACCTGACACCTTATTCATCAAGAAATCAGACAGCATTATAACTCTCCTCATAGTATATGTTGATGATATAGTTGTAACTGGAAATAACCCTACTGAAATTTCCAAGTTGAAGACATATTTGGCCAAGGAATTTGAGAACAAGGATCTAGGCATACTTCGCTACTTTCTAGGGATTGAAGTGGCTCATTCTTCTCAAAGGCTATTCTTATCTCAACGTAAGTATACTCTACATCTTCTGTCTGAAACTAGGATGTTAGGCTGTTCTCCTGTTGATACGCCTATTGAGGCAAATGCTCGTTTCTGAGACACTGATGGTGAACCAGTAGACAAAGGGAGATATTAGAGGTTAGTCGGGCGACTCATTTATTTATCTCACACTCGGCCTGACATTGCCTATGCTGTGAGTCTTATCAGTCAATTTATGCATGATCCTCGGTCTAATCATATGGAAGCAGTACTCTGGATTTTACGATACTTGAAGTTAGCACCTGGTAAAGGTGTGTTATTATCCCGTCATGATCATCTACAGATTGAGGCTTACACTGATTCAGACTGGGCTGGTTCCCCTGATCGAAAATCCACCACAGGTTACTGTACATTTGTGGGTGGAAATTGTGTTATATAGCGCAACAAGAAGCAAACGGTGGTGGCCCGTTCAAGTGCAGAGGCTGAATTTAGAGCTATGGCTCTTGGTATTTGTGAACTATTGTGGCTCAAAACCTTGTTACAAGATTTGAGCATTCCTATTACTCTACCTTTGCGACTCTACTGCGACAGCAAATCAGCAATAAGTATTGCCCATAATCCAGTGCAGCATGATAGGACGAAACATATTGAAATTGACCGTCATTTTATCAAGGAGAATTTGGATAATGGGACTATTTGCGTTCCTTATGTGCAATCTGGAGCATAGTTGTCACGGCGTCACAGCGATCCAAGTCGGTGGAGGGGTGTCACGTCGATATATCGACATGTCGCCCGCCATGGCGAGCATGTCGACCATGTTTTATTTTTTATTTTCTCTATTTTTAATGTTTTAATAGATGTATACTCAAGCCATGTTTTATTTTTTCTCTATTATTTCTCAAGTTTTAAGAAGAAAATTCAGAAATCGAAGAGGGAAAGAAGAAATCGAAAGAAATCGAAGAGAGAAAGAAGAAATCGAAGAGGGAAAGAAGACAGGAAGAAGAAATCGAAGAAGAAATCGAAGAGGGAAAGAAGAAATCGAAAGAAATCGAAGAGGGAAGAAGAAATCGAAGACAGGAAGAAGAAATCGAAGAGGGAAAGAGAGACAGGAAGAAGAAATCAAAGCGGGACGCCATGGCGTAGGTCGCCATGCAACCTTCTCCAGCACTAGGACGCCATGGCGACGCCATGACAACAATGATCTGGAGACCAGTTGGCTGATGTGTTCACAAAAGGATTAAGTGGAAAAGTTTTTCAACCTCTAGTGTGCAAGTTGGGCATGACAGATATTTATGCACCAACTTGAGGGGGAGTGTTGGAATATGGGCTTTCCGTATGACATGGGTCGACCCATGGGGTTGTTTTTTCTATTTAGTTGTTTATTCCTATTCCTAGTTATATTCCTAGCTCTACTATGTTGCCTGGTCAGCTAGTTAGAGTTAGAGTTCTAATTGTAATTGGTTTCTTATGGATTTACTATTGTAAATAAATCGTGGAGGGCTCATTGCTCTACACAAGCCATTATTATCATTATTTCTTCAGACTTTCATGCAACTTATCATGTATTGGAGGCTTGGAGCTACTCCGAAATTAACTCTAATTTGTTCATTTCTTATTTTATCTTTTCTAGTTTTATCACTCATCCAACCCAACATCCTCATTTCAGCTACACAAAGTTTGTGTATATGTTGTATTTTCATTGCCCAACATTCAGCTTCATACATCATTTTTGGTTGTATTACTGTCTTATAAAATTTTCGTGATTTTTAAAAATATACGTCGATCACACAACACTCCGGATGCACCCCTCCACTTCATCCACCCTATTCTAATTCTTTGTGCAACATCATCTTCTATTTGTTCTTCTTTATTTATTGAAACAGTACCATAACCTTGGATAACTAGAAGAGGAGAGATGGGGAGAAGAGAAGAAGAGAATGGAGAGAATCAAAGTGGGAGAGAAGGCTTGGCGATAGAGAGATAAGATCCCTATCGCAGACAGCTGCTTTATCATTTAGGCTGACTCTTAGTAGCAGCCTACTAAGAGTCAAAGGCTTAATTACGACTACAATGTAAAGAAGAAATAAAAGTCCTACCTAACCTAACAAGTCTAATTACAATAGGAAAGATAAGAAACATTATCTAAACTACTTAGGCATAACCTTAGACCTAATCCCACAGTACAGAGGTCCATGGGTGTCGAGACACACACTCTAACATTTATGATTGAACCTAGGTACTTAAAATTTTCACTTTGTGGTATTTCCCTATCATCAATTTTCACCACCTCCCTTTCAGTCCTTTTGTTACTAAAATTATACATCATAAACTCTGTTTTTGTTCTCCTTATCTTAAAACCTTTTGATAACAAGGTTGGTTTCCATAAATCCAACTTTTCATTTATCCTTGCTTTTGTTTCATCCACCAAAACAATATCATCAGAAAAAAATATACACCAAGGGATCTGATCTTAAATGTTTCTAGTTAGCTTGTATATGACTAGCACAAACAAATATGGGCTTAAAGCTGATCCTTGATGTAATCTAAATCTAATTGCGATTGGGAATTCACTACCTTACCGCCTCGGTTCTTACATTAGTTGCTACATTATATATTTTTTATTATGTCCACATAGTTACTCAAAACACTTTTCTTATCTAGTACTTGCCAAATAACTCTCTAAGTCAATATAAAAAATCATTGGCTTATCAAATTATCTATCGAGACGTGAAAAAGATTAAACAGAAGACAGAAACAAATCCACTATTTGTTTTACGACAAGCAATACATGGAGTAACTCGCGATATGCAGTAAAAGCAAGACGTGTAGGCGGATCGACTTATCAAGTTCCCATTGAAATAAGATATACACAAGGAAAAACACTTGCCATTCGTTGGTTATTATGGGCATCCACCATATGGAGATCCTTTTTACATTCTCTAAATTTTTCCATTAGCCTCCTAAGAAAATAAATAGCTTCCGTGGTTGATCTTTATGGCATAAAACCAAATTGGTTATCCGAAATTTATTAGTTTACTTGGGCTTGGGGGCTAATCGTGGAAAATCAAAGTTATGCATATCATCGCTTACTTACACATTTAATTATGTAACGGCTGACATAAAGGAATGGTAAATGCACTTTAAAGAGTTTTACTTGTAATTTTAGTATTTGCATCTACAGGGACTGTAATAATTGTTTATTGGACCGTCAGTTAAGGCTTTTATTTCTTTACCTTTTGTCTTATGCATTATGCTATGTGTTCTATGTTCTCTGTACATTTCATACCTTGTCAAAACAGAAAAAACACTAGAAGGTTGCATTTTTTAAGGCCTAAACAACCATGCATATGAAAATTATTATTCCTAATGCTTAATTTATTGACTAAATGGACTCATTTCCATCATGCTCATCTTTTTACTGCTTCAGGTCTTGAAGCTGTCCTAGCAAATGGTACAGTGCTTGACATGCTTGGGACTTTACGAAAAGATAATACAGGATATGATTTGAAACAGTTATTTATAGGTATACTAAAGATGATCAGTTGCTACTTCAGTGTCAACAACAGTTATCTTAGTGGAGATTAAGTACATGTGACCTCACCTCATTGTGTAGGAAGTGAAGGATCCTTGGGAATTGTAACTAAGGTTTCAATTCTTACCCCTCCCAAGCTGTCTTCAGTAAATCTGGCTTTTCTTGCTTGTAAAGATTATTTTTCTTGTCAGGTATGCTCTTTTCTCAAACTTTATTTTTTCACACATTTGTTGGCTGATCTTTCCGACTTCATGGTGTTAATCTAGTTTTTCTTGCTTCTAAAGATTATTTTGTCGATTATAGAAAATTGTCTACTCAATTATTCTGTCAAAATGATCTCAGCTGAGGAGGGAAACAAAGTTCATGCAACTTTCTTGGTTTAGAATTTAGATTATAAAATTTAAAGAAAAATGTTTCTTAAAGATATAAAGCAAATTGTTTTGGGGCATAGAAGCTAAAAAGCTTACATCTGCTGTACATAATAATCTTGCATGTTGCAT
Organism: Telopea speciosissima; assembly: GCF_018873765.1. Taxonomy (NCBI): domain Eukaryota; kingdom Viridiplantae; phylum Streptophyta; class Magnoliopsida; order Proteales; family Proteaceae; genus Telopea; species Telopea speciosissima. The sequence goes on from NC_057920.1 coordinate 1,022,499, forward strand.
CATGCTGATTAACTTCTAAAGTTCTTGCAAGTTTGTTACAATTGTGAATGCATTTAGATGCTTGACTTGCAGCAACAATAGAAGAGGAGAACAGGGATTCTGTTGAAGAATTTATGTTACTTTCACAAGGGTATGGTCCTTGTCGGCTGATTGAAGGATCCTAATTGACATTATCCATGATAAATGATCCTTATCCTACGTGAAGCAACCTAGATGCATCTCCTCTCCACTTCTATTGGTAAATTATGATGAGTTGTGCATAGTCCAAAAAACATAATGTTTTTTTGTATGTTGTACTGTCACCTAGGTTTTGAATGCAGGGGATCAATTTCTTAGAGAGCCTCTTTGGAAATTATAGGTTTGTAATGAAATTTACATGAAAATCCTCATTGAGTTGCTACCAAGAACAGGTCTATGCACCGGAAAAGATAATTTAGATCTTACTTAAAAAACTATTCTTCAATCTAAAGAGGAATAAATTAGGTGACATCATCCAAGGACGATCTATGCAACCGGTCTCCATAGGCAGGCTCTTGTTGCTGACATCATCCACCTGAATGACTGCTCCCCCCCCCCCCCCCAACCTCTTCCATGCCCCTAGCCCTTATTTGGAATGATCTTCAGTCAATCCGCAGAAGACTGCTGCCTTCTAGGGGAGATTGTGTCTCATGGACTGCAAACAACTCTCACATTTTCTCTTCTAAGGGAGCTTGGAATCTTATCCGGCACAAAGGTTCGACTGCTATCTGGAGGAAGTTGCTTTGGTTCAAGCATCACATCCCTTGGCACTGCTTCACTGCTTGGAGAGTCTTCTCTGATTGTCTTCCTACGCAAGCTTTTCTTCGTAGGCGCCATATCCAGGTTTCCAATACCTGCTGTCTTTGTTGGAGCAATCTTGAAGACACGGATCATCTTTTCTTTGATTGTCCTACCTCCAAGGCCATCTAGAAAGGCATCCTGTCCAAGTGCTGGCCTTCCCCTAGAAGGATCCTCAACTTCTCTAGAGAATGGATTTGGGTTGATATGACTTTTGGTGGATCCTCTATCTGTGACACTGTGGGAAAGATGGCCTTCTGTGCTGCCCTTAACCATGTTTGGATGGAGCGGAATATTAAGAAATGGACCTCCAATTCTCGTTCCTATCAACAGATTTGGGATTCCCTTTCCTTTGTAATCTCTTCCAAATTATTGTCTGCCCCCCCCCCCCCTCCTTTTGTTCGGACACCCCAAGGAACAGACTTATTGTTGTCTCCTGAGGTCTTTCAAATGTCTCTGTTTCAGCTTCAGCTCCTTCTAGCTGGAGTGTTCTTAGCTGTGGGCTTTTGTTTTTCCCCCTATGGGGCCCCTCTTTCCTTAGTTTATGAATTTTTTTATTCACCAAAAAATGAAGCTGCATAATTAAACCAAAACAGACATTTCCATTATGGATGTTACCATGTTAGTCTTACACTCTTTCCTATAATTTTTTTTTGGGTTTATTAAAAAGAGAAAGAGAACGATCCAAGCTTACTGATACTACAACAACAGCAACAGAGTGCACAACCCAATAGCGAGTTTGACCTATAATCATGGTTCGAGAACTCGGTTTCGGTGTTGGTTTCGCCCAGCCAGAAAACTGAGTTAGATCGAGATCTTGGCAAGTTGGTGCATCTTTTTTTTTTAACTTGGTAGTTGGTTTCGGTGGGTTTTTGACCAAGTTTGGTCATGAAACTTGCCATACAGCCTATTTTGGGCCATTTAAACACAATGACACTATCAGATTGTCCAAATCAAAGTCCAAATAGGAGTTTGACTAGTTTGGAGATAGCGAGTATAGTTTGGTAGCCTATGATGTACTATTAGGCCCTATTCTACATATAATTTAGTAATATAAAGCAATCAAAGCATACGATTAATATAAAACAAATTAAATTAGCATTAGAATTGTAAAAGTGTAAAATACATCAATCTTAACATATACATCTATCATCCCAAGCCATATTGCTGAATCAAGTATTCCTCTGAATGTGCCATATAGGATTCCCATGTCATAGTGCTGCTGAAGAATCGCACATAGTCTTCCACACAATTCATATAAGTGTTGTCATCAACTAACTGAAGGGGCCCTATCCTAGGGTATGGAAGAGGCGGTTGCGATGAGATCGATCCACTACTACTGCCAGTGACTGTTGAACTACCATCGGCATGTATGGCTGGGTTGGGATTGTGAATATGTCGTCCACAAAATCAGATATTTTGACATATAGTACATATGTTGCAAATAATTTTCCATCAAAATCAGATATTTTTCCTTAATATTTGATATTTTTTGAATTTTTTTATAATATTTTATAATTTCTGAAAAATAAATAATATAATTTATGGGTGAAAAAAATGTGACTCTGTGAGGCCGTAGAGCATCCAACGGTGTTACAATAAAATCACTTCCAAACAATCACTATTGATCTTTTTTTTTTTTTTTTTTCAATTGTTTTGCAAGAAATTCATTTTTTTTTCCTAGAAAACAAAAAAAAATTAACAAAGAAATAATTCGGACTCCATCAAGTCATAAATCGGTCAATGTTGTGTAACATATATTAAATTGACACCACCAAGATTTGAACATATTTTTTGGAAAAAGAAGAGATTTGGGGAAATATGGTTCACCTTGGACTTGGAATGTTCAAATCTTTTGCAAATCACAAGATTCTTGATGTGGATCAATGTTTCCCCGTTTGTTGAAGTTATGCAGTGGTTTTCCGTAAAAAATTGTGAAGAAAGATGAAGTTTTGAGTCCAAGTTGGCACACCAGAGGCAGTTATGATCGAGACAGCCGAGATCTCGACTGTCTCGGTCGAGTTCTGTACACTTTTATATGGGGGGTTAGGTGAGATATCGGTCTCGACCGAGATTTTGTAACTCTTCCATGTCGCCTGCCATCTCGTCTCGCCTATTCAAAATACCAAGATATTACCGAGATCTTGGCGAGTTCTTGTTCCATGCCTATAATTCCATCATGGAAAGTCCAGAAAGAATTTAAATCTAATTCAATGTATGGACCTCCTAGGTTTTCTGTTGATAAATTTGATCTTACCCATCAGTTTATCAAGGGACATTGAAAGTCGAACCAAAATAAATCCTAATTACCTGTGTGCATAAGCATCGAATTAGGCCTGTATGTTGAAATCCTGAGCTAGGTCATCCATAATTGTTAAAATCATAAAACCTAACATGTTATGTCAGAATTTATCCAATAAAATGTGTGAAATTTCAAGACAACAATAATATGCTACCATGGATGAACTCAATTAAGTTCTGTATCGACTACATGGGTTTTGTTATATCGATCCTTTCTGCTATTCCACTCTATCTGGTGCCAAATTATATTAAATCTCAATCTACTATGTCCTTTCTCAATCTAGGGAATAAATCTTGAGTTTGAATTATGTTTTCTAATCATAAGATACTTGTAATTATTTGAAAGGTTTTAGAACCCTCTTCTTAGTGCAATTTGTTATATGGGAACATGATTTCCTTAGTTGAAGTCATAAAGGGGGTTTTTTTTAATGGTGAAAAAGAAACTCCACAACACTGATTATTTTGAAATTTAGGTAGGTATTAGGTAATTAAATGTTTGGGTCGGAGGATATGTGTGAGATATGCACCCTTAAGGTACTCAGAACCCCCCCCCCCTTAAAAAAAATGAAAGAAAATTTCTCTTCTAGTTCTAGTACAGGGGATGATGTCTAATGTCAAGTCCTTCTGTTATTAGTTTTCAACCAGTTGCAATTAGAGGTACTTAGCCTGAGGTGCCATTGATTCCCCCCCCCCCCCTGTTTGCTGTGCCGCTATTTGTTTGAAGTCTTTTATATTTATCGATCCTATGTTTCTCAAACATAATGGCAAAGCTACCATCTTTGAATTCCTCCATTTAATTCCAGATGCCACTGCAATGAACGGTTTACATGATTGAAAGGAATCGGCATATTTTTGTGGTTGTGGAGCCATGATTGCTTGAACTCAGATTTTCCATACACATTTACTGCAATCCATCGATTATCATATATGTGCATGAATTTAGAACACATACACAAAGCTCACATTGTATATCTGTTTTCTCATTTGGTTGTTTAACTTCTCAGTTTATGTCCAGAAATGGATGTAGCAGTCTTTTCTCAACTAATGCTTTGGTCCGTGCTCCCAGAAACTCCTAATGGAAGCCCGGAGAAAGCTTGGGGAGGTTCTCTCTGCATTTGAATTTTTAGATAGCCATTCTATGGATCTGGTATGTTCATAAGATGAGTCACTTGCGTTTTGTTGTTGAAATGAATTTCCTCTTTTACATTCCATGTACATAATCTTGTGTGTTATGAACATATTGGGTGCCTCCATCTTGCAACCTCATATTTTTAAGTTGCATTTGAAGAATTCCTTTCTGAACTGCCTTGTGTAGTTGTTTTAATTAGTGCATGTATTTCCAAACCAATTTTTGAATGGACAAAGTTTTCCAGTCCACAATATCTGCTATGTCCTGCAATGTGGGATTTGGGATATTTGGCTATGGTTGGCTACATGGTACTGGTACTAATAGCTCAGCTTCCATCTTGTAACAGTTGGATTTGGGATAGTAAATTTCGGCCCAGAACTTTTCTCACCTACCATTATCCCTTGTAGTTTCTTTTTTCTCCCTTAACAATTATTATAAACTCCTTCTAGAAGCCACTTCTTTCAACACTACAATATTTAACACCTCACCTGTGCTTTTGACTGAATAAATCCTTATTCAGATTATTGAGTTAGTCACGGTTTGGTGAAGTGTTAGTTTATATGTTGAGTTAGTCTTAGTTTACATGCTAAGTTGTGAGGGGTGTTTTAGGCATTAGAGGAGTAGTAACTTATTGTTGGTGGACTAGTTATAATTGGTTATTATAAATATATCTCTCACTCTCACCCCCACGGTTTGAGTGGATTGTTCACAACCGTGGGCAGTATTCTTCTCTCCTTCGACTTCTCTCTCTCTTTCTCTTCTTCTTCTCTCTGTCACTGGTGGTTGATTAATGCCTTTATTGTCATACAGATTAAATATCAAGGAGAGAAATGTTTGTGCAATTCCAGCATAGTCCTGGACCCAACCTTGTAGTAGTGAGTCTCATCAGGGTTAGTGGTGACATTCAAACTAATAGAATTGGGAACCAAAAGATGAGATAATTGTTCCTTTACATATGATAAGATTGATTGGGCCTTGGGGGATTGTCCAGATGGCTGACTTAAAGGTTACAGAAAAAAAATGAACTCCTTACTCAGTTCAATCTAATCAACCTGAGTTTTCTTAATTTTTCCAATTCTTCTCAGTGTATGTTTGGTTATGACTTATGAGTTGTGTGATATAAATGTAACTTATTTAGAATAGGAGATAATTCACTGTCTTGTCATGTACATGGTTGGTTGGTTGCAAAGTTGCTGTGTTGTACAAAGAATCAAGACATATTGCCCTTTTAACAAAATTACCCACGACAAAATATTTTTCCTTCCTTCAAGCAATTACCATCAGCCGACATTCACACAACCAGGAGGTTCTGGGCAGGAAACTTTGCTGTCATGCATGATAGCAGCAACCACAACTGTTATTCACACTTCACAGTGTTGGCCACTCCTGCCATTCAGTTTGGATGCTTTTAGGTTTCTGTCTTAATGGAGTTTGAGGTTTAAGGTTTCTGGTTTCAATTTCACTGGAGAGGAAAAGAAAAGAGTTGCACTGGAGCAGGGAATGCCTGGTGAAATCCACAGACCCCTCCATTTGTGTTGAAGAAGAAGATGAAAAGAAAGGTAGGAGGCGAGGTTTTTTCTATTTAACTAGTGGGACATGTGTCAAAATGTTGTTGCCTATGTAGCAGATCAGGAATTGTGTTTGATGGATGTATGAATGGTAATAGTGTCCCTGTTGGACACGAAGTTAAATACTTAACAGTTGATCTTTGAGGGAGCATTCTGGATTTCCTTTCCCTTTATGTCCTTTAATAAATATACATCTAGCACATGTCATAAATCCATCTTTTCCCTACAGAAAGCTTCTAGATGGAAAAGATAGAAAATATTCATTTAGCTATGCTCTTTCCTACGAGTTGATATAGATTGGACTGCTTTCGGAGTGGCCTAACCGACAATTTGACTCAAGGTCCGGTAATAGAAGTTGCTTACTCTCCTAGTAGCAAAGGAAAAGGGCAGGGTTTTTTTCGTAGAGGTAAAAGTTAAGATTATGTTATGGCTTATACTGCATGCAAATTGATGTGGTTGAAGTCTCTAATGCAGGAACTGGGATTTCCTATCAATCAGCCAATGGAGATGGTCTGTAATAATCAGGCTGCAATCTACATTGCTAGCAATGGTTTTTCATGAGAGAACTTAAGCATATAATGGGGGACTGCCATTTTGTTCAGGATAAAGTGCTGCATAAGATTGCCTACTCCATTTGTCAATTCTTCTAATCAGTTGGTGATGTCTTTACAGACCTACTTTTCAAGAGTGTTTTTCTTCAATTTTGTTTTAATCTGGGAATGGATGATGTTTATGCTCCAGCTTGAGAGAGGGGGGAGGGGACTCTTAATGATATGTTATATTGATAGGGTATTTATGTAATCTTGGTAATACAGCCAAAATAGATAAATAAGAAAAGTTAATGCAACCCCAGGTTCCAAACCCTATAGCACACACAAGCTAGGACTGAACCGTAATAAAGAAGCTCTTAACCGTAAATTACAAACCTTGGTTGTCCTTAACCTCCCGATCAAACACAACCAGCGGTAACCTATTCCACTGATGGAGCTGTAACTGCTCAAGGAAATGTCAGATGATGATGAAACTTTATGAGTGAAATCGCCAGCCCTGGTAACTAATCCAAAGCCAGCAAATATTAAAATAATAGGGGTTAAGATGCTGCTAAGGAACAAATGCATTGGAACCAGAAAACAGGCAGGGAACCTAGATCTCAAAACATGAATGAAGCAGTAGAAAGCTAGTTGTAAAACTTGACATCAAAATAGCAAGTGATGGGTGAGCTACGGAAGAAATAAGATGGCAGAAACTTTACCAGAAACAGGGGTTCTGCCCAAGTCTGAAAGGAAGGATGGAAGAAAAGAAAAGAAAGAATAGATAAGTAAAGGAGTGGTGGGAGAAAAGATCTCACCTAAGAGGAACTCAGATAGAGAGTCGGCCAAAGGGAAGAAGGGAGAACCAGTCGAGCAACCTCCAAGCTTTATCCAGTAGTCACAGCAGCCACCAAACAAAATAAACTTTCCCAATCCTGAATCGATGGGGATGGGGTAAGCTTACATATAAAGACTCAAAGACTACTGTTTTCTCATCACAATCTAAAACTAAAACAGAATTTGAAAGTATTTTAAATTCAACCTCCTACTACTACTAACCTCGTACTGCTACTTTCGTTATCTAACTTCCATAAATTAATTCAGATTACATAAATAACCCCAAATTAATGCCTAAATATCCTATTGGACCGAAACCAGATTTGGACCCAGTTCATCTTGGTCTTATGGTCTGGGCTTCCAAACAGGTTCGTGCTCATCCAAGAAAGCATTACTGCATCAGAAGTCCAGTAGGATGGTAGCTCATATTCATCCCTGATTTTGTCCTCCCATTTTTCTTCTTCTTCTTCTTCTCTCTCTCTCTGTCCCTTTTTTTTTTATTTTTTTAAATATTAGTTCTGATATTGTATCGGTAAATAAATTATGCAATTCACAAGATATTTCATTTCTTTAATAATTTATTTTCTTGTGAGAATCTGAAATCCATTTCTTTTAGAGCTTGCTGTGTCTCCTGGACACATGTTCACTTCTGATTCCTAATTTCCTATATCCATGTCTGTAGAATACTGGTTTGTATGGTAGCCTACAAAATCATTTCTGTAATTTTAAGATTGTAATGCTGCTTTTAATGATTCATTGATAAGCATTTTTATTTTCATTTATTCTAATTCTCCAAGATTAACACTAGCATTTTCAAGAAAATTTTGTGGTTAGCTCGTGTCATCTATGTTGTTCTTTTAACCACGCTCTTTACATTGACCACAACAGGCTTTGACTCACTTAGAAGGTGTTCGAAATCCATTACCTTCTTCGATGTATGATTTTTATGTTCTTATTGAGACAATGGGCAGTGACGAATCATACAACAGGTAAGCTTTCTGCCGCTTATCTACATTGAGTCACTAGAAACTGCTAAATCATTTTTTGTAAGATTCTTCCATAAGTCCAGAAAACTATTCTTTACAACTCTAAGTTAATCATAAGACCTACACATTTATCAGCCACATGATTCCATGTTTCCTGTCTTACTTTTACCTCTTCCTTGTATGCAAATGCAGATTTGTGACTTTTTATTTCCAGGATACAATCTTGTGCATGTTAGGATCTCAATCCGGCATGGTCCTTAAAGTCTAAAACCGATCCAAAGTCCCTGAGAGAGAGAGAGAGAGAGAGAGAGATACAATCTTGTGCATGTTAGGCTCTCAATCCGGCCTGGTCCTTAAAGTCTAAAACCAATCCAAAGTCCCTGGAATCCTTGATACCACGAACCTTATGAATTTCTACTATGGTCAAACATTTTTATGCCATATTTGTTATTAGTAAATCATGTCTTGGTTTCTTAAGATATTTTACTTTTATGTTTTTTCAGAGAGAAGCTTGAAGCATTCCTACTACGGTCCATGGAAGGTGGTTTGATATTGGATGGCGTTGTAGCACAAGATATAAACCAAGCATCCTCATTCTGGCGTATCCGTGAGGTCCTAGCCCATTAATTTCTCTATTTTATACTCTAAAGTTGAAAACTTAGTGGAGACATTTCTCTTGTGGAGTTTGGAGGGAACATGTATTTTCACATTTTGACTTCATACCTGATGTCTACATGAAAGAGCATGTTCTAATCAAAGTAAAGAATGACATAGTGCATCATATGGAAAATACTGAAGGATATGAACACCTGAGTACCTAATTTGGTCATTCTTTAGAAATTTATAGATGGTTGTTTGTCAAATAATCAGATGGAATTATTCTCCTTCAGATAACTGCCTGACTGAAATCAAGCTCCTAGAGAAGTGAAGAAAATCATAGATGCATTGATCTTTGTACTATTGTCTCACTAAAATGAAATCAAGTTCCCTAGCTTACAACCAAGGTCCAAATTCTCCTACTTTGGCCTCAAAAGCCACTTGGTTAGGTTCTTATACATTGATCATTGTATATCTGTAAATGCACAAGAGATTAGGACCATGTTAGCTGGTCATTGGTATGCATGGTTTGGTACAGATTTACCTTGCTTGAAAATAACCCTGGTATGTTAGGCAGGCTCAGTCAGTTTGCTTTTAAAATCATTTGGTTCTGTAGGCTGATTTGCTCATACATCATGTGTGAATTTTTATAATAGTTCTCTATCTAAAGTAGTTTTACCATTTTAGTCATGTGGACTTAGCAAATGAGAAACTAAGTAGTACATATAAGATAGTGACAAGAATTTAGTGGGTTGGATAATATTAACTTCCTAAGAAGGAAACACAATGTGAAGGCTTGAAGATTTGGAGAACTGAAGATAAAACAGCGGCCAATTGTAAGAATAGATCAGATTAACCGGAGTATGAGATTGAAGGAAAATAGTAGAGTATAACAGTAGAGTATGTTATACTGCTAGAGTTGTGCTGGAACTTGAAGATTATCAAGGCAACATGGAAATATCTATGGGACTGGTAACCTTGCAGCATAACTCTTTTTCTTTTCATTTAATCATCGAATGGTGAATAATGGGCTATGTGGCTTCTCCCTTTTGTGTAATTGTTCCCCATTATGTCCTAATCTGAACTGCACTAGTGCTGTCTGAAAATCAAACCAGACAAAATATTAAACCAAGTGGAACCTTGACTTAAAATAGAACCCAATTGAACATTGGACAAAATAAAAAAGCTTACTGTGAACCAGACCAACATGGAAAAATTACAACAAAGCCTTTGACCGTAAAATTTAAGGGAAATTTAAATTAAACAAATCAAAACAAAAATAATCACACCAAACCAAATTTTCCATGTAATTGAGCCTTTGTTGCCATTGAACAATGGACTGGACCTGTACATGAATACAAAGTGGGGTCCACAAGGTACTTGAGCTTTATTGGGCACATCTTACATTGAATAAAGAGTAGGATCATATTAAATGCATTAACATTGAGGATCGAAGAAATTGAGTGGTGGATAGGGAGATTTAGAGAGATGCAAGGTGTAATATTTGTAGAGAAGAAGAAGAAGAGAAGAGGAGGAAGAAGAGCCGCTGCACAATTAGGAGCTTCAGCCATTAGTTTGACTGCCCCCAAAACAGTATATTAAAATAGGTTTTGGAATAATAAAACAGCAGAGACAAAAATACCCCTACAAGAGGAATCGTGAATAGAGAGCTGATGCTAGCTCTATTCACGATTCCTCCCCTTTACTCCTGACACTCCCCCTCAAGCTGGAGTATAGATGTTAATCATGCCCAGCTTGGTACAAATATAATTTACTCTCATACTTCCCAAAGGCTTGGTGAACAAATCAGCAAGTTGTTCCCTAGTGCGAATATGACGAGGAGAAATAATCCCTTGCTGCAGCTTCTCACGAACAAAATGACAATCAACCTCAATGTGTTTCATTCTCTCATGAAACACAGGATTCTCAGAAATATGAATAGCAGCCTGACTGTCACACCACAACAGCATAGGAGAATCATCACCAAATCCAAGTTCAGCCATCAACTGTTTAATCCACATTAGTTCACAAGTGCCATGAGCCATAGCCCGATACTCCGACTCTGCACTAGATCGAGCTACCACAGTCTGTTTCTTGCTTTTCCATGAAGCTAGGTTCCCTCCAACAAAGACACAATAGCCCGAAGTAAACTTTCGATCAATAGGAGATCCTGCCCAATCCGCATCAGTAAATCCATCAATCCTTCTATGGCCATGATTAGAGTATAAGAGACCACGCCCTGGATCCTTCTTATTATGTCGCAATACCCTTATAACTGCCTCCAAATGAGCTGTCTGAGGGGCGGACATAAATTGACTCAGCACACTGACAGGAAAAGAGATGTCAGGTCTAGTCACAGTCAAATAGTTGAGTTTCCCTACAAGCCTTCGATACTTTTCTGGATCATCCAGAACATCCCCATCCTCTGCCACAAGTTTCACATTAGGATCCATAGGAGTATCCAAAGGCCTAGATCCAAGTAATCCTGTCTCTGAAAGTAAGTCAAGCACATACTTTCGCTGTGAGAGTGAAATCCTTTTCCTTGATTGAGCTACCTCAATACCCAAGAAATACTTCAGTTGTCCCAGGTCTTTAGTTTGGAATTGCTGTCCCAAATATGTCTTCAAGCTCTCAATACCTGAAGAGTCTTCCCCTGTAATAACAATATCATCTACATAAACTACCAAAAATATCTTCCCTACATCTGATTGCCTGAAAAACACTGGTGATCACTCTCAGATCGAGTCAAACCAAATTCCAGCACAACATCTGTAAAACGGCCAAACCACCTTCGCGGTGACTGTTTCAACCCATACAAAGATTTCCTCAACTCTTACCAGACTCCCCCTGAGCAACAAAACCAGGAGGTTGCTCCATATACACCTCCTCAAGGAGGTCCCCATGCAAGAATGCATTCTTGACATCTAGCTGAAGCAAAGGCCAGTAATGTATAGCAGCCAATGAAATCAAAATGCGGACAGAAGTAAGTTTTGCAACCGGAGAGAAAGTATCCAGATAGTCCACACCATAGACCTGGGCATAGCCTTTAGCAACAAGACGGGCCTTCAACCGAGCCACAGACCCATCAGGATTAACCTTCACCACAAATATCCAGCGACAACCAATAGCAGACTTACCAGAGGGTAAAGAAACAAGATCCCATGTCTGATTTTCCTTCAGAGTAGATAACTCCTCAGTCATGGCAGCCCTCCACCCAGGATGAGCCAAGGCCTCTACCACCGACTTAGGAATAGGATAACTGTCAATAGTAGACAAACAAGCAACAAAAGAAGAGGACAAATGAGCATAGGACACAAAACGATTTATAGGGTGTTGGGTTCGGAGAGGTAGCAATAGGAACATCAAGATCAGAAATAGGAGGTACAGTTGCCGAGGAGGAATTACTTGGAGGGGGATCTGAAGGCGAGGAGGACGTGGGAGATGGTGCTGCCTGGGTACTGTATCTCTCCATAGGTGTAATGCGATGGGTCGGTTCATCGGGTGGGCGACGGCGAAAAACAGCCAATGGTTGTGTTGGAGGTGGCACATGAGGCAAAGGATCCTGCACAGGAGAAGAAGTATTGACAACATAAAGAGGTAGATCATCGTCCAACTCTGAAGCAGGCAGCGAGGATGCAACAAATGGAGTAGATTCAAAGAAGGAGACATCAACGGTAACAAAGTATTTTCTTAAATCAAAAGAATAACAACGGTAACCCTTTTGGGTCTTAGAATACCCCACGAAAAGACATTTAAGAGCTCTATGATCCAACTTAGAGCGACTAGGACGATGATCCCGAATAAAACAAACGCACCCAAATACACGTGGTGGTAAGACAAACAATGGATGTGAAGGGAACAACAAAGAATATGGAATACCACCACTCAAAACAGAAGAAGGCATGCGGTTAATAAGATAACGCGTAGTCAAAACAGCATCAGCCCAAAAATTTTTAGCCACTTTCATCTCAAATAAAAGAGATCGAGTAACTTCCATCAAATGTCTGTTCTTCCTTTCGGCTACACCATTTTGATGAAGTGTATCCGCACAGGAGGACTGATGAATGATCCCATGCTGAACCATAAACTCATTAAAGGGAGCAGAAAAATATTCTTTTGCATTGTCACTTCGAAGAACTTTCAAAGAAGTAGTAAATTGATTCTGAATTTCAAGCACAAAAGTACAGAAAATGGAAAACAATTCAGAACGATCTTTCATTAAATAAATCCAGGTAACTTTGGAAAAGTCATCTACAAAAGTAACAAAGTAACGAGAACCCAGCATAGAAGTAACAGGACACGGACTCCACACATCAGAATGAACTAAAGAAAAGGGTTGAACAACCCGTTTATTGACTCGAGGGGGATAACTTACACGGTGAAGTTTCCCAAACTAACAAGACTCACACTGTAAACTAGACAAGGACTAAAACCGACTATCTAAAAGCTTCAAACTTTGCAACGAAGGATGACCCAAACGACAATGAATCTGATGAGGAAGTGCCACACTCGAACATGCCACAGTGGATGTGTCGTCAAGAAGATACAGTTCCCAGATACGCGACCTCTACCAATCGTCTTCCTCGACTGGAGATCCTGAAACTCACAATAATCAGGAAAAAAGGTAATAGGACAATTGTTAGCTTTGGTAAATTTTTGAACAGATAATAAATTAAAAGGAAATTTGGGCAAGTAAGAAACTAAGGACAACGACAAAGAGGGGGTAATTTGCATGGTGCCTGTACCCCGAACTTTAGCAAGAGATCCATCGACTAACACAACATTGGAAGAAGACTCACGAAATGAAGAAAAAATACCTGATGCTCCAGTCATATGGTCCAAAGCACCTAAAGCAATGATCCTGGGACGAGAAGTAGATGATAGGCATGCAATAGCATTACCTGGCTGAACTAGTGTAGCAGTGGAGAACTGAGATGACTGAGAATTTTGAAATTGAGTGAATCGCTCATAATCTTCATCAGACATAGTCACTGTTTTACCCTCAGGCTTAGAAGGAGGGGTAACCACCGGATC